>NC_069674.1:60748978-61067632 GCF_023699985.2 Odocoileus virginianus | reverse complement strand
CTAAAATTTTAACTGGCAATAGCTATGTTCAATATTCAAGTTTATTTCTAGGTTTTTCTCATTAAGCTTATTACAATTCTTAATTATGACAATTTCCAAAATAATGCATGTATTTACACCTGTGTTTATTATTAACAATATGTGTTTATTATTCTTCCCCTGTTGTTTTTTAAACAATGGGCAAGCAGTCTTATAAAGAGAATTGAAGAGTCACAACCATTTATTGATTGGAAATAAACTACATTATGTAATTTTTGTTGGTTTTACTCAAAGATTTCCTGGGTGGAACTCATCAGAATTTCTCATTGTTAAAGTACCGCCTCAGGATTTAGTTCTTGGACTCTATTTTTTTAATAGTTATTTAAAACTTAGGTTCATTTGGAGGAAGGTTTAATTATTCAAAAATTTACTGATATATGTATGTATGTATGTACGTGTTTTTATAAACTGTGCTTGCTTATGTAACTCCTGAAAGAACATTCAAATTCATTATTACCAAGTTGAATATTATCTAATTAACCAACAATGCCTGACAGACTGGGAGGTTATCTGGAGACAATCACAGCCCTCAGGTCCTGTGAGGCACGGGGTGCAGCTAAGTGCCTTTAATTCCCCAAGGGTGTTATTAGCTCATGGTAACAATGCTCCCTTGAGTTGTTTTATTGCTTTTATTAAAAGTCTTCATTGTGAAGAAAATGTTTATTTTTATGCAGGAGGAGGATGAGGTTGACAGTTTAGACTGTTGAGTGAATAGAGTTACTTCAGACTTATGGTACATGCCATGACAAATTTGCTCATTTAGAATACTTACCAGCCAGTCTGGATGCTTTGACTACCTCAGTACTACTACAAAGCCCAACTTCCATATAAAACAATTGCAAAATTGTGTTTTCAAGTTAATGTTGTGCATTCTCTAAAGTTAGAAAGTGACCCATTTTGTAGAAAAGCTGCATGTGAAAAGCTGACCAATGATTCAGTGCAGAACAACATTTGGGGTACAGGAATGAATGGTCTCAAGCCCCATGATTAAAGAGATCAGCTGATGTGGAAAATACAAATAAATGCAAATGTGACACACACAACAGAAATTCCTTTGATACCACTGTTTCTTCCCCATAAACCCAACTCCAGTGGTTTTCCAAGTCAAGTAGAATAAAATCCAAACTTTTTATTATGACCTGGGAAGTCTTGTTGACTTGAGGGGAAAAAAAAGCAACATTAAGTGTTATGAGTTGAATTATTCAGTGTCTTATTAAAGACTGTAGTCCGGGAGACACAGCCTCTCAGATAGCTCCGGGAAACTGCTCATAGATGTAACAAAGGAGATCAGTATATACATGATATTTGGTGAAGGGTACAGGTAATCAAGCACCCATTTCAGTAGAGGCTTGCTGCTAGTTTTGAGGAACAGACGTCTTAATGTTTTAGTACTTTTCTAAGTACTGGAAGATGTAAGAATTTGGGTTCATAAAATTTTGTTCTGAAAGTATCTATCTGAAGGTCTGTTCTGCCAGTTTTCCCAGAGCACAGACTGCCTCACTCCTTATCTGCACCCTGAATTCCTTTCAGGGTGTGCTATAGGTCAGTAACTGCAGTGGCTAATGACTCAGTCCTTGTCGAACCAGATGGCAAGTGACATTTTTTTTGTTGGCAGCTTCACACAAGCTATTTCCAATAGTCATCTTTTACCTCATCCTCAGGCTCATCTTTTACCTCCTCATAATATGCTAACCCTGCCAGTCTTCCTTCTCTCATTTGAAAAGACCAAGCTTATATCAAGATTTTGCACTTGCTTTTCTCTCTGAAATGGAATTCTTTCCCTAGGTCTTCACCTAGCTGCCTTTTCTCATCATTCCAGTCTCAGCTAGGATATCACCACCTCCAAGAGGTCACCCTTTTAAAACAAGTGTCTCTTACACATTCTACTCCATTACTCTGTTTCAGTTTTTTCAGAGCACATATTAATAACTGACATTATTTTATTAACTTAAATGTCTGAATTCACTAAGAAGAATAAGTTCATGAGGGTAGCAACTGACTTTCTTGTTTGCATTTATAACCCCAGCTTCTAGAAGAGTGTCTTACATACAATAAACAATCATATGAATGTATATTTAATTAATATATATATCCAACTTTACCATTACATACCTTTTTAGTTGACTACCTGTCATCCATTTCCTTACTTCTTCCTAACAGAACTAAGAGGTTACACTTTTCATCTTCCCCGCTTCGTCTGATCTGTCAGGCAAACTGGACCAATGTCAACTGTGGGCAATGAGTCCCCTTGGGCATGTGACCCTATCTGAACCAATGAGACTTGAGGAAGGGCTTGATAGAGACTTTTGAAAAAGTTCTTCCTCATTTTCTGTAAGAGCTTCAAGAATATCTTTCTCTTTGTTCCTCTGATCATGGTCAATGGAGTCATGAAATTCACTTGTGATGAGTGATCAAAAAAAAAACAAAACACTTCACTTAAGCAAGAGTGTTTATATCATATATTGGGTATAATTTGTTCAATGTGAGGATTGATAAAATAGATTTTAATGAGAATACAAATTTATTATAAAGTTATTTTATGAAGCTTCTAGGATCCTCTGATTCAGAGAAGCAAGGAGTAATCTTACCTAGGCGACTCTGCATGCACAAATAAGATCAGGCAAATCAGACCATAAAAAATAATCATGCAGGTACTATTTTTAAATATATATAAACAGTGCTTCATATTTCATTCTACACACACTTAAATTTATTTACAATGCTTTGAGTTCCCATTTTTATTAGCAGAGTAGGTTACTAAAATTAACTATTCAAGAGTACTGAATAAATGGTTTCAACTGCTACTACAGTGTACCAGAAAAGAATATTAAATTCTCTAGAATTTCTAAACCAGCCTTTGAATCTAAAAGTCAATATAAATAGAGAAAGTTTGGGTACCAAGAGGCTTGATATCTAAAACTAAACATGATGTGTATGTTAGTAAAATAAGTTAGAATTGAAAGAGGATGTATTTTGAAAAATAAATATTAATTCAGTCAAACAGGAAAATATTTACTTTTGAAATATAGAGAAACATATATAATGGATGATATAAAAAAAGGCTAGGCAAACTACACATGAGTACTTTTACTTGTATAATGCTCCTTTCCCCCTAAAATGTTATATTATTTACTTTTCTACACTAAAATGTCATATACAGAATATTTACTAAGAAAAAGCCTGGTAGCTTTGAATAATAATAATAGTAGCTAACATGTATTAAGTACTCACTATGTGCCAGGCATTGTCACTCTAGGAATTTATGTGTATTAACTCAATTTAATCTTCTTAACAACCTTAGGAGAAAAGGAAATTCTCTAGCAAGGGGCAGTGATTTGGCAACAAGAAGAGGAGGGGCAAGATTTTAGGCCAAGTAATCTGTCTTCAAAGTTTACTTGTGGAACAAAACTATGTCAACCCCAAAGCTGATTTGTAAAATAAAGTAGCAAAGCAGATTTCCAGCCAAGGAAGAAAATTTTACTGTGTCTTTGACATGATCCTCACCATCTATCAGTCCAACTTCAGCAAATAAATCAGGCATTACCTTTCTCTTGATGCAGAGGTTATTCTAGTGAGAATAATCATTGAACAGATTATAACAATATAATGACCACAGATATTATTTATTCTTAATTGAGTTGAAAAAAGGCACAGCTATCATGTCACCATGGTGTATAAAATTATAATAACATAAGATGACTTCTGATATTTTTTTAAAACAATTTTCAGAATTTCTTAGACCATGTTAATATTCTATTTGGTCTAGAAATTGTCTTGACCTCTTCCAATATTTTCAGTTACTCTTATTAGGCAAGAAAGACCAAGCATACAGCCATAACTTGCATACCTAGAGATCTGCACCACAAAAATAAGTTTCCCACGAAATCAGATTAAATTACATTTTGAATGGAGAGATTGACCTCATATAATACAATGAAAAGGGCACATCATGTTTGTGATACATCTTCTCTTAAATCCAATAAGTTCAATCCAATCAAGAGAAAGCATTAAACAAATTGAGGGGTGTTTTACAAAATACTAGATAATTCCCCTTCAAAAGTGTCAAAGTCATGAAAGATAAAGGAAAGATGGAGAAATCATCACAGATTAGAAGAGATTAAGGAGTTATCATGACTAAACACAATGTGGTAATGTGAACTAGATCCTACAACAGAAAAAGGACATCAGCAGAAAAATGGGAGAAATATGAATAAAGTCTATAGTGAATAGCTTTATGTCAATGTTCATTTCTTAGTTTTAATAAATGTAACCTGGTTACATAGCTCATAGCTTCACTGACCATTGTATCTACTGCTGTTGGCAAGAATCCCACAGAAGAAATGGAGGAGACCTCATAATCACCAAGAGTCTGAAACGCAGTACTTGGGTGTAATCTCAAAAATGACAGAATGATCTCAGTTCATTTCCAGGGAAAACCATTCATCACCACAGCAATTCAAGCTAAAGAAGTTGAAGTTGATCAGTTCTACAAAGACCTAGAAGATCTCCTAGAACTAACTCCAAAAAAAAAGATGCCCTATTCATCACTGGGGATTGGAATGCAAAAGTAGGAAGTAAAGAGATACCTGGAGTAACAGGCAAGTCTGACCTTGGAGTACACAATGAAGCAGGGCAAAGGCTAACAGAATTCTGCCAAGAGAATATATTGATCATAGCAAGCATCATTTTCAACAACACAAGAGAATACTTTACACATGGACATCACCAAATGGTCAATACCAAAATCCGATTGATTACATTGTTTGTGGTTGAAGATGGAGAAGCTGTATATAGTCAGCAAAAACAAGACCTGGAGCTGACTGTGGATTAGATCATCAGCTTCTCATAGCAAAATTCTGGCTTAAACTAAAGAAAGTGGGGAAAACCACTAGGCCAGCCAGGCATGACTTAAATCAAATATCCTATGAATATAGAGTGGAGGTAACAAATACAGGTTCAAAGGATTAAGTCTAGTAAACAATGTGTCTGAAGAACTATGGACAGAGGTCCATAATATTATATGGGATGCAGTGAACAAATCCATCCCAAAGAAAAAGCAAAACAAGAAAGCAAAGTGGTTATCTGAGAGGCTTTACAAATAGCTGAAGCAAAAAAGGTGAAAAGCAAAGGAGAAAGGGAAAGGCACACCAATCTAAACCCAGAGATCCAGAGAACAGCAAGGAGAAACAACAAGGCCTGCTTCAATGAACAATGCAAATAAATAGCGTAAAACAATAGAAAGGGAAAGACTAGAGATCTGTTCAAGAAAATTAGAAATATCAAAGGAATATTTCATCCAAAAATGGGCACAATAAAGGATAGAAATAGTAAAGACCTAATAGAAGCAGAAGAGATCAAGAAGAGATGGAAATAATACACAAAAGCACTGTACAAAAAAGATCTAATGACCCAGGATAACCATGATGGTGTTGTCACTAATCCAGAGCCAGACATTCTGTAGTGTGAAGTCAAGTGGGCCTTAGGAAGTGCTGCTGTCAATAGAGCTAGCGGAGGTGATGGAATTCCAGTAGATCTATTTAAAATCCTAAAAGATGATGCTATCAAAGTGCTGCACTCAATATGTTTTCATATCTGGAAAACCCAGCAGCGGCCACAGGACTGGAAACCAATCCTGGGTCAATCCTCATCTCAATTCCCAAGAAAGGCAGTACTAAAGAATGTTCAAACCACTGGAAAATTGCTGTCATCTCCCATGCTAGCAAGGTCATGCTCAAAATCCTGCAGCTGGGCTTCAGCATTGCATGAACTAAGAACTTTCAGATGTTCAAGCTGGATTTACAAAAGGCAGAGGAATCAGAGATCAAATTATCAACATTCACTGGGTCATAGAGAAAGCAAGAGAATAAAGTCTATATTCAATAATTTCATGTCAATGTTTCACCATCTATGCTAAAGCCTTTGACTGTGTAGATCATAGTAAATTGTAGAAAACTCATAAAAGATGGGACTACAAGACCATCTTATCTGTCTCCTGAAAAGCCTGTATGTGGGTCAAAAGGCAACACTTAAAAACCTGTATGCAACAACTGACTGGTTCAGGATTGAGAAAGAAGTACAGCAAGGCTGTTCATTGTCACCCTGTTTATTTAACTTATACGCAAAGCACATCATGAGAAATGCCAGGCTGGATGAGTTACCACCTGGAATCAACATCAGTGGGAGAAACATCAACATCCTCAGATATACGAATGATACCATTTTAATGGCAAAAAGTAAGAGGAATAAAAGAACCTCTTGATGAGGGTAAAGGAGGAGAGTGAAAAGGTTGACTTAAAACTAAATATTAAAAACTAAGATAATGGCATCAGTCCCCATCACTTCATGGCACATAAAAGGGAAAAGGTGGAACCAGTGACAGATTTCCTCTTCTTAGGCTCCAAAATCACTGCAGATAGTGACTGCAGTCATGAAATTAGAAGATAATTGCTTCTTAGCAGGAAAGTTACAACAAACCTAGACAGTGTGTTAAAAAGAAAAGACACTACTTTGCTGACAAAGATCCATATAATCAGGATATGGTGTTTCCAGTAGTCAAGTACAGTTGTTAGCGCTGAACTGTAAAGAAGGCAGAGCACCGAAGAACTAATGCTTTCGAATTGTGGTGCTGAAGAAGACTCTTGAGAGCAAGGAGATCAAACCAGTCAATGTTAAAGGAAATCAACCCTGAATATTCATTGGAAGGACTGAAGCTGAAGCTCCAAAACTTTGGTAACCTGATGCAAACAGCCAACTCATTGGAAAAGACCCTGATGTGGGGAATGATGGAAGGCAGAAGAAGAGGGCAACAGAGAATAAAATGGCTGGATGGCATCACCAATGCAATGGGCATAAACTTGGGCAAACTTCGGGAAATGGTGAAGGACTGGGAAGCCTAGGGTGGTGCAGTCCATGGGGTCACGAAGAGTCACACATGATGCATGACTGAACAACAGCAACAACATGGTTATATAAAGTGTCAACAGTAGAAAAAGCTGAGGAAAGGTAATATTTTTGCAATACTTCTATAAATCTAATGTTATTAAAACAAAATGTTAAAACAAATATATAGATAGATAAATAAATAAGTAACTATGTCGCCACCATCTCAGAAAATGAGGGGTTGAAACTTTCACTACATGGAGACTCAAAGTAACCTCTATGTTTTGACTCCTCCACACAATGGTAAGTACCAAAGTAATGTGAAGATGATTCCCTTCTTCCCAAAGGATCAAAAGTCAATATTGGCTCTCTTATATGTTGGTACCAGATTTATTGCATGGCTTACCTTGGAGAGTATAGATACAGATTGTAAATTTTACTGCATGGTCCTAACAGTTGATTTATTTAGGATCTAAGCACATGTGCAATTGTATATGATTCAGTAAATAGAGGTTGCCCTGAGAAACAAAATTAAAGAATGCTTATTCACTCTTCATAATTGTACTTCATTTAAATTATAATAATATGACTATTTTTTGTTGATGTTCTTAAGGATCTAGTAGTAACACTATGCCTGGATTCTCCAAAATGTGGCCATAAAATCAGATTTTTTAAAATTTGTATTACACATATTGGTAATACTGAAATGCATGCTTGTCTTTTTTTTCCCCTTCAACAGCATCTAGCCACCTAAACTGCATACTTCTAAATTTACCTTACATCCCACTCCCCAGTCCCACCCCTTATCTACGTTCTTTCAGAAAGAAATAATTTGTAAGAGTAGGCTAAAGTGGAAAAAAAGTGAAAGTGAGGGTCACTCGGTGGTGTCCGACTCTTTGCGTCTATTCTCCAGGCCAGAGTACTGGAGTGGGTAGCCTTTCCCTTCTCCAGGGGAATCTTCCAGACCCAGGGATGGAGCCCTGGTCTCCCTCATTGTCAGTGGCTTCCTTACCAGCTGAGCCACAAGGGAAGCCCAAGAATACTGGAGTGGGTAGCCTATCCCTTCTCCAGCGGATCTTCCTGACCCAGGAATCAAACCGGGGTCTCCTGCATTGCAAGCGGATTCTTTACCAACTAACTGGGCTGTGAGGGAAGCCCCAAGAATACAATTTTCACCTTTGATTTTATTATTCATTTTCCTTACACTTATTTCCTTCTTGTAATACTTGAGAACATATAAAAATATTGCTTAGTCATAAGAGCTAAAAACAACCAAATAAAAATATGTGGTAAATATTTAATATCAAGTAATAAAAGTTCCGTTTCTAACTTCATCAAGTTCTCATTTCTGAAATGACTGTTGAGAGAGGTTGTTTCCTGCATTATTGTTAAGTGACACTGTTTGCTTCACTATTAGTAACAATTTTATATCTCTTCTGAAAATTGCATAAATTATTGTGCAAATTCTCTAATGCATTTGCAAGAAAAATATTTTCTTTTAATGACTACTAATGAACCCCTGTTTCATGCAGGGTGTGAAAAGTTGCCAAGATGTGTAAAACAATTATGATGACAAAAAACATGAGTTTAAAAAGACTTTGGTTGTGTAATGTGAGTGAAAATTCAGAATAAGTCTTAAGGGAAAAATTAATTTTAATAAGCTTTTAGCCTTGCTTAAAGATTGTGTAAATTTTAAGCATGAAGACTTGTGTATTAATATATCAGGAATAATGTGAAAGTTTCATCCTATAGAATAAATCTATTTCACCATCAACTTGATAGTTTACCCTTGGACTATAGGGACACTTGGTCATTTACTAGAGAAAATATGTGTTATGTCTTCTAAGAGTGAAATATGGGTAAAATGTTTAAAAAGGTGGACTCATATAATTTTAATGCAAATTTATTTATTATTAGAGAGCATTATTTCTGCTATAAGCCCATTGATAACTGCAATCTAATCCTTAAAAATTCCATTTTAATAGATTCAGAGTTAATCACATTTTTAAAGTATGTAGATTTTAAATCTTTAAATATGAATAAACTATTTAATGAACTATTTAATGACCCAGGTAAATTTTTAAAAAGGCTAAAGATTCTAGATGCTATAATACATTACTTTCTCATGAAATGGTTATTCCTGAACCCAAACATAATAACTATGAGGAAATTTTATATAATTTTAATAGCTAAAAGTCAAGGATATATTCCAGCATTTAAGGTGGAAGAGTCTCCATGAATATTTCCAGAATATTTGTTTTTACTGGGCTCTTTATTGCTAATAGTTTTTTTCCTTGTCTTTGCTTCATATTTAACTTCCAAAAGACCCAAATTATGGGATTAATTTTCACAATTAACCCCTGAATGTAAAATAACTGAAACAAAATAAAGTGTTTCAATTATACCAGAGATATTATTGATATCTTTGAGAGAATATGAGAATAGAATTGTGGTTAACAATCTAGGCTTTAGAATCAAAAATAGCTTGATTCCCAAATAATCTAATTCTGATTATGCCACTTAATGCTAAGACTTTGGCCAAGTAACCCATCCTGTTTTCTTAACTCTATGTGTTAAATAATTATAAACAGTTCCCACATCATTGGGTAATTTTATGATTAAATAAAGTACATTGGCACTTAATTAAAACTGTCTTTATACTGACTATAGAATAGTAAAGATCTTAAGAGGCTGGGAGATGGGAATTTTAATGTCGCTATTGATAAGGATCAGAATATGTCCCCTAAAATACTACTTTGGCATATTAATTTATTTTGAATTAAAGTTACTTAAGAACCAGATGGTTCAAGATGATCATTCTGACCTCCTTTGTTCCCATGACAGCAGGAAATAAACCTTTCATGTGAAAGGTACTCTCTCCATGCCAAGAGAATAGAAGGAAGGCATCTTTATCATCAGAGATAAAGAATTTAGGGCTGAGAAATCTGTATAAACAAACTATAAAATGGATCACTTTGGTCAGTTCTTTGAGACTCGTATTTTAATGGACTCCCATATGCATGAAATTAGATTTAATCCTCTATCTTATGTCAGTTTAATTATAAGTGCAGCCAAAGAACCTGGAAAGGAAGAAGAGAAGTTTCCTTCCTCTACACTTTATAATGAGAGAAGCAACAGAGCATTCACAAAGCAAGAAAATCTTATCTCATCTTAGATTTCAAATAGCATGTTCTCTTCCTACCAAAAATCACAGCATATAGCTCTTGGTAGTGCAGCAGAGCTTCTGAATGAACATATGATAGTATTACCCCTGGGGCAAGTAGGGGCTCTGCCTGCTAAGGGCTAGGAGGGACTACTGGAGCTCTCCTAATGTTCCACTTCTCGGTCTTAATGATGGCTTTATAAGTGCATTCACACTGAAAGTTCATCTAGCTGTGTACTTATAATTGTTATACTTTTCTGCATTTATACTGAACCAGGAAGGGGAACAGGATACAACCTTTAAAAGAATGACACGGCCATTGAGGACATGACATAAACTCATTAGAACCAACTAGATTCAAGACAGTGGATGACTGACTTCCAGCAGACCTTGAGCCTCATCATGTGCTCATTTTAATACATCAGCGTGCTAAATGGCACACCCATAGGTGTCATGTCAGTTCCCAGATTGTCCATAGAAGGCTAAAAAGTGGGCCGTGACCAAATTCCTGGAAATATCCATCCCTTTCCCAAAATAGCTGGCAAAATCCTACTCTTTAACTTATAAAATTACCCAACCTATGCAAATTAACTGCCCCATATTTCAGGGCCTCTTGCCTTCTGAGATGGCTCACACTATGTCTGTGGGGTATATATTTCCCTGAATCAGACTTCTTCCATTTTGCTATGGCTGGCTCTTGAATTTTTTTCTGCTTGAAGCCAAGAACCCAACTCTTGATGGCCATCTCAAGGACTCCTCTGAGACCTGGGATGCAACCATCCTTTTGCACCTCACTTTCTTTCCTGCAATAATGCTATACTTCAGTAAAATTTACAGTTCACACTCTCTAACAACCCTTGCACATTTATGTTCCCACAACTTATTTACCATCTATATTTCCCCACTAGCATGTAAATTCTATACAATTCCTATTGGAGTTTTAGGTCTGTGTTGTCTGTTTTGTGCACTGTTATATTTCCACCACCTGGAAAAATCTTTGGCACCTAACAGGGACTAAAACATAGTTATAAACAAATAAATAAGACAGAGTATTGGCTAGAGGGTTAATGGTGTTATAGAGAAAATGAGAGAGATATAGAGCAGATAATCTGGATAAGACCACTGGTTTAATATCAATAGGTAGAGAATTAAGAGATGTATTTACATAGCTATTTAATAATGTTCTGGTCAAAATGCTTTTTAAATCAATTTATCTGAGATAGAGGATTTCCTGTCATTTATATGGATGAACAAATCCATATATTAAGTGTACTTTAGTTAAGTGGAAAAATCTCCATTTCAGAGCAAGTATTGGCAAGCCATGGGTAGCATACTTGCTTTCTTAAAATTAAATTATGCTCCTGGGGAGTAATTTACTTGCAAATAGTTAGCTCCTTAGGTGGGGCATATAATGTTTCTGATCAGTCATGAATATCTTTACTTTGGCTTGCACTCCTTTGAGTTCCTTTATGGGGAACTTTCTTACTATTATAGGGGCAGAAACATTTTCTCTTCTTTCCTTTTAGTTTCCTTGGCTGGGTGAAAAATTAAATCGACATAAAATAGATTAACAAGAGGAAGACAATTTAAAGTTTGTATATAATGGAGCCCCAAAGACATAAGACTCAAAGGCAAGGGAGATAATTGAGACTTATATACAATCCCAGGGGCTCACATTCTAGTAAAGTAATGGTCAAAATTCTCCAAGCCAGGCTTCAACAATATGTGAACATGAACTTCCAGATAATCGAGCTGGTTTTAGCAAAAGCAGAGGAACCAGAGATAAAATTGCCAACATCCACTGGATCATCAAAAAAGCAAGAGAGTTCCAGAAAAACATCTATTTCTGCTTTATTGACTATGCCAAAGCCTTTGATTGTGTGGATCACAATAAACTGTGGAAAATTCTGAAAGAGATGGGAATACCAGACCACCTGACCTGCCTCCTGAGAAATCTGTATGCAGGTCAGGAAGCAACAGTTAGAACTGGATATGGAACAACAGACTGGTTCCAAATAGGAAAAGGAGTACATAAAGGCTGTACACTGTCACCCTGCTTATTTAACTTATATGCAGAGTACATAATGCAAAATGCTGGGCTGGATGAAGCATAAGCTGGAATCAAGATTGCTGGGAGAAATACCAATGACCTCAGATATGCAGATGACACCACCCTTATGGCAGACAGTGAAGAAGAACTAAAGAGCCTCTTGATGAAAGTGAATGAGGAGAATGAAAAAGTTGGCTTCAAGCTTAATATTCAGAAAACTAAGATCATAGCATCTGGTCCCATCACTTCATGGCAAATAGATGGGGAAACAGTGGCAGACTTTATTTCCTTGAGCTCCAAAATCACTGCAGATGGTGATTGCAGCCATGAAATTAAAAGATGCTTACTCCTTGGAAGGAAAGTTATGACCAACTTAGACAGCATATTATAAAGCAGAGACACTACTTTGCCAACAAAGGTCCATCTAGTCAAGGCTATGGTTTTTCCAGTAGTAATGTATGGATGTGAGAGTTGGACTATAAAGGAAGCTGAGCCCTGAAGAATTGATGCTTTTGAACTGTGATGTGGGAGAAGACTCTTGAGAGTCCCTTGGACTGCAAGGAGATCCAACCAGTCAATCCTAAAGGATATCAGTCCCGAATATTCATTGCAAGGACTGATCCTGAGCTGAAACTCCAATACTTTGGCCACCTGATGCAAAGTACTGACTCATTGGAAAAGACCCTGATGCTGGGAAAGATTGAAGGCAGGAGGAAAAGAGGATGAGATGATTCAATGGCATCACCAACTCAATGGATGTGAGTTTGAATAAGCTCCAGGAGTTGGTGATGGACAGGGAGTCCTGGCGTGCTGCAGTCCATGGGGTTGCAAAGAGTTGGACACGACTGAGCGACTAAACTGAACTAAAGTGGCTCAGCAGTAAAGAATCTGCCTATTATGCAGGAGCTGCAGGAAATGCCAGCTCAACCCCTGGTCGAGAAGATCCCCTGGAGGAGGGCCTGGCAACTCACTCCAGCATTCTTGCCTGGAAAATCGCATGGACAGAGAAGTCTGGTGGGCTACAGTCTACAGGGTTGCAAAGAATCGGACAGGACTCAAATGACTTAGCATGCACAGCCTGAAACCCTTCCTGAGCTAAAGAATGGGATATAGATGGATCTGGGTCTTCACAGGGGAGGAAGAAGATTCATAGGACAAACAGCAGATGTTTGGTAATCAGAAGCTTGCCCCACTATGCAGATAGGTCTTTCCAATAAAAATGTTATCTCTGTCAATATCCTTCTTACTGATGTAGGCTCCCTATTTAAACGCTGTTAAGCAGTTAAGACCAAAATTAGTTTTTCTGGAGTTTTCTGGGTCTTGATTCCTTCAACTCAAAAATAATACATATATCAAAGTGACACATTTTGAGTGGCATATTCTGCTTCCTTTCACTAGTTAACATTATATTGAAATATGATACAATATCTGGGCTTCCCAGGTGGTGCAGTGGTAAAAAATCTGCCTGCCAATACAGGAGACGTGGATTCAATTCCTGGGTCAGGAAGATCCCCTGGAGTAGGAAATGTCAGCCACTCCAGTATTCAGAAATAGAGAAAACAAAACGAAACCAGAGAACAATCATGCATACATTAGAAATGTGGAAAAGTTTTAAATTATTATTCTCAGGTCTCACCTAAACACCCTAGAAAACCAAGAACAAAATGAACACAAAGTGAAGAGATGGAAAAGAATAAAATTAAGAGCATGAATCAATGACACTGAAAACTGAAACCATGAGGAATGTCAATGAAATAAAGATTTTATTTTTTGAAAAGATCTGTGAAATTGACAAACCTACTGCAAGAATGACAAAGACAAAGAGAGTGAAGACATAGCAGAGTAAAATCATATACCATTTGCCAGTGATTATGGAAACAAAAATGTGTAATAAAACATTAGCAAAGCATTTTATATATACTTTGTACTTCTATATGGACACACACACATCATACATGTACGCATGTATTTGAGTGTATATATATATATATGAATATACATAAACAAAGTTGTATTTTCACAAAGAATTCCTTATCATTGAAAAGTTTAATCATCTAATTTAATACATTAACAAATTAAAATTAAAATCTCATTAGGTACAGAACATTTTTGATAAATCTCTCCTACATCTTTAGAGCAGTACCTCAGAGCTATCTAAGAAGCAGTTTCTCTGACTCTAACCCTCAGTAAAGTCCCAGAAGACAATGTCACTGTTCTTACATTATATATGCGCATTATCGTGTGTGTATTCAGTTGACACCATACTAATAAAGATTTCTACACTTAAACTTAAAAAATAAGAGCACAGATTGTGATTATATTATATAATCTATAGATATTATCTATCTGTGTAGAGTAATATCTACAACTCCCCCAAAACTATATATACAGAAAGATCCATTCAAAAACACTGTAACTAAATCAGAATAGAGGTTTTTTTTTAAGATGTTTACATTTAGTAATCCAAATCTGTTTGGATAAATCTACTTTTCTTCTGTTAATCTATGTTTTATTATGGGGTGGGGAGATGTCAGTCGAGAACATAGAAGGGTAGAGGAAAATTTATTTTTCCTACCCTACAATTGATAATTGGACTACATTAAATTTAAGATTTTCATCAAATTATTACAAAGATAGTGAAAACACAAGCTACAAAAGTAAAAAGGTATATATCTTCACCAAAGAAAGTCAATGATTAATAAGGAAAGAGACAAACAATTGAGAAATAGGCACGTGACAGAAAGTCATCTCACAAAAGAGGAAATTTTAACGACCAATAAACATTTAGGTATTTTCAAAGTTACTGCTATTCAGGGAAATACAAAATTTCAAATGATTTGTGTCATACCCACGAGATTGGCAGAAATCATTCCCAGGAATTGGCAAAAACCTGAAACCAAAGGCACTCTCATATTTGCTAGTAAGAGTATAAAATAAACAACCATTTTGGAAAGCATTTTGGCAATAATCAGTAAAGCCGAAGTTCTTCGAATTTTATAATCTAATAAATTCACTCTGATATGTGCTCTTGTCCATGGGGGTCACAAAGAGTTGGACACGACTGAGGGACTGAACTGAACTGAACTGATCTGCTCTTGGAGATACCAACAACATTGTGTGTAAAAGTAAGAAAAAACAGATATATAAATGATTATAAAGAGGAAAATGGGCAAATACATTTAGAATATTTCTACAATGAAACAGCACATAGTTAAAATGAAGAATAGAGTTAAAAAGCAATAGCAAAGAAGCAGGTTACAGAAGGATCTGTGCAGTTTTGCACACTTATGTAAAGATAAAAACATGCAAAATAATACCACAGCTTACACAAGCAGGATGGTGGCTATCTTTTGAGGCAAAGAAGAGAAATGCATTCCTTTAGGAAGAAATAAAAGGGAATTTCAAAGGTGTTTGTGATACTTTATTTCTTAAGGTGATTAATTTATTATTTTCAATACTTTTTTGTATAGGTATATGAAATATTGCATGACAACAAAAGCAAAAAAGGAAAACTTTCCTTAACAGTTTCTGCTAGAAAGGTCAGGCCTTCATTGGAATGTGATTAGGGTAAAATACTTCCAATCTAAGAATGTCAGCTACCAGAGAGATTCCTGGATGATGTCAAGTTTTCCTAGCTCATAGGGCTTGAAACAAACTTTTACTCTCCCATAGTCTTATTTCAAAATATGGCTAGGAAAATATCTGAATCTGTGATGAAGCTGTTAAATGAATATTATATATCATTATTAAAGCTATAAATATCAATAGAGTTTAAGTGGTTTTAAAGCCACATCCTTGTTCTATAGCAGAAATAGACTTCCAGTCTCCAGGCTTACCACTATAAGATTTGGTTTCTTATCTTGGTTACTTCACTAATTCTCATGAATTGTTTGCATGTTTTGCAATTACTTAGGGCATGTCTCTATCTTCTTAACTGAGGGAAAGGACTGTGCTTCTGCTGTGTGGAAGAGAGGTGGCAAGTGTGGTAATGCTGTCTGTGTAAAACCAAAAGTGCACGGGTCTTGTTTATTTTGAAACCTCCTTTCATCATAAAGATTAATGCCATTTATTCTATAAAGAACACCCAGAGATAAAGTTATCTCATTTGGTAATGTGGATTTTGTTATTATCATTAATATTACGATGCTATGGACCACGATACATGGTTTACATACCTCTAGGTAACATCACTTTCCACATAAAGTCTAAGCTGCTCTCACCCAGATACTTGAACTGTGGCAGTCACATTTCTCATGGACTGGCAACAGGGTGGACCTAGAGATATAAAAATAGTGCTTGAAACTATGCCTGATTGTCACATGTTATAGACTGAAAGAGGATATTATTTTGAGATCAGGCACGTCGGAGCCCTCCTGCCCAAGGTGCTGCATGAGGAAGCCCTGTCTTAGGAGACAGTGCCAATACTTGAGAACGTTAAAGAAATGCACTTAGGAGTCAAGGCCATGTGATAATTTTTCTCACAGCGATTTTTGTCTGGTTCCTCTATTTTTAACATTGAAAACAATCTAATAATATCTCTGGTTTGCCACTAAAAAGACACAGTCTAGGAAAATGTAGATATAGGGCAGTGGTTCTTAAGCAGGGTTGACATTGCCACCCCAAGAGAAACCTGGTAACATCTGGAGACATTTTGTGGTTGTCAAAATTGGTAATGGGTGAGGTTGTACTGGCATCTATTGGATAGAAACCAGAGATATTACTAAACATCTTATAATGAGCAGAGAAACCCAGCCAAATGATTATCCTTCCAAATAATCATTGGTGCTAATGCTGAAAAACCCTGCTCAGAGGCAGAACCTACAGTATTTTTGAAGGCTCTATGTGTCTGTATAATTTTTATACTTACATGTATACAAACTCTCTATGAATTCATATCTCTGGTTTTCAATCTCCCCTCCCTGCACTGTAACACACATATAAATCTTTGATCTCTTACTATTTGGCCACTGACATGGAGACATTCTTTAAAATAAGAACAATATTTGGCTTGTTGTTTTTGCTGTTGTTCACACTACAAAGCAATACTTAGCTTTAGCATATGAAAGATTCACAAATATATAAAGAATAGTCTTGAATGGTGGGAATTCATATAATTTTATTTATTTTGGAATTTTCCCCTGGATTTTCCCAATTAGAAATAAGACTGCTTATCCAGTTTTGTATCATTTTTAAAATTTTATATTAACCAGTCACATTTAGTCATCTATTATCTTTAAACCACAATTTTGATGCCTATAGAATAGTCCATTACAGGAGCCCTCAAAAGAACAGATATCATATTTTGGACATTTCTGTTGTTTCCAATCCCCCTCTACATGAAGAAGAGTGCTATATTTATATCTTTACATGCCCCTCCTGATATTTCTTGAAAGCAAAATCTTTAATATTGAATTTCTGGGCCAAAGATTATGAAAAATATTGGAAAGCCTCTTGTTACTTATTATTGATTTACTATTTATAAAGATTAGACTGATTTAAACTGCCATTGAAATGTATTAAAATGGAAGTTTTCTCCACTAATGAATATTAGTATTATTATATAAATAAAATACTCCTGAACTGGTGAAGGTGTTCAAGGAGCAGAAGACTATAAGGACAACTAGATATTTGGATATTGCTTTCATCATAGGTTGCATTTATTGGAGGTCAGCATTATTTCAAGACAAAGCAGACACTGCCTAAGCTCAGAGTTCACCAGCTCAAAATTGTTAGGCAGGCAATTCATGATCAAGGAGGCCTTGGCACCATGAGTGTACCAGGCACTTCCAGAAGAAGGAAAAAGACAAAGCTGCAAATGGAGATTCACCATCATCAAACTACCTGTTCTCAATTCTGTTTAGAATTTTCTCAGTCACAGAGCTTTTGGATAGGAGGAAACGTTAGGTAATTTAATTCAACTACTTCATGTTACCAACAAGGAAAATAAAATCCAGGAAATTTCAGGGATTATCAGAATACACAAGTCAAGTAATGGTAGAATTAAAGCAGCACTCCAGGCTGGCTGACTCAGCAGTGGACAATGCTTTGATTTGACTTTGGCTCAGGATAGTCAAAGTACATAGTCACACACAAACCCAGAACATGAAAGGAACCAGAAAGTCTTGCAGGAAATCAAGTTGTTTACTTCAAGTAAATTATTTCTATTAGGCATTTACTTGATTTCCTCAAAATCATACAGTCATAAATTTATTCTCTCAGACTGGCTGAAGAGTCAAGATTGACAGAGATTGAAGACAATGGAAATGACCACAATGAAGGCGGCCACAACAATGGAGGCAACCACAACGGTGGTTTAAGGTCTTACAGTTTAAAATAAAAGCAATACACACTTATAGTTCATTAGACACATAGGTCCATTATATAAGATAAAGTTAGAAGGCATCATCCCTTGAGCAGTATCAACTTTAGCTAAGAGACAATGAGTGCAGAAAGAATATACATATATATGTATATATGAAATGTGGGTGTGCTCAGTCTTGTTCGACTCTGTGACCCATGGACTGTGGCCCATCAGGCTCCTCTGTCCGTGGAATTTTCCAGGCAACAGTAGTGGAGTGGGTTGCCATTTCCTACTCCAAAGATCTTCCCAACCCAGGGATGGAAACTGCATCTCCTGCACCTCCTGTACTGGCAGGCAGATTTTTTATCAGTGTACCATATGGGAAGCCCATATATATATGGGCACACCAGTCTTCCCTGGCCTTCACTATCTCCTGGAGTTTGCTCAATTTCATGGATTGACAGGTTCTATCTCCTTGCAGTCATATATATAATACACATGTATAATCAACATGCACATACACACATACCTTTGTTTTCTCTTCTTTTCTCTATCTTGTTCATGTATTAAGATACAGGTAGAACCTAACAGCAAAATAAAAAACTTCATGCCTAAGTTTTAGCAACTATTATTTTATCCTATGGGAAAATCTCTAGGATATTGTAAAAACCTCCAAACTTATAGGTCAAAGGAATTAACAAGGGAAATGTTAAACTGCTTTGTTTCACCTGCCCTAAATTAGTATTCACCACACCTCACAAGAGAAAAGAGCTATTATTAAGACTTTCCCATTATTTTCAAAATAGTTTATAAATGTGTTAGACTGTTTGTCAAGTTAAATAAAGCTATTTTTGGCTGTGTATCAGACATTTGGAAATGCTTTAACTCTTCCAGTAAAAATTTAATGATCATACAATGGTCACAGTTAGCTTAGATTATATAATGTTCTAAGGATGATATATAAATGGAAATAGATTAATAATTCAGGAGATAGTTTAGTTTAATATCTGACTGTAGCACTTACCCTCTTAGTGTTTAAACAATGAAACTATTATTGTCCATTAAATAAATCCTCAGTAACATCAAAAATCTTTTATTTGATCATCTTGTAGCTATATATCATTATTTAGCCAAACATGTGGCTACAAATTCAGTTAAGCCAATTGATAAGTATCTTACCCAAACAGTAAATATTAATTAGGATTTCTAAAATCTTGATAAATGAAATGTAATCCTTCAGGTAGGATGATAATTTACATGGACATAATTGAGGGATACGTCTTAATCTGTTATTGTCATAGGCTGGGACAGAACTATTCTACCACTGATGATAATCGAGGACAGACAGTTTGGGAATAACAGTGCCTGGAAAGGATAATTTAGGTTAAGACATATTTAGTATCAGTAGTATTAGGTAGCAGGAAGATAAATATCAACCGGGGCATGAACTGTGGAAACTAACTTACGGAGAGAGTCAAGACTAAAGAAAATTTTGATGGTCACTTAAATAATAAAATCTTTTAAAAATAATTGTACATCATTGTGAGAACTGTAGAACTGGGTATAATAAGGCAAATGATGACATTTGCAAATGTGAAAGATAAAGTTTTAGATAATCATGAGGATACACAGTTGCACATACTGTGCCTCAATTAATTTTGAAAAAAAATCAAAGAAGTCAACCAATATCAAACCATAAAGCACAAAGATCATATTTGCTAATAAAATTACTTGAATATTTCTTCCCTATTATGGAGAATTAAAATTAAAAGTAAAATGGCCATAATTCAAGAGAAGTAAAAGGCAAATTGAAAAGACCAAAACTATTAACTGAATCTCTGAAAAATAAAAATATGATAGGAGTGGCAGGCATAGTAATTTATCATGTCAGTTCAATTCTAATAGTTATATCTGTGAGTTAGAATGTTAAGGTCACCATTTGATATAGAAGAAATTGGAAACCACCAGTGAGAGCAAATGTTCAAGAGGTCAGCGCACATTAGATTT
Organism: Odocoileus virginianus; assembly: GCF_023699985.2. Lineage (NCBI taxonomy): Eukaryota > Metazoa > Chordata > Mammalia > Artiodactyla > Cervidae > Odocoileus > Odocoileus virginianus. The sequence goes on along the minus strand of NC_069674.1, from coordinate 61,047,193 downwards.
AAAGGTCTTTAACAACTGTGTGCAGATTGCACGTAGAAGGTGATGTAATATCATCCCCCTGTAAGGTTATATTAATAAAGCTAGTCAACCTCAAGTGCAGAAGCAAAACTTCACAGTGATTTGCCAGAAACTGTAATGCCAGTTCATTTGTAAAAAAATTCACTGTGTTGTTAGCTACATATTTTTGGCAACTATTTTTGCTGCTTATTTGTTTTAGGAGATGTGTGCTCTCTCTCTGGCTCAGTAAATCTCCTACGTGATATTGAATCTAACCTCACAGGTTTCCAAAGTTGTACTCAGAAATGATACCTATTCTGAATACGTTGTCTGGATGGGAAAGCCTATTTTAACTAAACAATACAAAATCTGGATATCTATCCTAAGATTTTTATAGCATCCCAATGCCTTTAATGAGATTTTGTTTAAAAGATTTCATATTAATATCCTACGCATTTTTAAAGTTGGACATTATCAACAGAAGTTGTTAATTTTTTTTTGACAAACATTGAACAAGTATTCACTATGGCCAAGGCTCAGAGTAAGAATTTCAGACATACATATAGGAATGTGAAAAAAAAAAAAAAACTTCTTTCATTAAGCTCACCATCTCACCATGTCTAGAGATGAGAAGATGAGAGAATGTAGAAATAGTTGCAAGCAGAGTAAAATTGTGATGCTTGAATTTACAGTATTGTGTTGTGTTTTATTATTTCCTGTGTCTTTTGGGGAGTTGTCTTCAGTAAATGTTCTGACTTTTACTGTGTAGATCACAATAAACTGTGGGAAATTCTGAAAGAGATGGGAATACCAGACCACCTGACTTGCCTCTTGAGAAATCTGTATGCAGGTCAGGAAACAACAGTTAGAACTAGACATGGAACAACGGACTGGTTCCAAAAAGGGAAAGGAGTATTCAAGGCTGTATATTGTCACCCTGCTTATTTAACTAATATGCAGAGTACATCATGAGAAACACTGGGCTGGATGAATCACGAGCTGGAATCAAGATTGCTGGGAGAAATATTAATAACCTCAGATATGCAGATGACACCACCCTTAAGGCAGAAAGTGAAGAAGAACTAAAGAGTCTCTTGATGAGAGTGAAAGAGGAGAGTGAAAATGTTCGCTTAAAGCTCAACATTCAGAAAACTAAGATCATGGCATCCAGTCCCATCACTTCATGGCAAGTAGATGGGGAATCAGTGGAAACAGTGGTTGACTTTATTTTGGGGGGGCTCCAAAATCACTGCAGATGGTGACTGCAGCCATGAAATTAAAAGATGCTTGCTCCTTGGAAGGAAAGTTATGACCAACTTAGACAGCATATTAAAAAGCAGAGACATTACTTTACCAACTAAGGTCCATCTAGTCAAGGCTATGGTTTTTCCAGTGGTCATGTATGGATGTGAGAGTTGGACTATAAAGAAAGCCGAGCACTGAAGAATTGATGTTTTTGAACTGTGGTGTTGGAGAAGACTCTTGAGAGTCCCTTGGACTGCAAGGAGATATAACCAGTCCATCCTAAAGGAAATCAGTTCTGAATGTTCATTGGAAGGACTGATGTTGAAGCTGAAACTCCAATACTTTGGCCACCTGATGTGAAGAGCTGACTCATTTGAAAAGACCCTGATGCTGGGAAAGATTGAGGGCAGGAGGAGAAGGGGACAACAGAGGATGAGATGGTTGGATGGCATCACTGTCTCAATGGACATGAGTTTGAGTAAGCTCTAGGAGTTGGTGATGGACAGGGAGGCCTGGCTTGCTCCAGTCCATGGGTTGCAAAGAGTCAGACACGACTAAGTGACTGAACAGAACTGAATGTACATAAAACAAATTCTAAAATTAATCTAGTCTAACCCCTTTCCTACTTGATGCAAGTCTCATTTCTCCTATTTGGATAGAACATTCATTTCCTATGTCAAGGAAAGAGACTAGACAAAAGAATTCTCAAAGGAGGGCATTTCTGTATTTGGTTTCTGTGTGTTCCACTGTATCTGGAACATTCAGCATTCCTGAAATTTATCTTTTGGAGGGTCATTGGAAGACCAGAGACCTATTTTACATAGTTTACACAGACTGCATACATTTTTTAAATTGTTATTTGTTTTCAAGTTTCTTGAGATGACTCACTAATTTGGGTAGCTGTAACATACTAGACTTTCAAAGAAGTAGCCTAGGGTCCAGAATCACATTTTTAATTTTTATTAAAATTTCTACTAAACTATGGTCCAAGTTGTCTTATTTTTCTTAGGTACTGTGCCTTGGGGACTTAACTGATTTGCCAGGATGTCCTACTTCAAGCTGATTTCAGAGACAGAGTAATTTGTTACATTTTTAGAAACTAGGTGAATGTGCAGAATTGGGCCATGACAGAGTAATGACTTTCAAAGTAAAACTGAAATAAATAAAGCTTGTGGGTATATAAGAGAAATAGACACAGAGACAAAGGGGAGACTCCATCTTTAAGTTTAGAAATTTAGATAAATGATTCTCCCTTCTGTTTCCTTTGCCCCAGTGGTTTCTTATGTAGTAAGAATTTAGTTGCCTCTTTCATTATACTAACAAAGGAAATATCTGAAAAGCAAGGGTTTCAATTTCTATGTGGAAATTGAAATATTGATAATCTGGCCTCTTACTAAGAATTGTAAGTGATGAACTCTCTTTCTTCAAACCAGTTATTTTCAGTACATCAAAAAAGATACCTCTTTAGAGAAACTATCAGACAGACCCGAATTCTGTTGATATCTGTTTTCTGGCAGAGGTTTCAGCTTATTCTTAACAAAAGCAAAGCCACCAAAATTTCTGGGCACTGTTTCCAAGGAAAACCTTCAGAATCCCAGAGAAGGTTTGTAAGATGGTAATGAGTAGTTAACACAGGCGAGTCCTAAAACCATTAGGGACGATGCCGATCCTCCCCACCAGTGGGTCCCAGAGCATGCAGCCATGGCTGCTGACTGCACAGCTTTCAAAGATAAAGTGGAACATGTGGACATTAAGGTGCTGACTCCAGCTAAATTGGTTAATGACTAGTATCATCTAAATGAGGTAGCAAGCTGAAAGACTCATAATCTCTCCCTGTGTGCAGATTTTAATTAAATAATTATAATGTCCTTGTTGTAATTATTTATCAGTAACTGCGCTCCTGAGTATTGCCTCTTTTGCCATCATCTGTTCTGTCAGCTCAGCTGAACAATGAGACATTCACTTGGCCATGATGAGGGCAAAATGAATGATTCTTATTCACTGCAAAATAACACTCGAGGAATTCTGGCAGTGAGGCAAGATTCTGAGCTCTCCATTTAAACTTTGTATTTTTAGGAGAGGAACTTTGGTATCCTGATTCACATATTGAACTTCTGAGAGGTTTCAATAATATGGCCAGAAAGCACGCTTTTTCAGTATCTAGAACTTAACATTACATATTATAACAATGGTATTTAAAGAGTATATGCTATTTCCTATTTTGAGATTGTGGAATCTATAGCATATAACATAATGTATGTATCAAATAGTGAAAATTAGGAGTCATGCAAAAAAAATGACTAACTCTTTATTGATAATACGTCCAATTGTTCAAAATAACAGGAAGAGAAGGGACTCATTAAGCAGTAAAGCTGATTCCTGATCGGGTGGAGAGGGAGGTGGGAGGGGGGATCGGGATGGGGAATACATGTATATTCATGGCTGATTCATGTCAATGTATGACAAAAACCACTATAGTATTGTAAAGTAATTAGCCTCCAACTAATAAAAAATAAAAAAAAAAAGAAAAAGAAAAAAAAAATGGAACTACAAGAGAAAATAGAGATGGATTTAAACCATGTAAAAGAAAGCAAGATCTTCACAGTAGACTTCCTCTAAGAAACTTACTCTAGTGAATAAGTATTATATTTCTCCATTTCTTCTGGGGATTCAGGAAGAAGAAAAGGAGTTTAACTGTAGTATGTGAGATTTAGCTTTAATAAAAAGAAATATATTATGAGTGTGATCAGGGTAATAGTAAAGCACTGTTACTCAACACTTGATGTTAAAAGTATCTCCTTCCTATAACTTATCCAGTCTGTGAGCTTGCTAAGTCACTTGAATTATGTCCAACTCGTTGCAACTCTATGAACCATAGCTTGCCAGGCTCCTCTGTCCATGGGATTCTCCAGTCAACAACGCTGGAACAGGTTGCCATTTCCTTCTCCAGGCGATCTTCCCAACCCAGGGATCAAATTGGCATCTCTTGCGTCTCCAGCATTAGCAGGCAGCTTCTTTACCACTAGTGCCACCTGGGAAGCCCAGTCTGTACCCCTTCCCATTCTGATTACATCTTCCTACTACATAAAGTATTTGAATAATGTAGCTTCAGATTTCAACCTCTCAGGAGACTTTGCATTTAGTGTGAAAAATCAAAAACAAAAATACCTCAGAATCAAAAAGAATATTTGGGAATGATGATTTAAAAAAAAAAAAATGAGTAGGCTAATATATTTGCCCAAGGAAGTTCTTTAAGCCTGAATCAGGAAGCTTGTAACCAAACCTGACAACAGATATTTAAGACAAGTCTAACTTCAGGGGTCACACAAGGAAATTTATCACGTTGTATTTCCATCCATGTTATGGAAATGTGTCTGTATGAGGGCTGAACACAGAAAAGAGGTAACTCCTTTCATTTCTCCCAGTAATATCTTGTACATTTTTTGTGTAGAGTCTTCTTTACCTCGTTAGAATTATCCCTAGGTTTTCTTATTTTTTAAACTATTTTAAACTATAAATGATACCTAAACATTTGTACTCTCTAATTGCTTGTTCCTGGCAAATATAAAAACACTCAAGATATATGGTGGTGTTAACGGTAAAGAAATCACCTGCCAGTGAAGGTAGATGTAACAGATGTGGGCTTGATCCATGAGTCAGGAAGATCCCCTGGAAAAGACACGGCAACCCACTCCAGTATTCTTGCCTGGAGAATCCCATGGAAAGAGGAGCCTGGCAGGCTACGGTCCATGGGGTCGCACAGAGTTAGACATGACTGAAGCAATTTAGTGTGTACATGTGTGTGTGTCTATATATATATATGCATATAAAATTATTTCTCATTATTCACAGTAGTTATGTTCCATTAAGTCATTGTTAACACTGGATTAGAGAATACTGAATCATGGTGCTGGGGGAAATGCTGCTGGTCACAACATTCTTGCCAATCAATCGATGCATAATCTTGTTTAATGTATGTTTCTACTCAAAAACATCTTTATCTTCATTAACACTGATTTCACTGTCAACAGCATTATAATTCACACCTGAATGAAGCTTATCTAACACATATCTTTTCTCTATAAGGCAAATCACAGCCTTCTTAAACATAGAAACACAAGGCAGCACTTTAGCTCTATTGTTGGAGGCCTTTTTAAACAGCAAATCACCAAAAAAATCAGCACAAAAATGCGTAAAATATGTCACTAGTAGACTCTGAAAAGAACAAAGTCTATAATATGAGAGCTGAAACAAGATCTTGTTTTTTCTCAGCTGGGAACATGTGTTGAGTGACTCAAATTTTTCACACTTAGTACATGTTCACAAATGACCATGAAATTGCTACCTGCACTTAATTTTGCTGCCACAAATAAATCTTATCAAGTAGAAGCATTCACAAATACAGAATTTTCAAATAATGCAAATCACTTGTAGTGATTTTTCTGTATTCCTTTAATTTTAGTAATTAAAAAACTTTAATATACAGTAGTGAATACAATTGTGAATGATGATAGTACTTGGGGATCTTCTTTGTCTTTCCAATCTTTATAAATTTTATTTTCTTATCTTGTCTTCCTCCACTAGATAGGAACTCTGGCACAGTGTCAAAAGCAGGTGGCAATAGCAAACATTTTCTTCTTAACTCTAAACTCAGAGGGAAAATTTTTGAGTATTTTAGAGAAAGTACATTTGCTGTAAAGTTTGTTTTAGATTCTTTTATCAGTTTAGGAGTGTTCCCAAGTTCTCTTTTACTCTTAGTTTAGAGTTTCATTATTGATGATTACTAAATATTATCAAGTATATTTTGTAGCTGTTGGATAATTATATATATGCAACTGTACGTGTGTGTGTGTGTGTGTGTGTATACATATATTTTTTCATCTCTGGAATAAATCAGCTTGGTTGTCATGTATATTTTTTTCTTATATAACTGTATTTCATTTGCTAACAACCTCTTTAGAACTTTTGTATCTATATTAATGAGGATTAGCCTATAATTAATGATTTTTTTCTGCAATGTGTTTTTCAGGTTTTCATATCAAAGTTACTTGCCTTGTAAAGTGAGTTTGGAAGTGTTTCTTCTTTTGCTATGCTCTTGAAGAGTTTCTATAAATTTGATGTTACTTCTTAAATGTTAAAAATGTTCACTGCTGAAGGCAACATAGCCCAAGGTTTTCTTTTGAGAAAGGCTTGTAATTCTATATTTGTTTTCTTAAGTGATTAAGAGCTATTCAGATTTTCTATTTCTTCTAATGTCAATTTTCATAAATTATATTATTCCTCAAGTTCTTCACTTGTAAAAGTCTTAGATTTATTGACATAAATACATTCAAATTATAATTTTAAATGTATTGCACAAATGTTGATAGATATTATTTACATTTTCATGTAATCAAAATACTTTCTAATTTCCACTGTGAATTATTTTATCCAGTGATTATCCAGAAATAATTGCTTAATATCAAGACATTTGGATTTATTTCTAGCTACTGTTTTGTTATTGATACTTAACTTTATTTCAATGGGTGATTACAATATTAGTTAGAGAACTCTATGTTTCAGAATAAGGTAAATTTTATTAAGGATGCAAATACACTCCAAAGTATTCTGCAGTCATTCTCCATAGAGTTCAGTGTTCTCTCTACTATTAATTATGGTTGTTTATTTATCATGTTCACCAATTTTTAAAATCTTCATATTCTTTCAATTACTGAAGAAGATGTTAGACCTTTCCTAACTTGATTATATATTTGACTGCTTAAATTTATGCTATCTTACAGTTTTAGATTTTTTAAAGTCATTTGGTGTTGTTCAGTTTTTAAGTCAAATTTGACTCTTTGTGACCCCATGGACTGCAGCACAGCATCAGGGTCTTTTCTAATGAGTCAGCTCTTTGCATCAGGTGGACAAAATATTGGAGCTTCAGCTTCAGCATCAGTCCTTCCAATGAATACTCAGGACTGATTTCCTTTAGGATTGACTGGTGTCACCTAATTGCAGTTCAAGAGACTCTCAAGACTCATCTCCAGCACCACAATTCAAAAGTATCGGTTTTTTTGGCACTTAACCTTCTCTATGGTCCAACTCTCACATATATACATGACTAATGAAAAAAACATAGCTTTGACTAAATGGACCTTTGCCAGCAAAGTGATGTCTCTGCTTTTTAATTACATTGTCTAGCTTTTCATAGCTTTCCTACCAAGGAGCAAGTGTTTTTTAATTTTGTTGCTGCCATCACCATTAACAGTGATTTTTGAAACCAAGAAAGTAAAATCTGTCATTTTTTCTACTTTTCCCTCTTCTGTTTGCCATGAAGTGATGGGACTAGATGCTATAATCTTAGCATTTTAATGTTGAGTTATAAGCCAGCATTTTCACTTTCCTCTTTCACCCTCATCAAGAGGCTCTTTAGTTCTTCACTTTCTGCCATTAGAGTAGTATCATCTACATATCTGAAGTTGTTGATATTTCTCCCAGCAATCTTGATTCCAGCTTGTGATTCATCCAGTCCAGCATTTCACATGATGTACTCTGCATATAAGTGAAATAAGTAGCATAACAATATGCAGCCTTGTCATACTCCTTTCCCAATTTTGAACCAGTCAGTTGTTTCATGTCTGGTTCTAACTACAGCTTCATGACCTACATACAGGTTTCTCAGGAGACAGATAAGGTGGTCTGGTATCTTCATTTCTTTAAGAATTTTCCATAGTTTGTTGTGATCCACACAATCAAAGGCTTTAGCATAGTCAGTGAAGCAGATGTTTTTTCTTGAATTCCCTTGCTTTCTCTACGATCCAAAAAATGATGGAAATTAGATCTTTGGTTCCTCTGCCTTCTCTAACCCGTTTGTACATATGAAGTTCTTGGCTCACATACCGCTGAAGCCTAGCTTGAAAGATTCGAGCATAACTTTGCTAGCATGTGAAATAAGTGAAATTGTATGGCAGTTAGAGGGCTTTCCTGGTGGCTCAGATGGTAAAGAATCCTACCCATAATGTGGGAGACCAGGGTTCAGTCCCTGGGTTGGGAAGATACTCTGGACAAGGGAATGGCAACCCACTCCAGTATTCATTCTTGCCTGGAGAATTCCACAGACAGAGGAGCTAATACACACACACACATGACAGTTTGAACATTCTTTGGCATTGCCATTCTTTGGAATTTGGATGAAAACTGACCTTTCTACTCCTGTGGTCACTACTGAGTTTTCCAATTTGCTGACACATTTAGTATAGCCCTTTAACAGGATCATCTTTAGGATTTGAAATAGTTCAGCTGGAATTCCATCACACCCATTAGCTTTGTCTGTAGTACACCTTCCTAAGGCCTGCTTGACTTTACACTAAAGGATGCCGGACTCTAGGTGAGTGAACACACCGTAATGGTTATCCAGGTCATTAAGACCATTTTTCTATAGTTATTCTGGGTATTCTTATCACCTCTTCTTAATCTCTTCTGCTTCTTTTAGATTCTTACCATTTCTGTCCTTCATTGTGCCCATTCTTGCATGAAATGGGCACAGTATCTCTTGATATCTTGTTTTCTTGAAGACATTTCTAGTCTTTCCCATTCTATTGTTTCCCTCTATTTCTTTGCATTGTTCATTTAAGAAGGCCTTCTAATCACTTTGCTATTCTCTGGAATGGTATATCTTTCCCTTTCTCCCTTGCCTTTTGCTTCTCGTCTTTCCTCACCTATTTGTAAGGCATCCAGACAACCACTTTGCCTTCTTGTGTTTCTTTTTCTTAGGGATAATTTTGGACACTGTCTCCTGTACAATGTTACAAATCTCTGTCCTTAGTTCTTCAGGCACTCTGTTTACCAGATCTAATCCCTTGAATCTATTTGTCACCTCCACTGTATAATCATAAAGGATTTGATTTAGGTCATACATGAACGACCTGGTTGCTTTCTCTACTTTCTTCAATTTAAGCCTGAATTTTGCAATAAAGAACTCAGGATCTGAGCCACAGTGAGTGCCAGGTCTTGTTTTTGCTGACTGTATGGAGATTTTCCATCTTTAGCTGCAAAAAAACATAATCAATCTGATTTTGGTATTGATCATCTGGTGATGTCCTTTTGTAGAGTCACCTCTTGAATTATTGGAAGTGGGTGTTTGCTATGACCACCATGTTCTTTTGACAAAACTCTGTTAGCTGTTGCCTGCTTCATTTTGTACTCCAAGGCCAAACTTCCCTGTTACTCCTGGTATATCTGTTGACTCCCTACTTTGCATTCCAATCCCCTGTGATGAAAAGGACATCTTTTTTTTTGGTGTTAATTCTACAAGGTCTTGTAGGTCTTCATAGAACTGTTCAGCATCCATGGCATTGGTGGTTGGGGATTACTGTGATGTTGAATGGTCTGCCTTTAAAATGAACTAAGATCATTCTGTCATTTTTGAGGTTATACTAAGTACTGCATTTTGGACTCTTGTTGACTATGAGGGCTACTCCATTTCTTTTATGGAATTCTTGCCCACAGTAGTATATATAATAGTCATCTGAGTTAAACTTTCCCATTCATGTCCATTTTAGTTCACTGATTTCTGAAATATTGATGTTCACCCTTGTCTCTCCTGCTTCTTGACCACATCCAGTTTCCCTTGATTCATGTTCCTAACATCCCAGGTTCCTTTGCAATATTGTTCTTTACAGCATTGGACTTTATTTTTACCACCAGATACATCCACAACTGAGCACTGTTTCCACTTTAGCCCAGCAGCATCATTCTTTCTGAGGCTATCAGTAACTGTCCTCTGCTCTTTCGCAGTAGTATATTGGATACTCCCTGACCTGGGGGACTCATCTCCTGGTGTCATGATGTTAGATCTTTTTGCTTTTTCATACTGTTCATAGGGTTCTAGCAGCAATAATACTGGAATGGTTTGCCATTTCTTCCTACAGTGGACCACATCTATCAGAGTTCTTCACTATGACCCATCCATTATTGGGTAGCTCTGACAGCATAGCTGTCATAGCCTCATTGACTTATACAAGCCCCTTTGCCATGACACGACAAGGCTGTGATCCATGAAGTAGTTTAAGTCATTAAGTATACACAAATTTACAGTTGTTATCCTTTTTGGTAGAAAAGAACACCAGGAAATATTTCTTTTTATTTTTAGTAACTCTTCTTGCTTTAAAATCTACTTCCTCTGATATCATCATAGCTATACCAACTTTCTTAGGTTTAGTGCTTATATAGCACACCTCTTCTGACCCATTACTTTAAATCTTTATGTATTGTTATGCTCCGGGTGGCTTTCGTGGTGGCTCAGCTGTAAAGAATCTACTTGCAATGCAGAAGACCCCAGTTTGATTCCTAAGTAAGGAAGATCTGCTGGAGAAGGGATAGGATACCCACTCCAGTATTCTTGGGCGTCCCTTGTGGTTCAGATGGTAAAGAATCCACCTGCAATGCAGGAGAGCTGGGTTCAGTCCCTGGGACTGATTGGGAATATCCTCTGGAGAAGGGAACAGTTACCCAATGTGAGAGTTGGAAGGCTGAGTGCCAAAGAATTGATGCTTTTGAACTATAGTGTTGGAGAAGACTCTTGGAGAAGAGTCTTGGAGAAGCTGGAGAAGTTCCTTGGACTGCAAGGATATCAAACCAGTCAATCCTAAAGGAAATCAACCCTGAATATTCATAGCAAGGACTGATGCTGAAGCTGAAGGTCCAATAATTTGGCCACCTGATGTGAAGAGCCAACTCATTAGAAAAGACCCTGATGTTGGGAAACCTTGAGGCAGGAGGAAAAGGGGAAAACAGACGATGAGTTGGTTGGATTGCATCACCAACTCAAGGTACATGAGTTTGAGTAAACTTCGGGAGTTGGTGACAGACAGGGAGGTGTGGTGTGCTGCAGTTCATGGGGTCACAAAGAGTCAGACACGCTTGACCGACTGAACTGAACTGAACTGGTGTTGGGAAGGACTGAAGGCAGAAGGAGTGATAGCTTATGGTGAACAGTGTCGATTCTTGATCTCTGAAGAAGATTTATCAAGAAGCTTGATCACTCAAGAGCTTTTGTGTAGCAGAGTTTTATTACTAAAGTATGAAAAGGGACAGAGAAAGCTTCTGACATAGAAATCAGAAGGGGATAGAGAGTGCCCCCCTGCTAGTGTTAGCAAGGGAGTTATATATTTTTAAAATTAGTTAATCAGTTCAGTTCAGTTCAGTCACTCAGTCGTGTCTGACTCTTTGCGACCCCAAGAACTGCAGCATGCCAGGCCTCCCTACCCATCACCAATTCCCAGAGTCCACCCAACCCATGTCCATTGAGTCGGTGATACCACTCAACCATCTCATTCTCTTTGGTTCCTTTCTCCTCCCACCTTCAATCATTCCCAGCATAAGGGCATTTTCAAATGAGTTAGCTCCTCACATCAGGTGGCCCAAGTATTAGAGTTTTAGCTTCAGTATCAGTCCTTCCAATGAACACCCAGGACTGATCTCCTTTAGGATGGACTGGTTGGATCTCCTTGCAGTCCAAGGAACTCTCAAGAGTCTTCTCCAACACCACAGTTCAAAAACATCAATTCTTCAGTGCTCAGCTTTCTTTATAGTCCAACTCTCACATCCATACATGACCATTGGAAAAACCATAGCCTTGACTAGATGGACCTTTATGGACAAAGTAATGTCTCTGCTTTTTGATATGCTATCTAGGTTGGTCATAACTTTCTTTCTAAGGAGTATGCATCTTTTGATTTCATGGCTGCAGTCACCATCTGCAGTGATTTTGGAGCCCAGAAAAATTAAGTCTGCCACTGTTTCCACTGTTTCCCCATCTATTTGCCATGAAGTGATGGGACCCGATGCCATGATCTTAGTATTCTGAATGTTGAGCTTGAAGCCAACTTTTTGACTCTCCTCATTCACTTTCATCAAGAGGCTCTTTAGTTCCTCTTCACTCTCTGCCATAAGCATGGTGTCATCTGCATATCTGAGGTTATTGAATTTCTCCCAACAATCTTGATTCCAGCTTGTGCTCCCTCCAGCCCAGCATTTCTCATGATGTACTCTGCATAGAAGTTAAATAAGCAGGGTGACAATATACAACCTTGAGGTACTCCTTTCCCGAATTGGAACCAGTTTGTTGGTCCATGTCCAGTTCTAACTGTTGCCTCCTGACCTGCATACAGGTTCCTCAAGAGGCAGGTCAGGTGGTCTGGTATTCCCATCTCTTTCAGAATTTTCCACAGTTTGTTGTGATCCACACAGACAAAGTCTTCGGCATAGTCAATAAAGCAGAAATAGATGTTTTTCTGGAACTCTCTTACTTTTTTGATGATCCAGAGGATGTTGGCAATTCGATCTCTGGTTCCTCTGCCTTTTCTAATCCAACCTGAATATCTGGAAGTTCTCGGATCATGTATTGTTGAAGCCTGGCTTGGAGAATTTTGAGCATTACTTTCCTAGCATGTGAGATGAGTGCAATTGTGGGGTAGTTTGAGCATTCTTTGGGATTGCCTTTCTTTGGGATTGGAATGAAAACTGACCTTTTCCAGTCCTGTGGCCACTGTTGAGTTTTCCAAATTTGCTGACATATTGAGTGCAGCACTTTCACAGCATCATTTTCACAGGATTTGAAATAGCTCAACTGGAATTCCATCACCTCCGCTAGCTTTGTTTGTAGTGATGCTTCCTAAGGCCCACTTGACTTCAAATTCCAGGATGTGTGGCTCTAGTTGAGTGTGAGTGATCACACCATCGTGATTATCTGGGTTGTGAAGATCTTTTTTTACAGTTCCTCTCTGTATTCTTGCCACCTCTTCTTAATAGTTATTACAATAAATCAAAAGGATGTCTCAAAGTTGTAAAATATTTTACGAAACCCACTCCCACAATTTACATTTTAAGGTAACAGGATTAGAATTTAACAATAGAAAGATCTTAGCAGACTCACTCCCATAATATATATTTTAAGATAACAGGATTAGTCAGAAGGTTTTCAGGAAGGGTAAACTCTTCTCAAGCAGGATACATTGTTGTTATATAATCCTTAGGCAGAGTTTACACTGAGTTGTTTGTGGTGTAATCATCAGTTCTGGGCTTAAAGAAAAAAACATTTTATGTAACTAAGGAATATAGAAGGAAGAAAAAAAAAAAAGACATTTGTCCTTTACTCCTCCTTGAGAACCCCAGACCCTTATCAGCCTGCCTAGGAATTGACTCTCTTAGAAGAAGGCAGGCAGAGGGCGAGATGATTGGATGGCATCAGTGACTCAACAGACATGAGTTTGATGTCTGGAAGATGGTGAAGGACAGGGAAGCCTGGCGTGCTGCAGGCGATGGAGTCACCAGAGATGGACATGACTGAGTGACAGAACAGCAACAACAATGCTTAGGGTGTGTTTCTTGTAGTTAGCAACTTCTTCATGTTGCATCCAAACTGACAATTTTTGTCTTGTAGATGAAGTAGTGATTTTAATTTTTAATGCATTAGACTGAATTATATGTAACTGCCATCTTTCCAGAAAAATAAAATATCTGCAATTTATGTGATTTGATCTAATAATGATTAAGGCATTTGTGTTTAAATCCACCATCTTATTATTTGTTTCCTATTTTTACAAACTTTTATGTTCTTTAATTTCGACTTGTCTTATTTTAGATTAATCAATTTTAATTATTTTATTTTTTCTCCTATATGAGTGTGTTACTTACACTGCCTTGTAATCTCTGTAGTTATCCCAGAGATTACAAATACACCCTGACTTTTAAATGTGTAATATAAATTAATGCTTTCACCACTTGTCAGATGAGGTAAGGACTTGGGAAACTTTTATCCGAGTTCCCACTTCCTCATCATCTTCTGTGTTGCTATCCAAATTTTACATATTTTTGAATACTTAATAAGCTTTCATTTTAAGATAGTTTTACACTTACACAAATATTGCAGGAATATTGTCATTTCCCACATATTCAACTTCCCATTTAACCTTTTGTTACTATCTTACATTATTAGGCTGTTTTGTCATAATTAGTGAACCAAAACTGACACCCTATCACTAAGTAAAGTCCATACTTTTTTGAGTTTCCCTTACGTTTTCTCCAATATTCTCTTAATGTTATGGGATCTTCCCCAAGAGCCACATCAGATCTCCTTGCTGTATCTCTTTCAGGCTCCTGTGGGTTTCCCTGAAAGCTCCGTTGGTAAAGAATCTACCTGCAATGCAGGAGATGTTGGTTCAATTCCTGGGTTTGGAAGATCTGCTGGAGAAAGGATAGGTTACCCACTCCAGTATTCTGGCCTAGAGAATTCCATGGACTGTATAGTCCATGGGGTCACAAGGAGACAGACACAACTGAGTGACTTTCACAGACTCTGAGAGTTTCTCAGACTTTCCTTGTTTTGATGACCTTGAGGATTTTGAGAAGTACAGGGTAATTTCTTTTTTTTTAAGATGTCAGGTATTTTGCATGATGTCCTTCAGTTTATATTTGCCTGATGTTTTTCTTATGGCTAAACAGATATTGTAAATTTTGGGGAGATTGATCACAGAGATAAAGTGCCATTTTCATTATTTATCAAAGTTATGACTTATCCTTTGTATGATAACTAACTGATGATCTTAACTTTGATCACTTTGCTAAAGATAATGTTTGCCACATTTCTCCAGTGTAAATTTTACTTTTCTTTTTACTTACTTTCCAATACTGTACTTTATAGAAACAAGTTACTATGCAAAGTCCATATTTAAGGAGTATGGAATCATGCTCCACTTACTTGAGGACAGGGTGTCTGTTTAAATTACTTATAATTCTTCTGCATGGAAAATCTGTCCAACTATTCATTCAATTATTTATTACATAAGTATGGACTTATTGGTATCTATTTTATACTTTGGGATATAACTCCATATTATATTATTTTGTTACCCAAATTGTTACTGGTTTAGTGAAAGTTGCTCAATCATGTCTGACTCTTTGCAGACACTACACAGTCCATGGAATTCTCCACGCCAGAATACTGGAGTGGGTATCCTTTCCCTTCTCCAGGGGATCTTTCCAACCCAGGGATTTTCCCAACCCAGGGATCGAGCCCAGGTCTGCCATATTGTAGGAGGATTCTTTACCAGCTGAGCCACAAGGGACTTAGCTGGTAAAGCTGTGTTACTGATTTGAACACTGCAAACTATTTCAGCTGGTTCCTGTGTCCCTTTGATGTATCCTCCTTGTTTCTTTTGAATGATTCCCAAGTTTTGGGTGCTACAAGATGATGCAAGCTCTTCTTGTATATTCTCTGGTCCCAGCCTAGAAACAGCCATTTCTCCAAATACTCCTAGTTTCTTTTATTGGAAAATGGTATTAGGAATCAAGATCTGGATTCTGGGTATGCTTGTTGCTAATGAGGATGGTGTTGCCTCCAACCTTCTCAGGATATACCTAGGAAATACATATGGTGTACTTACAGCTGTTTGTATAGATGTCTACAATTATCTACGTAAGTAACACCTGTTAAGTAACCATTAATTTAAGCTAAATATGAGTCCATACTGATGTCCCTGACTCTCATCTGTACCGCCTGGTTAATTTTAGTCTTTGGCCTTTACTTATTTGCCACTTTTCACTCCAATCTTAAGAAACCTGGATTCCACTATACATTATCTATTAATTATTTATTTGTTTAATCCCAATATACATAGTGGTACCAGAACTGTTAACCTATGCTCACATGGAAAATGAGTTTATTAACTACAGTACAGTGCTTATGTATACTTTCTTTTTAGTCCTTAGCTTTAGGCCATGCTAAGTTGTTTCAGTTGTGTCTGACTCTTTGTGACCCTATGGACCGTAGCTCACCAGGCTCCTCTGTCCATGGGATTCTCCAGGCAAGAATACTGGAGTGGGTTGCCATGCCCTCCTCCAGGCAATCTTCCCAACCCACTGTCTGAACCCACTTCTCTTATATCTCCTGCATTGGCAGGTGGATTCTTTACCACTAGTGCCATCTGCCTTAGTCTACGTATTTTCTAATTTACTTAGGTTAAATTTTCCCCACTCCCTTCATTGAAGTTATATCATACATCTGGAACTCAGTCAGATCCTTTTGTCACAATCTGCATTCCCTTGGACAGCAAAGAGATCCAACCAGTCCATCCTAAAGGAAATCAGTCTTGAATGTTCATTGGAAGGACTGATGTTGAAGCTGAAACTCCAATACTTTGGCCACCTGATGCAAAGAACTGACTCATTGGAAAAGACGCTGATGCTGGGAAAGATTGAAGGTGGGAGGAGAAGGGTACGACAGAGGATGAGATGATTGGGTGGTATCACCAACTCAATGGACATGAGTTTGAGTAAGCTCCGGGAGTTGGTGACGGACAGGGAAGCCTGGCATGCTGCAGTCCATGTGGTCATAAAGAGTCGGACACAACTGAGCGACTAAATGGAATTGAACTGCGTTCCACTCTAACCCCACAGCAGCCAAATTGACATTTTTAAATTGTGTTCACTAAGGTCTTGCTTTTTGTGCTATAAGGCTCCATGAGTTCTGACAAGTGCATATTCCCCAGTCTTCTGTATGTACGTAAAAGCCCATAAATAATTAGTGTTTATTTTGTATATTCAGTATTTTCATTTTCACCATATATTTATACTCCCTTTTGTCCTTCATTCTTTACTGAATTTCCCTGTTTCCATTTGCGATTTTTAATTTTCGGCCCAAAAAATCTTTTGAGTATTTTTTTTAGTGCTGGTTTACAAATAATTTCCTAAGTTTTTTTCTGGCCACATCTGTATTTCACTTTCATTTTTGAAAGCTATTGTTGATGATTCTATTACTAAGATAACTCATCAGAGGTCTCAATTAAAAGCCTAATTACCAGGGCCCCTTTTTGTCTGAGGTCCATATGTTAGTTTTTTTTTTTTTGGATTTTTTTTTTTCCATTTATTTTTATTAGTTGGAGGCTAATTACTTTACATCATTACAGTAGTTTTTGTCATACGTTGAAATGAATTAGCCATGGATTTACATGTATTCCCCATCCCGGTCCCCCCTCCCACCTCCCTCTCCACCCGATCCCTCTGGGTCTTCCCAGTGCACCAGGCCCGAGCACTTGTCTCATGCACCCAACCTGGGCACCTAGATGCCCATATGTCAGTTTTTGTCTCTACATAACTGTAGTCGTCTATAAGCTTTGCTCAGCTTCTCAGCTGACTTAGGTATGGGCATATTGCCTTGAATGAAAAAGAGAAGTCAAATGTCAGACTTACCTCTGTGCCTTCCTTCTCTCAGAGAACCTGCCCCTCAGATCACTTGTACTGCCTTATGAACTTTCCAGGGACTTCAAGCAGACCTCAGAAATTATCTACCTTCTCTAATTGCCCTCAATAAAACAGCTAATATTATAACAACCAGTCTGCTATAAAAAAACCCTAGAAGAGCAATTTAAATTCCAAGTGCGGAAATTTCTGTCTCATACTCAGCAGGGTTTGAAGTTTCTGGAATTCTACAACACAATCTTAGTTTTTAGCCAGTGTGATATCATCCTCAGTTGGTTTGATTAAAAAAATAGTACCTTCTTATTAATTCAATATATATTGTCCAGTAATATTGTATCAGAAATGTGTTTTTATAAGATGAGTTATAGTAGAATGTTTGGAAACTATATCTTCTTTCCAAGGTAGACATTCACTAAAAATTAGTTAATCTTTTAATCTGGCATATCTGGTTGTTTTCTGATCATACCTGGTTTGAGAAACTTTTTGAAGGATTGATACTGAGAGTCTCAGGCATGGGAAAGTAGAATTCATTGCTTTTATCATTTTTTGTTTGTTTGTTTTTAAGGTCATATATAAATCACAAGTGTTTTGAACTTCTAGAGATGTTAAAATCATGATATCTGCAATGAATTAGTTAGTTAATACTGACATATATTATTAACCATTTTCTCCTTTAGCTGTGGCCACTATTTCTTTATAATTTCAGCTTAATTTTGCAGAACACTGTCTAGGACACAGGCCAGACAGCATAGATACATGATTAAAGTTAATAGCCATAATACAAATAATACCTTGTTGATATTAAATAATGTTGGCCAGGGATGGGATGGGGAGGGAGGCAGGAGGGGGGATTGGGATGGGGAACACATGTAAATCCATGGCTGATTCATGTCAATGTGTAATTAGCCTCCAACTAATAAAAATAAATGAAAAAAAATGAGATACTTCTCTTTCTGTTGTTTTTAAATTATTTGAATTATTTTTAAGTGAAAAATGTTATATATAATGAGTACTTTTATATTTTACATTACTGAGCCCTTTAAACTATTTTTGTTTTGTCCTGAATTAGCATACTTAAAATTAAATCATCTTATTTTGAATTATATCAGCTACTACTAGGATGATTGAAAAATGTATCTGTATCCCATGACACATAGTATTAAAGATTAAACTTTGTTACTGGGCAATGGTCTCTTGAGCCTGGTCTATATGGTAAAATACTTTATAAAATTACAATTTGTTAAATACAGCCCAAATTAAATAAAAATGAAGGATGATATCTAGTTAGGGGCTGAGATGGTAGCATAATTTTACTTTAAAATTTGCTTTAAAACTAAGTCATATATCACGGTAAAAAGACTCCAAGTCTATACATATCTGAATATTTCTAATTGCAAGAAAATTTCCTATTTAAGCAGACATTTCCAGTACAATATTACAAATATATGTTGTAGCACCACCTAGCAAACTCCTAGTGCATTTACCACATCACAAACATTTTGTTCTTTTTCCAGTAGTGAACATACTTTTCTAAATATCTGCAAAGTCATGGAAAATTACACATTTTATGCAGAAGGAAAAAATGAAAAACTTCAAGAACAGCTTATAAAAATATATTCCATATTTATACTTTTAAATTGCTTATTATATATATGCCTGTGCATTAGAATAAAATTTACATGCTTTTTTTTCTTTATTAACAAATCTTGGGTATAATTAACATATGCCAATATTTGACATTCTCAGTTGTTTATTTCACTGGTGGACAGACAAAATAAAATTAAAGCTTTGTCTATTATATCTAGGTAATGACAAAAACAGGAAGGTCCATACATTTTTTTTTAATCACTACTTCTGATGGCAGTGCAGACATTTAGCAAATAGAAGAGAGTGTTTTAAGTGGAAAAACGTGGCTAGAGAGAAACCAACTTACTATTTTTATAATGCTAAGCAAATTATATAACTGCCCTGAATCTTAGTTTCCTGAACTTTAATATGCCATGATGATAACAATAACAGGGTTATAAGAAATGTTTTACACAGAATATAATTCAATAGATATTTATCTACCAATGAGTTTGCTTTCAGCTATTTGACAAATTAACCTATTAAGAAAGTAAACAGAAAAATATCATTTATCAAATACCTACTTTGTCTTGACTGGCTTGACTCATTTTGCCTGATCTTGGACAAAAAGATCAGCACATGTTGCATATCAATGCTCCAGCATAATCATGGCAAAATAGTCATTCCTATTAGTTCAGAAAATTGTTTGCAAGTGTTCATCCAGAAAAATTAACTATTTGATTAACTGAATTTTCCTACCTTTTCAACTGCTCTGAGCCTAAAATTCTATCTAGATGAACAAGTCACTTGTAAAGAAAAAAAGTTGCATTCCAACAGAACCAAGAGAACTCAATGAACTTGTCTGAGTTGTCTGATTCTAGAAATATAACTAACTTTACTGAGTTAAAATATTTTTCCACTAAGCAAATGCACAAATAAAACAACTCTGGATTTTTATGTATAGAAACTGTTCTCATCCTGCAGATTGATAGCTGATTTGAAGCTTGGGGCACAGGCTGGGTCACAAGCATCATAATGTCAGCCTGTCAACGATCACATTTCTCAAACACAGCATCTGGTTACTTTGGACAGGGACTGGCCTGCTGGAAGCTGACAGTTCCATCACTGCCAGCAGTCTTATAATAGCTGACGGAAACTGCAAACAGTAACCTTTTCATTTAGCACTGACAAAGATTCTGCCCCAAAACCTAAAGCCTGAGAGACACCAAAAAAGATTTAGCTCAAGTCAAAGTTTTGGTTTTATTTTTATCTTATTTTTTGGTCCCTTTTCTTTTTTTAAAAAAAATTAAGGGTGTTTGCAACCAAGTGGATTGTTTACAAACAAAAATACTAACAGCTCTGAAATCATGAGCCCTGTGATTAAAAGTGCTGTGTCAACTGCCTTGCCTCCAGCATTAACATCTAAATAACACCATTCTGATGACACAGGAAGGAAAGGCTACCCTTTTATCACTGGACTATATAAAAGTGACAGAAAGAAATTAGCAGTAAAGGCTTTTCAGAAGAAGGTTGGCCTCTTGGGTATAACTAAGCAACCTCTGAGAAACAGTCAGTGGTATTTCAGCACTTGAGTTCCATGCTTTGCTAGGTTATTTCAGACATTACAAGTAATGTATTGTTTAGTGGCACCCATGTACACCATTAAATGCATCACAGTGTGGCATGGATTCAGCAAGTTTTAGTCATAACATGCCAGCTGGAGAATATTAAGGGGGGAAAAACCCTTTTTCAATTTCTGCTTAATGTTCTGGTGAAAATAATGTAAGTCACTTCTGTGAAAGTATTTACCTTCCAAACACTCTTCAATACATAGGTACTAAAAGAGAATTTTCAGTAAAGCAGCATTTGCTCACT
This sequence comes from Odocoileus virginianus, assembly GCF_023699985.2. Lineage (NCBI taxonomy): Eukaryota > Metazoa > Chordata > Mammalia > Artiodactyla > Cervidae > Odocoileus > Odocoileus virginianus. The sequence goes on along the minus strand of NC_069674.1, from coordinate 61,026,271 downwards.
CCTTCTTCCTTACCCAGTTTTTGCATTCATTTCTTACTCTTCATTGATGCATATAAGTTTCAACATGTTTCTTTTACTTCTAGAGTTAATTAACCTTAACACTAGGCTGACATTGGCAAGTTTACGGAGCAACAAAAGTGTCTTTGTAGGCAAGAATTATACAAACACTCTGACTGTATTTTGCAATTGTTTTCTTGAACATTTTATAGTTATTAAAACCTCATGGTGGTCTTTCACAATATGTACTGTGAACTATGAAAAAATGTGTAATTTTCATTTTTGCCATTAAAAATAATTTTCATTTACTTTGCTGCCCCAGTCATTAAAATCTACCTAGAGAATTCCTCTTTGTCTCCTGAGCATGTCTACTAAGTACTGCTCCATATTTAACTTGCTCTTAGATCACACCATGGCTTGAGAATTCTTTTAATCTCTTTTCCATTTATAACTGTACTGCTTGACCTTTCTTCAGCAAGGTGTCTTGTATATAAAATGTCAGTGAGAGGATTACAGACATGGGACAAAGATATAGTTTAATTAAAAAAGGTCCTGTGAGATTGAAAAAGGTTACTGGCCTAGATCACAAATATTTAATGCCAGATGACTATTTATGAGGTTAAAAGAAAAAAAAAGAAATTACTGACCATTTGTAATTGACCAACCATTAAATTTACAATGATTAGATTATACTTCTGATTAAAACTTTTGTATTTATAGTAGATTAAAGCTATGAGTTATAAGCCAAGCCAGTTATAAAATAAAAATTAATTCAAGTTCCCTATAAGTGAGACAATATAACAGAGGTATACAGACCTGCTTATTTTTAATGTCAGAGTTTGAATATATAAAAACTCATTCATTGTTTGAAGCCACTATATGAAGCTATGTATGGATTGATTAAACCAAATGCATCCATGCAGCAAATGGCTTTCCCACTCATTTATCTTTCCATCGAACCTCATGTATATGTACGTATGTATACAAGTCAAAATACCGAACACCAAGTTATTTAACCACTGATTTGAAAAGGATGCAAATTATTCAGAAAGGATACCTAAATAATCAAAAAAGGATACTACTATTAAAATCTAGTCTGACTAAAATGTGTGAGGCCAACAGAAAATACACACACACACACACACACACACACACACACCTGTCAACATGAAGCTGAAACTGATATGTCAACAACTAGTAATTCAGCAAGGAGGATGTTCCTTTGATTTCAGTATTTGATACTAAAACTACACTCCTGACTGATTATTTTAGTACACGCTGCTGCTGCTGCTGCTAAGTCGCTTCAGTCGTGTCTGACTCTGTGCAACCCCATAGACGGCAGCTCACCAGGCTCCCCCGTCCCTGGGATTCTCCAGGCAAGAACACTGGAGTGTGTTGCCATTTTCCTCTCCAATGCAAAAAACTGAAAAGTGAAAGTCACTCAGTCGCGTCAGACTCTTCGCGACCCCATGGACTGCAGCCTACCAGGCTCCTCGGACCATGGGATTTTCCAGGCAAGAGTACTGGAGTGGGTTGCCATTGCCTTCTCTGTGTAGTACATGGGGATGTTGAAAAGTGCTGAGAGAGGTACCAGAAGTTTCATTTAAACTCTAGAATTAGCAGATTCATAATGTTCTGAAACCAAAAATGGAAACATCTATTTGTTATTTCAGTTCATGGGGTCACAAAGAGTTGGACACTACTGAGTGACTGAACTGAACTGAACTGAATGATCTTTAACATAAAATGAAGTTTTGAAAACAAACAAACACGGAGTATAACATTCAGATGAACATATAAAAAAAACCTTTAATTAGATGCAAAAACACTTAATGAGATGCAGATCAATATTAGTTATCAGTGTGATGAGTCTGCCCAACAGGCTGAAGTTACTTTAAACTCTATTAACAGAAGTGCATCTCCAATGAGGGAAGTGCTAATTCTATCCTGTTCAGCTCAGGTCACATTTCAAGTGGAGTATCATGTTTGGTTCCATGTGTAAACACTCTCAAAAGTTTACTGGCCATCATACTCTAGGATATAGACACCCAAGACCTGGGTGAAGTGGATAAGGGAGTTCTAAGGAAGCCAACCAGCTGTGGGTTTGAGAGGCAAAGTCCATTTTGGTGGTCATGGTTTACTATTTGAAGGTCTCAGACTAGATCAACAGTCAAAACTGGGGCGGGTAGGTTAGGTTGCCAGATAAAATACAGGACACCCAGTTAAATTTGAATTTCTGATAAACAATAAATATTTTGCATTGGGCAAACTTACACTAAAATTATTTGTTGTTTATCTGATATTCAAATTTAACTGGGCATCCTGTATTTTTATCTGCTAATTTTGGCAAACCTAGGGGTGTGGATGAAGGAAAGGGGTGTTCAATGAACAGAAAACATAATGACAAGAGTTTGAGAGGGGAGAGAGTTAAACTCCACATTAATGAAGGCAATACTATAGGAAAATGACTGTCAGTCAGTATTTAAATGATATTATTAAAAATATTTCATTGATAATGGTCAGAATTTATAAAATAAAAAATCTTTGACATATAGTTTACTAAAACTTTTAGAAATGTTCCTCTGCTGCTACCAATCTGGCTTTGTTCACATCCTCTTCAGTTTTCAGTGTCAGGAGTCTATTCCAGCTGGGTATCTGCAAGGCACAGCTATTGGGCTCAACTCCTTCGCACCCTCTTAAGCTCTGCTGAGAGCCTTTGGGAACACTCTGTAGGAACAGCCAGTTCCCTCAGTGGCCTGTCTGAGACAGCCTGTCCAGCATGGGACCTTTGCTTCCCTTCCCTAGAGAAGACTGCAGGGACATCGGAGCTCAGAGTTGACAGTTACCAACTGAGTGCTAAAGAGGGAAGAGGGTGCTTGTGTTTAAGGTGCCAATGTTGGAATAAATGCAAGGAGGCAAGAAAGGAGGATGAGAAAGAGATTATAGTGCACTATCAAAGGTGAATGGAACTGCCGACTGATGCCTAAAACAACGATTCATAAAAGTGGGAATTCAGTTCAGTTCAGTTCAGTCACTCAGTCATGTCTGACTCTTTGCGACCCCATGGACTACAGCATGCCAGGCTTCCCTGTCCATCACCAACTCCCGGAGTTCACTCAAACTCATGCCCATTGAGTCGGTGATGCATCCAACCATTTCATCCTCTTTCGCCCCCTTCTCCTCTTGCCTTCATCTTTCCCAGCATCAGAGTCTTTTCCAATGAGTCAGTTCTTCACATCAGGTGGCCAAAGTATTGGAGTTTCAGTTTCAGCGTCAGTCCTTCCATTGAATATTCAGGAGTGATCTTCTCTAGGATGGACTGGTTGGATCTCCTTGCAGTTCAAGGGACTCTCAAGAGTCTTCTCCAACATCACAGTTCAAAAGCATCAATTCTTTGGCACTCAGCTTTCTTTATAGTCCAACTCTCACATCCATACATGACCACTGGAAAAACCATAGCCTTGACTAGATGGACCTTTGTTGGTAAAGTAATGTCTCTGCTTTTTAATATGCTCTCTAGGTTGATCATAACTTTTCTTCCAAGGAGTAAGTGTCTTTTAATTTCATGGCTGCATTCACCATCTGTAGTGATTTTGAAGCCCCCCAAAATAAGGTCTGCCACTGTTTCCACTGCACTTTTCATAAATGGAATCCTGGGATATCAGAGTGAGTCAATTCCTGGGCAGGTTGATAAGAAGTCTGGGGTTTCCCTGAGGAGGAGAAAGAGGTCTGGGCCTCTCAAGGAGGAGATAGGGGTCTGGAATTCTCAAGGAGGAGGAAAGGAGAAACATCTTTTTTCTACATTCCTTATATTAGATTATAATATATAATAAATATATATTATATATTAAATATATATAATAAATATATATAATATATAATCTAATTATAATATATAATATATATAATAAGGATTATATAACAATAATGTATCCTGCTTGAGGACAGTTTCTCCTTCTTGAAAACCTGATTAATCCTATTATCTTAGAATGTATATTATGGGAGTGGATCTGGTAAGATATTTCTATTGTTAGTTTTAATCCTGTTATCTTAAAATGTAAATCATGGGAGTGGGTCTAGAAATATCTTTACAACCTTCACACATTCTTTTGATTTATTGGGATAACCAATTGAAAAAATATATAACTCCCTTTTCTAAGACTAGTGAGGGGGACAGTTTCCGTCTCCCTTCTGATGTCTATGTCAGAAGCTTTCTCTGTCCCTTTTCATACTTTAATAAAACTGCTACAAAAAAGGTCTTGAGTGATCAAGCCTGGTCCGTGGTTCCAAAGCTAAATCTTGAATCTGACACAGTAAGTTATCAAGGGCACTGAAAATAAACAGAAATTCAGCACCAGGAAATTCTGAGAGCAAAGCATAAGACACTAGCAATTGCTAGCAACTAGCAATGTTGAGAAATTTTATAGCTGAAGATGAGTGAGATAAGTACACATATTAACTACAGGCAATGTTTTTAAGGTTCTCCAAATAAACAGAACCAATCTCTATGTGAAGCGATTTGTTATAAGGAATTGACTCGTGATTATGAAGGCTAAGAAGCCCAAAACTGCAAATTTTGGCATGTTCAAGACCTAGGAGAATCAATGGTGTGGATTCAGTCCTAAGGAAGACATACTGGAGCCTGAGGAGAATCAGTGGCGCAATTCCAGTCTGAAGGGAGGAGATTTAGGAGGACTTATTGTGTAGATGAAGACAGAAGGCAGTTTGCTGGAAAATTCCCTCCTGTTTGGGAAGGTCAGTCTTTTTGTTCTAAGAGTTCCTTCAACTCTATGGATGAGACTCATCCATATTATGTAAGACAACCTGCTCACTCAAATTTAACTATTTTAAATGTCAATCTCATCCAAAAACATCTGCAAGTTGACACATTGTTAACCATCACAGTAGGTAATACTATATTTTGCTTACCCATTCATCTATGGATGGACATTTGGATCTTTTCCACTTTTTGGCTGTTGTGACTAATACTGCTATGAACATGGTGGTAAAAATACCTGTTGGGTCCCTGCTTTCAATTATTTTGCAATACACATCCAGAAGTGAGTTTGCTGGATCATATGCAAATCTATGTTTAATTTTTTGAGGAAATGGCATAATAGTTTCCACAGTATCTACATCACTTTACATTCCCACCAGCAGTGCACAAGTATTCCAATTTCTTGACATCCTGGCCATAACCTATTATTTTCTGTTTTTGTTTGCTTGTTTTGCTTTTTAAAGAATAGCCATTTTAATGGGCTTCAAGTGGTGACTTACTGTGGCTTCTATTTTCATTTCCCTAACAATAGTCAGTGTTGAACATCTTTTCTTTCATGTTCTTATTAGCCATTTGTGTATATTCTTTGGAGAAATACTATTTAAGTTTTTTGTCCATTTTATAATCAGGCTGTTTATTTTTATACTTGAGTTATAGGAGTTTTTTATACATTTTGAATATAAATTCCTTATCATATACTTTCTCCCATTCTGTGGACTGTTTTTTCAGCTCTCTTAATGATGTCCTTTGATACACAAAGTTTTTATTTTTGGTTAAGTCCACATTTATCTAGTTTTTCTTTTGTTGCCTGGGTTTTAGTATCATATCCAAAAATGTCATGAAGTTTCTTCCTCCCTGTGTTTTCTTCCAAAAGTTTTATAGTTTTGGGTCTTCTTATGATTATATCTTTTATCCATTTTGAGTTAATTTTTGTATATGGTGGAAGGTAAGGGTCTCATTTCATTCCTTTGCATGTGAATATCCAGTTTTCCTAGTGCCACTTGTTGAAAAGACTGTCCTTTCTCAGGGTTGAATTTTAGAAAGCGGAAAAATCAAGAAGAAAATTAACCTGTGGTTAAGAGAGATCAATTTCAAACTAATAAAAGAGCCAACTTCTCAATGATATCAGAAAGCTTACTAATTATTAATTGATTTTCTCAGTCAAAACTATGACATAAATAATTTAAATTACTGCCAACTTTATACTGAATATTATACACATACTTTTGTTTTATTCTAAAATCCCTGTACTAATACTCTGCATATGTTTTTCCTAAATTATTGCTGTCTATTTGCTTCCCTTGTAGCTCAGCTGGTAAAGACTCTCCCTGCAGTGCAAGAGACCCGGGTTCAATCCCTGGGTTGAGAAGATACCCTGGAGAAGGAAATGGCACCCCCCTCCAGTATCCTTGCCTGGAAAATCTCATGGACAAAGGAGCCTGGTGGGCTGCAATCCATGGGGTCGCAGAGTCAGGCACGACTGAGCGATTAACACTTACACTTACTTATTTCATACTTAACTGAATCCTCCTAACTGTTCTTTTATTACTTTTCAGAGGATCATATTTTAAGTTTGTTTTTTTTTTTCCCTACGAATCTTTTCCCTATCAAATCCATTGTTTAAGCTCTCAAGTCAATTAGAAGAGTTTTCTCATTTTAACTAACATCCACTGAGGCTCTTCCCTTTAGATCATCTGCAAAAATGTGTTACTGTGTTATACTCCCTCTCTAGAACCATTAATGGAGATGATAAAATCATTAGCTGAAGAGCTAGATAATTCCAAAGAGTGATGAATGTACAACAGTTCTTTAGACTGATGATATCTAGTTCTAGCAGTTTATAAAGTTGCTGATCAAACGTTGACATCACCCCAAATGTAAAGACTGGAGAGGCATAAAGTTCTTAAGATTAATTTAAAAAATTCATTTCTCATACATTTATAGATCAATCTCACTTTAGATTCTTCCACTTAAAGACACTGGAGTGACTATGTTTGCTCCCACAACTTTATCCTCAAAGGACAAAATAATTTGCCTTATTGTTAACAACAGAGTCCCATCTTGTTTAAGAAAATAAATGATATCATAGCATTTTGTCTATCCCTATGCTTACTGGGATTAGTGTATTTGAAGGGAGAGTGAAAAAAAAAGTGAGAACCTGAAATTGCTTTTTCGGCTGCCTACTTTTAAAAAAATATACTTCCAGCAAGCCATTACAAAGGAAACTTCAAAGTTCAGCTCAATACAATCCATTTGTGTTTGTTTTCAAAGTAGCTGTATTTTAGACAGTTCATAAACTCTCTATTTACCCAAGTAGGTGGAGGGATACATATATGTGTGAATCTAACTCTGCAACTGAATGAGAAGCCTGGTAGTCAGAAAGTTCATCTGGTCTGGTTTTAAAAATCTATCTAATACAGAGAACAACTAAAAATCACACCAATGCAATTAGAGTTGAAACTTGTATGCAAAAATCTTCAGGAATGATGATTAAAATATACTTGGGGTAGGGGTGACCATATTTGCAATAGTTCTATTGTAGTGAGATATCAGCCAATAAGAAATCCTATATGCACACATTCAGAAGCCAGCATTACCATATACCAAGCACAGTCAAAACTTTTCATTTAAATTTTACCTTAAAAATTAGCACAGGAAGCCAAAGTCTTATCCTAAAGTTTTAAGCAACAACAAAAGTAAATATGAACATAGATTAAAGACTCTGAAATATGCTGTAACTCCTTTGGGATCATGAAACAATTCAAATAAATCAAATATGTAGCTAGATTAATTCAGGTTATGGTGATTAACAGATAAAAGTCCATGACTATTAGGTTATTAAATTATTTGTGCAAACATTAAGATATTTCAATTGTTACAGTGAGATTAAAGCTAATTTGTAATTGGTAGTGATGAGATCAGAATTTGCTTCATTATGAGATAACTAAAATGCACTAGAATGGCAATACAATGTAATGAAATAGTGACATGGGGATTCCCTGACTTAATAAATTAATTGAAGGATTCTATAGGCAGAGTGAGCAATTACTATTGGAAGGACTGATGCTGAACCTGAAGCTCCAGCAGTTTGGCCACCTGATGCAAAGGGCCTACTCATTGGAAAAGACTCTGATGCTGAGAAAGATTGAGGGCAAGAGGAGAAAGGGAGGACAAAGGATGTGATGGTTGGATGGCATCACTTACTCAATGGACATGAGTCTGAGCAAACTCCTGGAGAGTTTGGCAGTTCATGGGGTCACAAAGGGTGAGACATGACTTAGCCACTGAACAACAATCCAGAAGAAAAGAGATAAACATACTCCAATGGCTTGTTGAAGAAGAAATTTATAATAGGCAAACTTGAAAATGAGATATAATCTTTCATCTGATCCTGATCTATATAAACTAGCTATTTCCACTGGAATGTTGAAATACACATTTTAAGTAGATATTTATGGCTCAGCTGGTAAAGAATATGCCTGCAATGTGGGAGACCTGGGTTCGATCCCTGGGTTGGGAAGATCCCTTAGAGAAGGGAAAAGCTACCCACTCCCAGTATTCTGGCCTGGAGAATTCCATGGACTGTATAGTCCACGGGGTCACAAAGAGTTGGACACGACTGAGTGACTTTTACTTTCACTATGGTTGATTCTCCAAGCCAGGCTTCAGCAATACGTGAGCCATGAACTTTTAGAAGAGGCAGAGGAACCAGAGATCAAATTGCCAACATCCACTGGATCATCAAAAAAGCAAGAGAGTTCCAGAAAAACATCTATTTCGGCTTTATTGACTATGCCAAAGCCTTTAACTGTGTGGATCACAATAAACTGTGGAAAATTCTGAAAGAGATGGAAATACCAGACCACCTGACCTGCCTCTTGAGAAACCTGTATGCAGATCAGGAAGCAACTGTCCAGTTAGAACTGGACATGGAACAACAGACTGGTTCCAAATAGGAAAAGGAGTACATCAAGGCTGTATATTGTCACCCTGCTTATTTAACTTATATGCAGAAATCATGAGAAATGCTGGGCTGGAAGAAGCACAAGCTGGAATCAAGATTGCCGGGAGAAATATCAATAACCTCAGATATGCAGATGACACCACCCTTATGGCAAAAAGTGAAGAACTAAAGAGCCTCTTGATGAAAGTGAATGAGGAGAGTCAAAAAGTTGGCTTCAAGCTTAACATTCAGAAAACTAAGATCATGGCATCTGGTTCCATCACTTCGTGGCAAATAGATGGGCAAACGGTGGAAATAGTGTCAGACTTTATTTTTGGGGGCTCCAAAATCACTGCAGATGGTGATCGCAGCCATGAAATTAAAAGACGTTTAGTCCTTGGAAGGAAAGTTATGACCAACTTAGAGGGCATGTCAAAAAGCAGAGACATTACTTTGCCAACAAAGGTCTGTCTGGTCAAGGCTATGGTTTTTCCAGTGGTCATGTACGGATGTGAGAGTTGGACTATAAAGAAAGCTGAGTGCCGAAGAATTGATGCTTTTGAACTGTGGTGTTGGAGAAGAGTCTCGAGAGTCCCTTGGACTGCAAGGAGATCCAACCAGTCCATCCTAAAGCAGATCAGTCCTGGGTGTTCATTGGAAGGACTGATGTTGAAGCTGAAACTCCAATACTTTGGCCACCTGATGCAAAGACCTGACTTATTTGAAAAGACCCTGATGCTGGGAAAGATTGAGGGCAGGAGGAGAAGGGGACGACAGAAGATGAGATGGTTGGATGGCATCACCAACTCAATGGACACGGGTTTGGGTGGACTCCGGGAGTTGGTGATGGACAGAGAGGCCCGGCATGCTGCAGTTCATGGAGTCGCAAAGAGTCGGACACGACTGAGCGACTGAACTGATACTGATGGTTGAAGTGGAGAAAGGAGCAATGAATAGAGATTTAAAGTCCCATAGTTTAAATCACAGCATTATCTATTTCATTCCTATTTAAACTAATTAAGCAGGACAGCACAACTTGCATAAAATAACACGTTAATTTACATTATATAAGCTGACATTTAATAAACAAATATTAATTGAGTGGGTAAATAAAACGCAGTACTTTTTCCTAAGACAATTTTGTAGCCTTGAGTTTGTTAATTTATGAATTGCATTCTTAATATCTGGCTATCCCAGTAAAAGAAATACAGTTAACAAGAGCGAACCTCTCCCCTTCAAATTTTCTCTGACTCTGTTCTTTCTCTTAAATCACAACCCCAGCATGTAGTGTTATTTGGAAATGAATTCTGATGTTTTGATTAGTTTTTATTAACTGATCATTTGACATGTACCTACATTATAGTTGAAAAATAAATAGAATATATTGTATTTGCTTTTAGATTCTGACACTTGAAAATGTGGAGTAGTTTTCAGGTGATGGGAGGAGAAAAACGGCTGTGAGAGGCAAGCAATATTTACTATTTAGCTCCTTTTTTTTTTTTTGGTCATCCATCCCTAACTGAACTGACAGCTTACAAATTCAGTTCTAAATAAGAATTTACCCACATGGGGCTTTAGTTAGCAATCTAGGGTCATGCAGATGCTTTTGTTTTGGTTGAAAAATCTAGATAAGAATAGAAAAGGAAAATAGAAAAAAATCTCAAATATTCCTACTTTCTCTTTTCATCCTTCACATGGTAAAATTAGTCTAGTTCTCACGACAAAGATCATAGTGCCCCCAAATCTTAGATATCTAGCCTGAGGTAAAAGAGAAAAACACAAAGTAACTTTTCTTATACCAACTTCATACAGATCAGATAAAATTAAATAATACAGGATAATCATAGACAATAATGTCACTGTGTAATTTTCCACAGATTTTGTCTCATGAAACTTATCCTAAATTTCATTCTCTAGCAGTCATTTTATTAAATAATAATTTAATGATTCAAGAAAACTTTTAAAGTTACTTAGATCTGCTTAAAATAATTTCCTATCTTTCTTTCCAGGTTTCATTGATTCTATCAATCAAATACAATAGATTTATTTTTCAAAAATATATATCTTAATAGCTTATTTTTATAACACAACCAATTTTCACACATGTGCATTGTGAAGGACTAACTTTTGATTATGTGTGAAAATCTATGGTAAATAAAAAGACACATGTATTATTTAAAAAGGAAAACATGCACATTCAAAGGGCTCTGCAGGTAGGGCTAGTGCCGGCCAATGCAGGAGACATAAGCGACACGGGTTCGATCTCTGGGTCGGGAAGGTCCCCTGGAGAAGGGAATGGCAACGCACTCCAGTATTCTGGTCTGGAGAATCCCACGGACAGAGGAGCCTGGTGGACTACAGTCCAAAGTGTACAAAGAGTTGGATACAACTGAAGTGACTTAGCACACATGCGTGCACATTCAAAATAAAAGGGACACACTGATTATCAGGAAAGTAAATTTGATTGACAAAGAACTTGAATATTAATAGACTAAAACATGGAAAATTTTACTCATTTTAAAAGCCAACAAAAGAGGTGCATAATTATTTAAAAATATATTGATAAAAGATTTAAATTATATGTCACAGAAATTAAAATACTTGGAATAAAAAAACTACTAAATAATGCAAACTGAAAGAATAAGTTATAATTGTTTATTTTTTATTATATTATGATACTATTGTCAAGAATCACACATTCTTAAAAACAGTTTGTCTTTATAGAGTATACTGCTGCTGCTAAGTCGCTTCAGTTGTGTCCGACTCTGTGCAACCCCATAGACGGCAGCCCACCAGGCTCCCCCGTCCCTGGGATTCTCCAGGCAAGAACACTGGAGTGGGTTGCCATTTCCTTCTCTAATGCATGAAAGTGAAAAGTGAAAGTGAAGTCGCTCCTTACAGAGTATAAGATATTTCTAAAATTACAATGCATGTGCTATGATGAATTTCGTCCTCTAGAGGGCAGTGCAGTACAAACTCAGAGGGCACAGAGTGCGCCAAAAAACCCAAATGTTAAGTAATTTCATTTTATTCTAGTGGTAAGGAAAATACAGAAAAATTCCCAGGATCTGCTATAATGCCAGAATTCCTGACTGTAAGATAGAAAGTGTTGCCAATCCTCTAATTAGTTTGACCATGTGTCAATCATTTCAATTTCTTTTACTGGAAATTGTTTTTCAAAATGAATTAATTGACAAAATTGATCCTCTGTTGGTTGAATATGGCATCAGATTTTTTTTTAAAGAAGACAAAATGGTCCTGGGACTCTGCAAGACTTTGATACATGTCGTATGAGCTCCTTAAAAAAGTATTTCTCTACTTCCAATACACAATAGAAGGCACACACTTGATTTTATGAATTTGGTTTTTCCTGCTTATGGCTCTCCAAAAATATTTTCTAAACTATAAGTTAAATCTATTTATAGCAAATTATAAAGCAAATATAATTTTTATAGTTCTTGGAAAACTCCTAAAACCTCTGAACTACTATTGAGAACTATTCCACAATACAAATAATACAAATAAAGAACTAGTGTCCAGCATACAGAAATGGCTCCCTAAAGGTTGCATGTGTGAGTGCTCAGTCATTCAGCTGTGTCTGACTCTTTGTGACCCCATGGACTGCAGCTGCCAGGTTCCTCTGTTTATGGATTTTTCCAGGCAATAATACTAGAGGGGCTTGCCATTTTCTCCTCTTTGGGGACTTCCTGATCCAGGGATAGAACCCATGTCTCTTGCATTGGCAGTGGATTCTTTACCACTGAGCCATCTGAGAAGCCCCCATAAATGTTAGTTATGGCTATTATTAAATATATAGAGAGATTTTTAAAACTGTGATTAAAAAACTCCCAACAAACAAAAGTCCAGGGCCAGATGGCTTCACAGGTGAACTTTATCAAACATTTAGAGAAGAATTAACACCCATCTTCTGAAACTATTTCAAGAAATTTCAGAGGAAGGAATATGCTCAAACTCTTTCAATGAGGCCATCATTACCCTGATAACAAAACCAGATGAAAACACCACACACAATAAAAGAAAATTACAGGTCGGTATCACTGGTGAACATAGATACAAAAATCCTCGACAAAATACTAGCAATCTTAATCCAACAAAACATTGTCATACACCATGATCAAGTGGGATTTATCCCATGGATGCATGGAGTTTTCAGTATCTGCAAATCAGTGTGATATATCACACCAACAAGTTGCATAAAAATCATATAATCATCTTAATAGATGCAGAAAAAAGCTTTTCACAAAATTCGACAGCCATTTGATAAAATTCTCCAGAAAGTGGACATAAAGGGAACATATCTCAACATAATAAAAGTCACATATGACAAACCTACAGCTAACATCATACTCAATGGAGAAGACCTGAAAGAATTTCCTCTAAGATCAGGAACAGGACAAGGATGTCCACTCCTGCCACTTTTATTCAACATCGTTTGGAAGCCCTAGCCATGGCAGTCAAAGAAAAATAAATGGAAGTAATCCAAATAGGAAAAGAAGAAGGAAAACAGTAATTGTTTGCAGATGACATGATACTAAATATAGAAAATCTGAAAGATACTACCAGAAAACTACTAGAGCTCATCACTGAATTTTGTAAAGTTGTAGGATATAAAATCAACACATAGAAAGCTCTTGCATTCTATACAGTAACAAAAAAGAACAGAAAGAGAAATTAAGGAAATAATCCCATTTATCATCACATCAAAAAGAATAAAATACCTGGGAATAAACCTACCTAAGAATGCAAAAGACCTGTAATCTGTAAACTATAAGATGTTGATGAAATAAATCAAAATGACACACACAGATGGATATACCATGTCCTTAGACTAGAAGAATCAACATTGTTAAAATGACTATACTACCCAAGGCAATCTACATATTCAATGTAATCCTTATCAAATTATCAATACCAAAAGCATTTTCCCCATGCTTCCCAGGTGGTGCTAGTGGTAAAGGATCTACTTGCCAATGCAGAAGATGAAAGAGATGTGGGCTCAATCCCTGAGTCAGGAAGATACCCTGGAGGAGGACATGACACCCCACTCCAGTATTCTTGCCTGAAAAATTCCATGGACAGAGGAGCCTGGTGGGTTACAGTCCATGTCCATGGGGCTGCAAAAGAGTCAGACACAACTGAGTGACTGAACACAAACACAGATTTAAAAAAAAAGAAACCAACAACTTAAAATCTATATAAAGACACAGAAGGCCCCAAATAGCCAAAGCAATCTTGAAAGACAAAAATGGAGCTGGGGGTAGCAGGCTCCCTGACTTCAGGCTATACTGCAAAGTTATAGTAACCAAAACAAAATGGTACTGACACAAAAACAGAAATATAGGTCAATGGAACAGGATAGAAAGCCAAGAAATAAGTCTACCCACCTATGGTCAATCAGTCTATGACAAAGGAGGAATGACTGTGCAATGGAGAAAAGACCGTCTCTTCAATAAAGGCAGCTGGGAAAACTAGACATACATCTAAAAAGATGAAACTAGAACATGCTTTAACACCATACACAAAGATAAACTCAGAATGGATTAGAACCTAAATGTAAAACCAGATACTATAAAACTCTTGAGAAGAAAATATAGGCAGAACACTCTTTGACATAAATCACAGTTATATCTTTTACAATGTAAATAAACAAATGAAACCTAATTAAACTCAAAAGCTTTTGCACGCCAAAGAAAACCACAAAAGAAAAAAACCCAACAGAATGGGAGAAAATATTTGCAACCAACAAGGGATTAGTCTCCAAAATTTACAAACAGCTCATGTGGTTCAATATCCAAAATATAGACAACCCAATAAAAAACTGGACAGAAGACCTAGACAGATATTTCTCCAAAGAAGTCACATAGATGGCCAACAGGTACATGGAAAGATGCTCAACTTTGCTAATTATTAGAGAGATGCAAATCAAAACTACAATGAGATATCACTTCACAACTATCAGAATGACCACCATCAAAAATTTACAAACAATAAATCTTGGATAGGGTGTGGAAAAACAAGAACTCTCCTAAAATGTTGGTGGGAATGAAAACTGATATAGCCACTATCAAGAACAGTACAGAGGTTTCTTAAAAAACTAAAAACACAGCTACCATATGATTGAGTGGTCCCACTCCTGGGCACATAGTTGCAGAAAAGCATAGTTTGAAAGGACACATGCACCCCAATGTTCATTGCAGCACTGTTTACAACAGCCAAGACATGGACGTAACCTAAATGTCTATTGATCGATGAATGGATAAAGAAAGTGTGGTACATATATACAATGGAACATTACTCAGCCTAGATGGATGATGGTGAAAGTTGCACAATAATGTGAATGTACATAGTGCCACTTAAATGAACAGTTAAATGTGGTTAAAATAATATGTTTTATATTATGTGATGTTTATCATAATAACAAGAAAAAGAATGAAATAATGCCATTTGCAGGAACGTGGATGGACCTGGAGATTATCATAAGTGAATTAAGTCAGATAGAAAAAGTCATATATCACTTACATGTAGAATCAATAAAGAAATAATACAAACAAACTTATTTGTAAAGCAGAAATTGACTCAGAGAATGCTCTTATGGTTACCAGGGAGAAAGGGTGAGGAGGAGGGATAGACTGAAAATTTGTGATTTACATGTACACAATGCTATATTTAAAATGGATAGCCACCAGGACCTACTGTAAAGTTAAATAAAAATTTAAAAACTAGATCTTGAAAAGATATATACCCATATCTATCTATATATGTATACTTACACAGACAGATTTTAAAAAGAAAAAACTCCAAATGTCTCCATTTCCTTCTAGTCATTGTATTTTGCAAACATCAAATTAAACAAGTAGTTTAGATTTGTTGGAAAGAGTTTGACTATCTTTATGATTTAACTGTAACAGTATCTAAGCCCCACCCCATTTTTTCCCCTCTTGCCCCACATCCGGAAACACCAGTAAGAAAACCGAGATGTACTGAGCTCACATCACGCAGGAGGAATCCTCCCTCCATTGCCGTTCCCTAACTACGATGAAATCAAAGCTCCTGCCCCTCCCTACTTGCCATGGTCCAGCCTCGGCAGGATCCAGGGGGTACCCTCAGGATGAACGGCGTCGGCGAGAGAAGACACGTGAGACCAGCCTTGATAGGGCCAAGTCTGCGAGGGAGAGAGAGAGAGAGAGAGTGACCAGACGGGGGGTGCAGCAGAGTCTGGCAGGGTCTGCAATGCTTTATTTTTTACTGTAGCTTTTATATCCTAAGTTAGTACATTTCTAAGGGCAAGATAGTTTAACATTACATCAGCTTCTCCTTCACGAAACCAGGGTGTTTTCTGCATACTTCTTTGTTTATGAGGGTCTTGTACATTATCTTCTGGCCTTGGGGCCTGTTAACATTTTATGCAGGTCAGGTGAATGTAAACCTATTTTCTGTATCTGTGGTGACCTTAACTGAAAGGTAGCAGTCTCATAGGGCAACAGTAGAGAGTAGAAGTATAACCTTGTTAACACAAAAATTAATCCTTCTGCAGAAGTTGTCAGTTGCGTTTATCTGAGAAGTTTACCCCACACAGCCTCTGCAGCTTCAGTGAGGCAGGCTCTGTCTAGCACTCCTGGCTGACAATTAGCAACCATCTCATTGTTACCACACTAGGGCTAAGCTCTTATTTTTCTAGAGCTATAACTATATTAACAATGGTTTCTATAACACAACCTTAGCACATTAAGAGCAAAAACACAGCAAGCAAATGTTAACCCAATAGCTACCTTTAGAATAATTTTTCTGGTGTTTTCTAATAGGACTTCCTCACCCCCCGAAGGGCTCTATGTCTATTTGGGCCTTTATGTTCAGGTTCTTTATGTTATTTTATGATTAGGGTATTATAAGCAATCATGCATATTAGTACCAAGGGCATAAAAGCATTTGCCAAACAAACTAAAATACCAGCAAAGGAGTTTAAATTAAAACACTCCTTTCACCCTGGATAATCTCATAAAATACCACCACCCAGGAAACTTACTGATTAAAGTTCTAAATTGATTCTTATTTGGAAAGAGATCGGGGAAGGCCTTCTGCCTATGTCACAGAAATTAGGGAGTAGTCTTTTGAGGCAGGCATCAGAAAGACAGACATCATCTTTAAAGTGAGCGCCGGGGGCAGCTTTTCGGAATCCCTGAAAACCTGATCCGCCTTGCCCATCAGGTTTTCTCCCTCATGACCTTGTCATGAGTGGGATCTCGTGTGCCAGCTCCCGGCACCTACTCTTGCAAGTCATTTTCAGACCTACTGGAGAGCCTCCCCTGCTGTCCCCAGAAGGCCCCATTATGTGCGCAATAAATCTTTTCATTCCGTCTTGGTACAGTGTGTGGCATTACCACTTTCCACATTCAGATTAAATTTTGGATGGGTGTTGATCCAATTCCCCATGGATCAACCACAGACTAAGTTTGAGTGCTGTCTTTTTGATGCACTTCTCCAAATTGATGCATTTGCTCCTTTTGAAATAAACAGTTCATCTGAGAGACATGGAATTTCATTTTTTGTTATTGTTTTAATACAGTTTTCTCCCAAACTATGAAAATCCTATGAACAAGACAGAATTAAAAATTCTAGGGCCGAACTCTTACAGTAAAAAATATTTTGAAAAAGTCTCATGAGAATCCATTTAAACATTTAATCCCTCAGTAAGCTTCAAATATCCTTTGAGAAGTTGCATCATGATTTGCCTCCATTTTCAGAGACTTACTTTATGAAGAATCTCTTTTGAGGTGTGATAAAATAATAGGACAGAGAACCACAATGCAGAATTCTTGCTAAAAGACTTTGAGTTTGAATTTAGTAACATCTGCATCTGATCACAAACTCATAAGAAATAGGAGATTGAAGTGGAACATTTTAAAGAATATTACAAGAATAGTTACTCAGATTCAGAATGTGGGAAATTTTACAGCACAAATGACCCAATTTCTTTAATAAATACACCTCACTAAAAGAGGGAATTGCTATCTTTTAAAATATGGTATACATACATGGAATATTATTCAACCTTCAAAAAGAAGGGAATTCTACCATATGTGACAATATAGATGAACCTTAAGAACATAATGCTAAATAAATGAAATGAATAGGTCACAGAAGGACAAAGGACACATGCTTTCACTGGTACCAGGTATCTAATGAAAGTAACAGAATATTTCACTCCCAAATATGCCTCCTTGGCATAAAGATTATTTGAGCTGATTATTTTGAGAAAAAGCAGACACAGGAGGGGATCTGAAAATAGAGTAGAAGCTACTTTTTTTGTAAGAGAAATTTACATGTGTAAAGGAAATCTCCATTTGTGAGGATGTCTCCCTCTCCACAACAAGAAGAGATGGATGACTGTTTCACAGAAGAATCTTATCAATGGAAGAGACATTAACTTTTGTTGCATTTGTTGTTTAGTCCCTAAATCCTTTCCAACTCTTTTGCGACCCCGTGAACTGTGGTCCCCCAGGCTCCTCTGTTCATGGGGTTTCCCAAGCAAGAATACTGGAGTAGATATCCATTTCCTTCTCCAGGGAATCTTCCTGATCCAGTGATTGTCTCCTGCATTGGCAGGCAGATTCTTTACCACTGAGCAAACAGGGAAGCCCATGGTAAACATTACTTTCCTTGTTTCATGTGATTTTCCTGGTACCAGTTTCTTGTCCCTATCCCTCAAAGTTGCTCATTTTGTATTTAGTCGAAGACAGTATTTCAACTGCTGGCTTAGCCTACTTCTGAGAGTTATTTATTTTCCCCTGGGTATCTCCCCTGTATTCACAAAGTACTGTTGCTCTTCATTCACTAAATTATGTATAACTCTTTGTAACCCCATGGATGGCAGCAAGCCGGTCTTCTCAGTAATTCACTATTGCCCAGAGTTTGCTCAAATTCATGTCCATTGAGTCAGTAATACTATCTAACCATTTCATCCTCTGCCAGCCCCTTTTCCTTTTGCCTTCAATGTTTCATAACATCAGGGTCTTTTCCAACGAGTCAGGTCTTCACATCAGGTAGCCAAAGTATTGGAGCTTCAACTTCAGCATCAGTCCTCCTTCTAATCGGATATGCAGGGTTGATTTCCTTTAGGATTGACTGATGTGAACTTTGTTCAGTCCAAGGAACTTTCAAGAGTTTTCTCCAACACCACATTTCAAAAGCATTAGTTCTTCAGCACTTAGCCTTCTTATGGACCTTATGGTCCAACTCTCACAACTGTACATGACTACTGGAAAAACCATAGTTTTGACTATATGCACATTTGTTGGCAAATGGTGTCTCTGCTTCTTAATACGCTGTTTAGGTTTGTCATAGCTTTCCTTCCAAGAAGCAAGCATCTTTTAATTTTATGACTGCAGTCGCCATCCCCAGTGATTGTGGCACCCAAGAAAAAATCTGTCACAATTTCACTTTTCCCCCATATTTTTGCCATGAAGTGATGGGAGTGGATGCCATGATCTTAGTTTTTTGATTGGTGAGTTTTAAGCCAGTTTTTTCACTCTCCTCTTTCACACTCAATAAGATGCTCTTTAGTTACTCTTCTGTTTCTGCCATCAGGGTGGTATCTGCATATCTGAGGTTGTTGATATTTCTCCCAGCAGTCTTGATTCCAGCTTTTGATTGAACCAGCCTGGCATTTCACATGATGTACTTTGCATATAAGTTAAATAAGCAGGATGACAATACAGCCTTTATGTACTCCTTTCCCAATTTTGAACCAGTCTGTTGTACCATGTCTGGTTCTAACTGTGCTTCTTGACCTGCATACAGATTTCTCAGGACACAGGTAGGGTGGTATTTCCACTTCTTTAAGAATTTTCCATTTTGTTGCTGTGACCCACACAGTCAAAGACTTCAGCGTAGTCAATGAAGCAGAAGCAGATGATTTTTCTGAAACTCCTTTGCTTTCACCATGATGTAATGAATGCTGGCAATTTGATCTCTGGTTCCTCTGCCTTTTCTAAATCCAGCTTGTACATCTGGAAGTTCTCTGTTCATGTACCTTGGAAGCCTAGCTTGACGGATTTTAAGCAGAATCTTGCTAGCATGTGAAATGAGCACAAGTGCACAGTAGCTTGAACATTCATTTGCATGGTGCTTCTTTGGAATTGGAATGAAAACTAACCTTTTCCAGTCCTATGGCCACCGCTGAGTTTTTCAAATTTGCTAACATGTTGAGTGCAGCACTTTAACAGCATCATTAGGATTTGAAATAGCTTATCTGGCACCAGCCCAGGTTGGGTGCATGAGACAAGTGTTCGGACCTGGTGCACTGGGAAGACCCAGAGGGATCAGGCGGAGAGGGAGGTGGGAGGGGGGATCGCGATGGGGAATACATGTAAAACCATGGCTGATTCTTGTCAATGTGTGACGGGAACCACTGCAATATTGTGGAGTGGTTGGCCTCCAACTAATAAAAACAAACAAACAAAAAAACAAAAGAAATAGCTTATCTGGAAGTCCATCACTTCCACTAGCCTTATTCATAGTAATGCTTCCTAAGCCATTCTTGATTTCACACTCCAGGATGTCTGACTCTAGGTAAGTGACCACACTACTGTGGTTATCTGGGTCATTAAGACCTTTCTTATGTAGTTCTCATGTGTATTCTTGCCACCTCTTCTTAATCTCTTCTGCGTCTGTTAGGTCCATGCCATTTCTGTCCTTTATTGTGCTCATCTTTGCATGAAATGTTTCCTTGGTATCTCCAATTTTTCTTGAAGAGATCTCTAGTCCTTCTGATTCTACGGTTTTTCTCTATTTCTTTGTATTGTTCACTTAAGTAGACTTTCTTATCTCTCTTTGCTAATCTCTGGAACTCTGCATTCAGTTGGGTATAGCATAGCATAGCATAGCATAGCATAGCATAGCATAGCATAGCATAGCTTAGCATAGTGAAGTCGCTCAGTCATGTCCAACTCTTTGCGACCCCATAGACTGTAGCCTACCAGGCTCCTCCATCCATGGGATTTTCCAGGCAAGAGTACTGGAATGGGTTGCCATTTCCTTCTCCAGGGGATCTTCCTGACCCAGGGATCGAACCTGGGTCTCCCACATTGTAGGCAGACGCTTTACTGTCTGAGACACCAGGGAAGACTCAGTTGGGTATATCTTTCCCTTTCTCCTTTGCTTTCACTTCTCTTCTTTCCTCAGCTATTTTTAAGGCCTTCTCAGACAACCACTTTGCCTTGTTACATTTCTTTTTCTTTGGGATGGTTTTGCTCACTGCCTCTTATAGAGTGTAATGAACCTTTGTCCATAGTTCTTCAGGCACTCTGTCTACCAGATCTAATCCCTGAATCCATTCTTTACCTCCACTGTATAATCTTAAGGGATTTGATTTAGGTTATACCTGAATGGCTTAGTGGCTTTCCCTACTTTCTTCAGTTTAACCCTGAACTTTGCAATGAGGAACTCATGATCTGAGCTACGGTCAGCTCCAGGTCTTGTTTTTGCTGACTGTATAGAGTTTTTCCATCTTTGGCTACAAAGACTATAATCAATTTGATTTCAGTATTGACTGTCTGGTAAAGTCCATGTGTAAAGTCTTCTCTTGCATTGTTAGAAGTGGGTGTTTGCTATGATCATCATGAAGTTTAAATCAAATAAATACGCAAAGGACTCTTTTGCCATAACTCTTTGCAAATATTGGGGACTTATTAAAAAATGAACTATGAGTATGAAATTCATCAACAAAATATTTTCAGTATATATAACATTCAATTCCTAATGTCTGGTAAATTCAAATAATATGAAGGTATTGATATGCAAACTTAAACATAGACTTATCTTTGTTCACAAGACAATGTAAATGGGCAAAGTACATGAAGCTAGACTTAGAAAAGCCACATGATTTGAGAATTCTGATGAGGAATGTTGAGTTCAAAAATCAGAATCCATTATTACCACAGGCAGTCTGCCCTGTCTCCGAAAAAAAAAAAAAAAAAAAAAGTTGCTGTTACACAGCCATCTGCTCATGTCCCAAGCTGCTTACCTGGCTGTTTGCTCTCCTTGTCAGAATAGCTCTTCAATATTCTCACCATGGCATGAAGTTCAGGCTACCCACCTGGTGCTAGTGACCCAGGGTTGTTTTCCTTCTGCTTCTAAACTTTTTAGCTTATATCAGCTTGGGACTTGGAGAATTCAGCTGTCCAGTTGCAGCATATTAGCCAGTCATCCCCTCAGGGAGGTATCCCTTCTTCTGTGTCCCTGACCCAACTCTGTTGTTCTTTCCAATTTAGAAATGACAGTACAAAATGTTGATATGTGTGTTAGTCATAAACAAACTAGCCAGGAAGTATAATGTTTACCACCCTGCATCAGCATTTTCCTTACATCAGCCTGACTGGAAAGGATGAAAACTGATTCAGCTATGCAAAACATTATTGTTGTTATGGTGGTTATTGTTTCTGTTTATTTGACCATTTCTTTTTGGTGGGATGAACACTAGTGGATATAGCCTAATGTTGTTGTTGTTCAATAGATAATGTGTCTGACTCTTAGCAACCTCATGGACTGTGGCATGCCAGGCTTCTCTGTCCTTAAGATAGTGCTGCATTAAATTTAATCCATGCATAACTAAGTCTTATTAAAATGAACATCCATAGGTTTATTTCTTCACCAACTCAGTTCAATGATACTGCATTGAGTACCATACACACACTAAACTTGGGATTAAGTGCATGGGAATACAAAGATAATTAAGATGTGATCTCTCTCTTGAGAGGCTTATAGTTAATCTTCCTGTGTTAGATTGATGATGAAACATGATGGATTACAGTCATGTAATCAAATAACTGTGGTATAATATGACAATATATCCTAGGAATAGTGCAGGTTGCATACAAATAATTTAAAAATACTTAGAAGTATCAGTGTCCTATAAGCCTATGACTAAACAAATACAAATGATATAAAAAGAACAAACAGCCCAAAGTTTCGGATGTCACATGTTGTTCTCATAAATACATTTGCTTAAAAAGTTAAAGCTGCAATGTATAAAGAGTATATACTGCACACCTATGGCTATTTAGACTAGAATTATTTAAAGCAACATAAAAATAAAAATCCTGAAAGATGATGCTGTGAAAGTGCTGCACTCAATATGCCAGCAAATTTGGAAAACTCAGCAGGGGCCAAAGGACTGGAAAAGGTCAGTTTTCATACCAATCCCTAAGAAAGGCAATCCCAAAGAATGCTCAAACTGCCGCACAACTGCACTCATCTCACATGCTAGTGAAGTAATGCTCAAAATTCTCCAAGTCAGGCTTCAGCAATACATGAACCATGAACTTCCAGATGTTCAAGCTGGTTTTAGAAAAGGCAGAGGAAACAGAGATCAAATTGCCAACATCCGCTGGATCATCGAAAAAGCAAGAGAGTTCCTGTAAAACATCTATTTCTGTTTTATTGACTATGCCAAAGCCTTTGTTTGTGTGGATCACAATAAACTGTGGAAAATTCTGAAAGTGATGGGCATACCAGACCATCTGACCTGCCTCTTGAGAAACCTATATGCAGGTCAGGAAGCAACAGTTAGAACTGGACATGGAACAACAGACAGGTTCCAAATAGGAAAAGGAGTACATCAAGGCTGTATATTGTCACCCTGCTTATTTAACTTATATGCAGAGTACATCATGAGAAATGCTGGGCTGGAAGAAGCACAAAGCTGGAATCAAGACTGCCGGGAGAAATATCAATAACCTCAGATATGCAGATGACACCACCCTTATGGCAGAGAGTGAAGAGGAACTAAAAAGCCTCTTGATGAAAGTGAAAGAGGTGAGTGAAAAAGTTGGCTTAAAGCTCAACATTCAGAAAACTAAGATCATGGCATCTGGTCCCCTCACTTCATGGGAAACAGATGGGGAAACAGTAGAAACAGTGTCAGATTTTATTTTGGGGGGCTCCAAAATCACTGCAGATGGTGATTGCAGCCATGAAATTAAAAGACATTTAGTCCTTGGAAGGAAAGTTATGGCCAACCTAGATAGCATATTAAAAAGCAGGACATTACATTGCCAACAAAGGTCTGTCTAGTCAAGGCTATGGTTTTTCCAGTGATCATGTATGGATGTGAGAGTTGGACTGTGAAGAAAGCTGAGTGCAGAAGAATTGATGCTTTTGAACTGTGGCATTGGAAAATAGTCCTGAGAGTCCCTTGGACTGCAAGAAAATCCAGCCAGTCTATCCTAAAGGAGATCAGTCCTGGGTGTTCATTGGAAGGACTGATGCTGAAATGAAACTCCAATACTTTGGCCAGAGTTGACTCATTGGAAAAGACTCTGATGCTGGGAGGGATTGGGGGCAGGAGGAGAAGGGGACGACAGAAAATGAGATGGCTGGATGGCATCACCGACTTGATGGA
Source organism: Odocoileus virginianus (assembly GCF_023699985.2). Taxonomy (NCBI): domain Eukaryota; kingdom Metazoa; phylum Chordata; class Mammalia; order Artiodactyla; family Cervidae; genus Odocoileus; species Odocoileus virginianus. The sequence goes on along the minus strand of NC_069674.1, from coordinate 61,002,136 downwards.
TATGAGTTTGAGTAAACTCTGGGAGCTGGTGATGGACAGGGAGGCCTGCCGTGCTGCAATTCATGGGGTCACAAAGAGTCGGACACGACTGAGCGACTGAACTGAACTGAGACATTAAGACTTCCAAAATCTCTTGAAGACTTTGTAATTTCTTCAGATTGTGCGTTAAAGACCTGAGAGTATTAATGCAAATAACCCTTGTAATATATACCCAAGAAAAATAGTTTCATTAATCATAGAGTCACAGATAACTTTTATAAAGTCATATTACATGTTTCCCATCTCTACTGAATTATCCAGGTTAAAAAGTTAATACAAACAGGAATCTTGTTTCCTACTACCAAACTGAAAACATAATCCATTAGTTCACTCTTCAAATGCTTTCCAATCCTATCTGAAATAGTTACTGATTTAGATAAGTTTCCTTGGTGGCTCAGTGGTAAAGAATCCATCTATCAATGCAGGAGATGTGGGGTCAATTCCTGGATAGGGAAGATTCCCAGGAGAAGAAAATGGTAACCCTCTCCAGTATTCTTGCCAAAGAAATCCCACGGACAGAGGAGCCTGGCAGGCTACAGTCCCCGGGGTCAGAAAAGAGAGACAGGACTTAGTGATTATAACAAAACAACTGATTTAGATAAAATATCATGAAGAGGAAAGTGTTTAGGTGTGTGTGTGCATGCTCAGTCATGTCTGAACAGTCTTTGCAACCCCATGAACTGTAGCCCACTGGGCTCCTCTGTCCATGGGATTCTCTAGGCAAGAATACTGGAGTGAGTTGCCATTTCCTTCTCCATGGGATCTTCCCAACCCATGGATAGAAACCACGTCTCTTGAGTCTATTCCTTCTCCAGTGGATCTTCCTGACCCAGGAATAGAACTGGGGTCTCTGGCATTGCAGGCGGATTCTTTACCATCTGAGCCACCAGGATTTGGGGGATAGAGCCAATTATGGCTAGACTGGGGAAAATTACAGTTAAGTCCTTAGTGAGAGAAGATATGCTTGAGGTGGTACAGACAGCATTGTTTCCATTTGGTCTGCTTACCTAGTTAAGCTTGAAACAATCCTGCTCTTTCCATTTCTTTAAGCTGTCTAGGTTAGAAAATGAAGCTGTGGGCCAAACTTCCTATTTATATTTGCCCATCTGAAGCCATTCACAAAGAATTCTATTTCATTTGTTTTTCACTTTAATCAATAGATACAGGCCATTTTAGCATGAATATAATGGTGAAAATGAATAGAGGGAAGCAGAGATGCAAAGGAAAATAGAGACCAGGGGTGGATGGGAAGCAAGTAAGCAAACAAACAAAAACTCTGGAAGAATTTGTTTCTACAGGTTAAAAAACCAGAATGAAGGTTAAGGGAAGGGTGATTTACTAAATCAGGTTTCCTGAATAACCTGCTCTTTGTTCTTAGAAATAGGTAGGAGGTAAGGTCTGGGACAAGTAGGATTCCCCTTCTTTAGCTGTGTTTCCTTACTATTGTTTTAATCTATATTAATCATTTTGTGGAACAGAAATAATTGCTGAAAGAGTATAATTTTCAAAATGATTGACTATTACTTATAATGTAGAGAGAGAAGTTCTGTCAAGCTGAGTCACTGAAGGAGACAATTTTCCTCTATAATAAAGTGTTATCAGAAAAGTGACCAGAAGTCAATATAATCTTTATTTCTTTATGTCCTCAATAATCACAATTAAATGCTTCCCTTCCCCTTCAGTGAATGACCAGGTCTGATAACCAGATAGCAGAACAAGTGTGGAGCAGCAAGTAGGATTTCCAGTATGATCTAGTAATTTTTTATATTCAGGTTGCCTACGAGCCATATTAATATTGATGATTCATGATTAAAGATGTCTATTTTTTTCTTAAGAGTGTGCCAGCTAGTGGGATTCATAGCTGTCTCCTTATACAAGTAGGTATTTTCACACACACTTTGATTTGAAAGGTTTCTCAAGTTTCCACCTATCCAACAGTAGTTTTCTATGTATCTATCAAAGTGCTACTGTACTACACTACTTTAGGAATTCAATGATTTAAAAACAAAAACCAGATTATTAGAAGGCAAAAGAGAGAGGCTCTTCAGAGATAGAATGAGACAACCAAGATATTTGGCCAAGATCATGAAGCTAAAATTTACGTTTTTGAGGAAGATAAGGAAAGAGTGAAAATTTTCTTCTTTGTTATTAGCAAAGGCTTTAACCCAAACTCCCATATGTAGATAGCTGGGTTAGATCACTTGAGAGACTTGATTTATATTGATTGCTGTTTATTTGTTTTAAACTCATTTATTTTTGCCTCACAGGCTCAGATAGTGATTTCTTTTCCTTGGGGATAATATGAATCTTGCACAGCCTTCTCAAGACAGAAGGCCCCTCCCAGGTGGGATGTAGCCCTAGTCCAATTTACCTAAAGTGTGTAATACATTAGTAAAGCTGCTATAAGCACTCATGTATAAATAGTTTTGTGGGCATTTATTTTAACTTCTTTAGATGAATATCTAGAAAAGGAGCTGCTGGATCATGTGTTAAGCATTAATTTAACTTGTAAGATACTGCCAAACTGTTTTCTAAAGTGGTTGTCCCACTTGAAGTAGCCTCACCAGCGGGTAGAAAGTTGCCTCACACCTTCAACAATACTTGTTACAGCAAGTGATAATTGGCAACATAAGAGTGGCTCTTCTGTATTAATACAATGATTAATATAATTTTATATTAATATACTCAGAGAGGGCAATGGCACCCCACTCCAGTACTCTTGCCTGGAAAATCCCATGGTCGGAGGAGCCTGGTGGGCTGCAGTCCACGGGGTCGCTAAGAGTCAGACACGACTGAGCGACTTCACTTTTACTTTTCACTTTCATGCATTGGAGAAGGAAATGGCAACCCACTCCAGTGTTCTTGCCTGGAGAATCGCAGGGACTGGGGAGCCTGGTGGGCTGCCATCTACGGCAAAGTCGTACACGACTGAAGCGACTTGGCAGCAGCAGCATATTAATATACGAATACTACTCAGCAACAAAAATAAATAATCTACTGATACAAAACAACATGATTATATTTAAAAAAATCTTGCCAAGTGAAAGAAGCCAAACACAAAAGGATACAGGGTACATGAGTCCATATTTCTGAAGTTTTAGAAAAGGCAGAACTAACGAGACCAGAAGCTTTTCAGTGGTTGCCTGAGGCATAAGGTATGAGGTGATGGAGGCAGAGACTTAACTGGGAAGGAAGCAGGGACCTTGTGTGTGGGTTGATAGAAATAATTTATATTTTGAATGAGATGATAGTTACTTAAGTATACATCTATCTCAAAATTTAACAAGTTTATAGTATTTAAATGGGCATATTCATTTTATTGTATATACATATTAATCTCAATACAGTTTTGTTTTTAAATGAAACGAAAATCAATCTAGTTTTGAAAGTTAAAGAAGGGGAGAAGAGAGAGAAGGTGAATCCAAAAAAGACCAGTGTTCAAGAAAAGCTTCACCTAGCAGCAGAGTGGCCCCAAGGACGCTTGAACTGCTCTTGTTCCTAGAATGTGGTGTAGGGAGTGAAGCCTAAGCTCTCACTGGAAGCCAAATCTGTCTGAATTAGTTGACAAGACGGCTGTCTGGCTGTTAAGGTAGTAAAGATTCTATGAAGGACAGAAGGGACATCTCTGAAATCAACTTCCTCTAGTTCACACACAGGCTTTGTCTGAACCTAGTGGTGTTAGCCTCTTCCATTGTCTTTGTTTCTTTGTTCTCTTTGGTTTTAAATACTTGCATCCTTTTGATGGATTTCCTTAACCAGTCTCTCTCCCTAGTCCTGGTTTTTGTGTGGAATTTCCCTATTTTGTCATTTGGGATATGATAACAGAGCTTTGAAACTCTGCCATTGGTATACCCAAATATCTATTTTTGGGGGCGCCTAATAATGCAAATCAAGTAATATCATTTTTTATTATGATTCATAACACAAATATTAAGTCAGAGGAATTTTATACTATAGTCTTGGTTTCAGCTAGAAAATACTGAAACCAAGCAAATATTTAGTTGTATACTTTCAAGAAATACCCTTTCAGATATAACTACTGTTTCAGAAATAAATTTTAATTGACTGGGGTACAAAAATGGAGTTAAACAAATTTATATTTATTTTATCAGAAATAAATATAAAATATTAACCATATATCTGTATCTAAAAAAGACTATTTTTCTGTGTGATTTGTGTACATGTGTATAAATACTCTTTTTGCATTTGTAAATATTTTTATATGTACACATTTTCAACATAACATTATTAGAATTTGTCATTATTTTCCAGTGTGACTGCAAAGTCACTTTAAAAGAAAAATATTGTTAATCTTTGTTTTTCTACTTTAGATTTTTAATTTTTCCTTGCATGATATTCAGACTTCATAAGTGATGAAGTTAAAGAATTATTAGTTTCAAACTCTCTATATTCAATAAATTTTAAATCTAAAATATCTATTATAAAAACTCAGCCTTTAATGATGCTATGTACAAACAAAATTATAAGATTTATAAAAAGTAACTTTACCAATTCTCAGAGTTTTCTTAAATGACATTTGAATACCAAGTGATTATATTTTATTATTTATCAATTATTTACTAAATGAGATAGTATTGCTTGTTTTCTTTCTAACTTCTTTCTTTCCTTCCTTCTTAAATTTCACACCAGTGAGTTCAGTTCAGTTGCTCTGCCGTATCCAACTCTTTGCAATCCCATGGACAGCAGCATGCCAGGCTTCCCTGTCCATCACCAACTTCCAGAGCTTGCTCTAATTCATGTCCATTGAGTCAGTGATGCCATCCAACCATCTCATCATCTGTTGTCCCCTTCTCCTCCTGCCTTCAATCTTTCTCAGCATCAGGGTTTTTTCAAATGAGTCAGTTCTTTGCATCAGGTGGCCAAAGTATTAGAGTTTCAGCTTCAGCATACATCCTTTTGATGAATATTGAGGACTGATTTCCTTTAGGATGGACTGGTTTGATCTCCTTGTAGTCCAAGGGACTCTCAAGAGTCTTCTCCAATACCACAGTTCAAAAGCATCAATTCTTTGGTGCTCAACTTTCTTCACAGTCCAACTCTCACATCCATACATGACTACTGGAAAAATCACATCTAGACTACCTGACAGAAATACAGTTCCTTTCCATGCTCTTTTATATTATTTTTGCTCATCTGAATAGCCTGAAAAAGACAGTATAATTTAGAGAACCTTGCTAAAGTTCCTCTATTGATTGCTTCTCATTTCATTAGAAAAGTGCTTAATCAACTTAATAGTCATTCTGGAGAAAGGTACCATATATATTATCAACACCAGCCTGCACCAAGGGAAAAAAAAAACTTTGAATGTTGAGATATTAATCAGCAAATATAGAACTAAAAATGATAGATGTAGTTAAACACTATTTTTGCTGTATCGGTTCAATGCAAGCATTACCAGAGAACAAATGTAAGGGCTACTGAATACTTCTCCATTTAAATGTCATGTGTTATAACCATCATTAAGCAAACTGATTGATATTGCTGACATCTGTATCTGAATATAATTATGCAAATGATTTTAAAATTCTTAAATGGAATAAAATTTCAAAAGGTGTAATCTGAGTTTCTGCCCCACTAGCTAGATTATCTAAACCTAGTGTTGTCGGATTTAGGTTAAAGGAGACTCTCAACTCCTCCTCATTATTTTTTCCTCAGAATTGTGTCACTTCTTTGATATCTACAAGTTGTACTGAATGTTTTGGCAAAGTTAGTGTTGACAATAGTGTTGATGCATTGCCTAGATGAAGGTCTATATTGAATTCAGGGCTGGTGCTCAAAGGGTGGTGTATTCCACAGAAAGATAACAACAGGGTCAACATTATGTAAAAATGTATAGAAGGTGTACATAAGATAGAAGGAAAATTACAAATTGTTAATTCAAAGGAATTAGGAATTAATAATAAATAAAGGAAGCCTTTATTTAATGTGAAAATATGTTAAGAAGCTGGTACAGGTCACAGAGCAAATTAGTGGCAGAACTGAGTTTGGAGTTGGGGGCTCATGAGGGTCTGTTGCCCTTGATGGAAAAGTTTGTTGTTTAGCCCTTACCATCTCCCATGCTGCTACTGACTGTTGTGTGCTCTGTTCAACACACATCTTGATGATCTACTCCAAATTACTGATTAGAAGGAAAAACTTGACTACAGAAAGTCACAAAATTCTAAGGAGGCCTAAGAGTTTCCTAAGCATTCTCCAGGACCAGGCAGTTCACTATCTTAAACATAACTGGGTAAAATCTGAGACAATGTAACAAGGATCTTCTAGATAGATCTTGAATACATCCTTAAGATTCTCATCTGTCTATTACCCTTCTCACAGTCTCCTAGAGTAACACAGATCAATAGTCCTTCCAAAATTTTCAAAATTGGGTCATGTTTTTCTTTGTTTCAGAATTCATCTCTCCAGATCTATTAAAAGTTATTTACACAATAGTGTTCATATATCTTTGTCATCCTCATTTCATTCCCCTGAATATGCTTAATTGCTAATGTTGAACCTCTCACAATTGATTCTACAGTAATAATAATAATTTCAAACAGACTTAAAATGCAATTTGCTTATGAAAGTTTATATGTGAATAAATACCACATATAATATAAATGATATGATTCTGAGCAGAAATTTTGATGACCCTTTATATCTTGTCCTATCAATTTGTTTCTGCAAAATTACTCTAGCAGAAGACTTAAAGGGAAAAAAAAAGCAGGGGAAACTGGTATTTTTTTTCCTCTATACAAATACAACCCAATCCTGATGATTGCTCCATGCTAAACTTATTTTACATACATATTATTTAATATTTGGGGGACAGTCGTGGAGGAGAAAGGAGAATATAAAAACAATATGCAGCCAGAAATGAAGAAAACTCCGAATCAACTGTAGGAGATGGAAGAACAAAAACCCTACAACCTTGGCATGCCATTCAGCTACATCACTAAATAAGGATATAAGATTTGAATCAACATCTTGGAATTCAGATTTCCTGGCTACACTTTCTTTTTTGGTTCTCAATTACCTTAAGAAAACTTATTCAGACTATCTACATTAGATCATACAGCCAGGAAACAGTTTAGCAGTATTTGTCATTCCAGGTGGCAAGACTGGACAAAGGTAATAGCTCAATGTTTTGGATAATAAATCATGTAAGGCACTACTTCTTAAAGAAGTATGTGTGCTCAGAGTGTTATAGTTGGGCTGTAAAGTACATCATCGTGGTCTCTCCATTTATGAAGTACATTTTAATTTCTAGTTCTAAGGGGAAGAAAATAAATACATGATGATACAATTTTGCATGTGCTTCAGTATTTAATTTGATTTGAAAATTAGATAGTAGAATATACTGTATTTTTTAAAAGTCTTATTGCCTCCATTTAATTCATACAATTTAGGCATAAGAGTCATTTAGTCTCTGCATAATTTTTAATTAGCTCAACTTTCTCTAATTATTACATTAGCTGAAGTTCTCATTAAAGCCTTCCTGCTCCTTATCTCAGAAGGGTAGAGTATAACAAGGGTGAAGGACCCTTAGAGGACTAAGGAGAAAGTAATTTATAATTAATGTGACAAACTGACATTTCACTTATGAGGAAATCATTTTTGAAAAAAGGATAAGTCACATTTTAAAAATACATGTATTAGTAAGTACAATTTTTAAAATTGCAATGAATACAATTAAATTGTTTATGTTCTCAAATTCTTTAGCCTTAGGAGAAGGATACCTCTCCTTTAGCATTCAACTGAAGCCCCTAAGTCTCTACCCTGTATAATCAGGCTAGGAGTTCAATGATCTAAGCGCTGTATTTCATGAAGTATGAGGAGCATAACTGTTCACACTTAAAGATCACTGAAGTAGGATGTTTCCTACTGTCAATGAAATCTTGCAGTCTTTATCAGCCAGGCAACAGTTATGAAACAGGTATCATTGTCAAGACATGTGTGACTTTATAGATATCCGTGGTGGCAAAACTGGCTAATGTACATTTCAACATTCTGAACATTTGAATGTAAGGACAATCTGAGGAAGAAATAAAATATCTATTTGTTGTACAGAATCCTCATGAATTCCACAGCAAGATTATAAAAAGTATCAGCTTCAAAACCAGCATCACTGGCTTGGAAGAAATATCCCAGAATCAAGAGTATACTTAAGTAGAAAGTTAAAACGTAAGTTATAAGAAAAATTGATAAGTTAATTGGCAGTATTTTTTCTGTTTTTGTGGCATGTAAAATAACAGTGCGCCTTAAAATAACACCATCTTAAAGTCAAAGAATACCATAATTCTAGAAATTTTCAGGGAGTCATTATATGCTCTACCATTTATATTTACTCTGGGTTTTTGACGATACCTGCCTTCACACGCATAACAGGGCCCCTTCTTGCACCTCTTATAATGGCAGTTTGCCTTATGGGGACCCACAAAGCAGAGTTGATATCAAGCTATGGCATTGAAAATTCTTTACTGGAGTCTTTGGATGTGAGGAAGAAAAACAAATAACATAACGCCACACAGCAAATTTTAACCTGGAATATCTGGTAGCATACTTTACTTTTCCCTGATTCTTCATAGAGACGTCCTTTCTAGATTTCTCCTTGCTCTTGCTTCTCTCTATCGTTGCAAGGAATAACTTGCCTAGATAAGAAGTAAATACCTTAGCCAATACTGAAACCACACTGGTGTCTAAAAATTTGCCTAAAAGTTCTAAAATTTGTCTAAAAGTTCTCTCTCAGTTAAAAATAATGGTGGTCTTTCACATTATTATAGAAAGTAGCTAATTTTCTAATTGACTCAAATTCCTTCCCTCTAGAATAGCATTTTTGCTTTACTATTTCATGGCTAAAGAACCTATTAAAATGTCTCTTCTGCAAGATGTCTGCATGCTTTCCAAAACCAAAGAACAGTATATTCTTAAAGATAAATTCTGCTTCTATTACTAAAACAAACAAACAAACCAAAACATGAGGTAGTTTGTTAAAATATCAGCTTGTTTCTGATAAATAAAAAAATTGCTGGAAGAAAATATAACAACAACAACAAAAAAAACCCACTAAGATTTCAGAGACCATCTTGATGATTTGAACTTTGATGCTATTAATATATTTGTGACAGTGAAAGTGAAAATCTCTCAGCCGTGTCTGACTCTTTGTGACCCCATGGACTCTACAGTCCATGGAATTATCCAGGCCAGAATACTGGAGTGGGCAGCCTTTCCCTTCTCCAGAGGATCTTCCCAACCCAGGGATCAAACACTCGTTTCCTGCATTGCAGGCAGATTCTTTACCAGCTGAGCCCAAGGGAAGCCCAATATATTTGTACTAAAAGCTTAATAACACAAATGAATGGGTGTTTAATAGACACTAATATCCTTTGAATATCAGACACTCACAAGTGAGTGAGACAGATTTATAAACAGGAATTGGTGAGACTCGAGTACAAATTCTAATTCCAAAATCTCCAGAATGGAATAAACTAAAGATAGGCAAAGTTACCAATAACTCAACGTGATCTATAAATCCTGCAAATAACAAACAAAATACGGGCTACAAAGTAGAGTGGCAGTTTTCAGTTTGTTAAACTTTAGAGACATAAGCTTCACCCAAGGAGCTTGTTAAAAACTGCAGAGTTCAAACTTCTAGCCTCTAATTATTCTGAGTTATTGTCTATGAAAAGTCTAGAAATTTACATTTTGTCACAAAAATATCAGGCAATTCTGAAGCAAAAGTTAAAGGCATCATATTAAGGAAGGAAAAAACTGCTATAATGTCTATATCTCAAATAGGAAAAAAAAGACAAAAAACCCAAACACATGTTACAATAATATGGCCAAATGGTCTGGATCATTTGCTTGGACAAATCAGTCCTTCATATTTAATGATCTTCAGAGAGAAAAAAGTCTTAGTATGATAATTTAATTACACTACTTCAAAAAAAGTCAGTTATTTAAAATATGCATACACAGAACATCATAGTCCTGATCTTGCACACTATATTTGGTGCTCAGCAGACAGTAAGTTTCAAGAATTATCATCCTCATACATTAGCTCCCTCATGCAAACACACGCCCACGTAACAGAGCCAAAGTCACAAGCAGACGCAAGTCCCTGAGTGGCTCGCTCCGGCAGCCCTGTGATCATCAGCCCCCTCCGTACACCCCTTAGGTAGGCTTCTGTGGAGCTTACCGTTGCCCTGCTTTTTCGGTTGGAGCTGACCGACTCGCCTTAAGGCCAGGAACCTCAAAGCATTTCATCTATAGACGCTAAGACATGTGCCCCAGGTCCCATTCACTGTCCGCACTCTGCTTTGACCTCCCCATGTAGCCCCTTAAAACATGTTATGTACCTCCTCCCGGACCCATGAGGATTAAATTTCTCTATTTGAATTTCTTTCATGATCTGTCGTTGAACCTCTCCTCACCATATGGCAACTTGTGCTCCATTTAGCAAGTGTTAATTGAACAAAGCCACAACACAAGGCAAAGGTTTTACCATTTTAGGAATCTTTCTGAATATAATCTTGAATAAATACAAATTTACCTTAATCTATTCCACTACATGCATTTTTACTGTAATTACTAAACTTCATCACTCTAAGGGTCATTAGTTTTTCCTTAATACATGACTTGAAGACCATGGTCTCTATTTGAGACTAGAAATGTTACATAATTAGGAGTTAAACCAACTGAAAGTATAATGCTCTTGTCAATTAATACCTTACCTTTTCCCAAAATTTTTATTTAATAATATTACTTTGGATAAGAATTAGAGCAAAGGTAGTACCTTTTAAATTTCCTTCCAACCTAACGATTCATGAATATATTATGGTGCAGTAGAATGTAAATAACTCTATCCTTAAAACACAAATAAATAAATAAATGAAACAAATACTTTCACCTTTTTATATTTAGGTCCAATCATGTTTGCTCCATTGCTCCCAAATTCCTTGGGGTTATTGCAAGGTTGTAAGAGGAAACTTGCTGATGGGTACATAACAAAATTATACAGCGGCCAACCACCTGCCCTCCCACTGCCTGAAATCCAGAGAAGGAAGGTAAAAAATATGCGTATGATAATTCAACTCATCACTATTTATGTATCTAGAAATATAAAGTTCTATACACACACACACACACACACACACACACACATATATATATAGACAGAGAGAGTGAGCATGATAGAGGTCATGCAAATCAATAACTGTAACAGGGCTACAAAAAGTAGCACAAGAATTCATATTCTTTCTAAGGAGAATCTTTTCAAGAGCACTTCCTGCCGTTCAACCTGTACCACTTAGTGTTAAGCCTTGACTGTGCTGATTTGATGGCTAGAGAAGAGAGAACATAGAAAGAACATGAGAGCTGTAATTGCTTTACATTGGAAAAGGCATGGAGGTATCACTGAGGAAGGGAAGAGAGGGAGAAGGTGGGAGGGCAGGCATCAAAGAGTCGGTGGAGTAGATGGAGTACACTTGACTCTACGCGTGAAAGGAAAGAACAAAAAAGAAGAAATTTTGAAGTTGCCAAGGGAAATGGAATTTGGAAACAAATGTATGAAGCATATTTTGTGAAGTTTTGAACTGTATTTTTGTTATTCTCTCTCTTGTTTCTTGTTTATTAAGAAACTTCAGTAAAGACTTATTATCAAAGATAGAAATATTTCCCAACATTTTGTAATTTGTTCTGTGATTTTTTTAAATGCAATGAAATGGAACTTGAAGCAAGATAATAACTCAGATATTTTCAAGTTATATCTGGAACAGATATATCTAAGCTCAGATAATACAAAACCCAAGTCAGTAATTTGTTCTTCCATCAGAAGTGCAAGTCTAATTAATATAATCATTAGGGAGGGGAACTTCCCTGTAGGTGGATTCTGGGTAATCAGTTTGGCTGAGATTTCAAATGTAACAATTATTTAGAGGTGAACTTAGAAAAGAGGAAAAAAGGAAAGAATGAGGTGTGTGTATTCACACTTAAAAAGACTTCCTCTCTGGTTAGAGTGACTATTCAGACTGCCAATAGGTCTCAAAGTGTCCAGAGTTAAAGCCTTGAGTCACTAAACTCTTGAAATAGACTAGCACTTAATGGATACATGGAAACTTACATATAAGCTTTCATAGGTTATATGCATTATTAAGAGGATGTAAAGTTTTTCTCAGAGATTCTCCTGTAAGGCAGTACTCTTATCAAATTTTATTTCCTTAACAACCCAATCAAAACAAACAGAAGCACACAAAAGTGAACAGATTAACATGCCTCATTTGCTAAATCTCCTCTAAATATTTCTAATAACACAAGTAACTCATATTCATTGTGCAAAATAAAAAATTAAAAGGAAAATATCAATCAAAATATTCATAGTTGCTCAATATTTTGATATATATACAATATATATAAGTACTAATACTTTTTCCTTAAAATTTTCCATTTTATATAAGCTATCTAATTTGCAGGCATACAGTGGTTCACAGTATTCCTTTTTAATGCCTTTTATTTCTTAAGGTCAATAGTGATGTCCTTTCATCTATGAGTTCAGTAATTTAGTTTTTTCTTGGTTAGGATAATTTCTATTAGTTTCACTTAGTTCACTGAATCTTATGACTGTAGTGTCCCATGGGTTAAAAAATTTATTCAATAATTTTCAACTATTATACTTTTCACTTTTAGAATTTTATATATGGTTTTTTGTAGCTTTCTTTTATGTGCTCAATTCATATCTGTTTGTACATCTTTTCTATTAAATCATTAAAAATGTTTATAATAGCAGGCTTTTTAAAAATTGAAGCATAAGTGACATATAATATTATATTAGTTTCAGGTATACAACATAGTGATTTGATATTTTATAGATTACATGCCACACAAATTTATTACAAAATATTGAGCATATTTTCTGTTATGTACATTACATAAAATAAAGCCTGTGACATTTTTAGTTTATAAATGTTAGTTTGTACCATTTAATCCCATTCACATATTTTCCCCCTACTCATATTCCCTTCCTCTCTGGCAACTATTAATTTGTTCTTTGTGTCCTTGAGTTTGTTTCTGTTTTGTTATATATTTTTTTGTTTTGCTTTTAGATCCAGGGAAAACACAGGTATTTGTCTTTCTCTGCCTGACTTCTCTGCCATGTTGTTGCAAATGACAAGATATCATTCTTAATATGACTGAGGAATATTCCACAGTATGTATATACCACATCTTCTTTATCCATTCATCTTGATGGACACTTTGGTTGCTTCCATATCTTGGCTAATATAAATAATGTTGCTTTTGAACACTGGGGTGCATATATCTTTTGAAATTAGTGTTTTACATTTCTTTGGATAAACACCAAGGAGTGAAATTGCTGGATCATATGGTAACATTTTTATTTTTTGAGAAACCTCCATGTTGTTTGCTATAGTGGCTTCACTAGTTTACATTCCCAGCAACAATGCCTGAGGGTTTCCTTTTCTCCACATCCTTGCCAACACTTGTTATTTCTTGTATTTTGGATGATAGCCATTCTGACAGGTGTGAGGTGTTATCTCATTGTGGTTTTGACTTGCATTTCCCTGATGATTAGTGACATTGTTGAGCATACTCTCATGTGCCTGTTGGCCATCTGTATGCCTTCTTTGGGAAAATACCTATTCAGGTTCCTGCCCATTTTTAAGCAGATTGTTTGGTTTTTGATATTGAGTTTATGAGTTATTTACATATTTTGGACATTTATGCAGCATCAGACATATCATTTGCAAATATATCCTCCCATTCAGTAGGCAGGCTTTTCACCTTATTGATGATTTCTTTCATTGTACAAAAGGTTTTTTGCTTCACGTAGCCCCACTTGTTTATTTTTTTGTTGTTGTTGTCCTTGCTTGAGGAAAGAGATTTTAAAAAAATATATTGCTAAAACTGATGTCAAAAAGCATCCCATTTGTCCTCTTCTAGAAGTTTCAAGTCTTATATTTAAGCCTTTAAAGAATGGCCTTTATCACTATTTTTTCTATTTGATTGCTGTGGCTAGGACCCCCAACTCCATATTGGATAAAAGTGGTGAAAGTGGCATGCTTATTTTGTTCTGGATTTTGTAGGTAAAGTTTTTACTTTTTCACCATTGAGTATAATGTTAACTGTGGGTTTGTTATAAATACTTTTTATTATGTTGAGGTAGTATGTTCCCTCTATATCAACTTTGTTGAGACTTTTCATCATGAATATATGATAAACTTTATCAAATGATTTTTCTGCATCTATTGAAATGATCATGTGATCTTTATCTTTAGTTTTGTTAATGTGGTATATCATGTTATTTGATTTGGGGATATTAAACAACTCTTGCATCCCTTCAATAAATCCACCTTGATCATGGTTTATGATCCTTTTAATGTATTGTTGAATTTGGTTTGCTAATATTTTGTTGAGGATTTTTACATCTATGTTCATCAGGGATATTGGCTTGTAATTTTCTTTCATTGTAGTGTTTTTGTCCGATTTTAGTATCAGGGTAATGTTGTCTGCATAGAAGCAGTTTGGAAGGACTCCCTCCTCTTCGATATTTTGGGATAGTTTGAGAAGGACAAGTATTAACTCTTCTCTAAATATTTGGTTAAATTCCCCTGTGAAGATGTCTGGTCCTGGACTTGTTTGGTGGGAGTTCTTTTCTGGTCACTGATTCAATTTTATTACTAGTAATCAGTCTATCTAGATTTTTTAGTTCTTCTTGATTTAGTCTGAAAAGATTATTTCCAGGAATTTACCAATTTCTTCTAAATTGTTTAATTTGTTAGCATTGTTCATAGTACTGTCTTAGAATTGTTCATATTTCTGTGATATCAGAATAAAAAGTCATTTCTAATTTTATTTGGTCCTTCCCTCTGTTTTTTTTTTTTTTTCCTTTCCTTGATGAATTTAGCCAAAGTTTTATCAGTTTTGTAGACCTTGAAAAAATATCATATGAGTTTCACTAATCTTTTCTACTGTTTCTTTTTAAAGTCTATTTAATTTATTTGTACTCTGATTTTATTATTTCCTTCCTTCTTCTAAAACCTGGCTTTGTTTCTTCTTATTTTTCTAATTCCTTTAGGTGTAACACGTCAGGTTGCTTATTTGAGATTTTCCTTGTTATCTAAGGGAGGCTTGATTATATAAACTTGCCTCTTAGAATTGCTTTTGATGCATCCCATATTTTGGAAAATGTGTTTGTGTATTAATTCATCTCAAGGTAGTCTTGATTCCTTTATTGACTCATTGGCTTTTTAGTAGCATGTTGCTTAGTCTCCACATGTTGTTTTTTCCAGCTTTCTTCCTGTAATAGATTTCTAGTTTCACACTGTTGTAGTTGGAAAAGATGCTTGATAAAATTTCAATCTTCTTAAATTAGTTGTGACTTGTTTTGTGACTTAGCATGGGATCTATCTTAGAGAATGTTTCATCTGCACTTGAAATCAGATGTGTGTTCCTCTGGTTTTGGATAGAATGTTCTGTAGTAGATATCTATAGACAGTCACTGCTCATTCTAAGTTCTGACTTTGCTTACTTGTTTTTTTTTTTCTCCTGTTAACTGCTTTTTATTTTGATTACATGGCACTATTTCCTGCTTCTTTGTGTGTGCTAATTTTGAACTCTATTTTATTTTTGAGAGAGTCCTGATTATTTACTATTCTTTTTAAGTGCTTTGAATTTTATTTTGGCTTGAAGTTAGTTTACCAGCAGATTTTTAAAAATTTTGTCAAGCTTATTTTATGCTTATTAGAATTGACCTATTTTGCATTTTTCCTTAATCTTACCAATAATGTGTAGTCTTTACTTTAAGGATGGCCATTTAACTTCAACATAAAAAGAGCTCAGCAGTATCTCTCCACTCAGGCTGGGCTGGAGGTTCAATATATCTTAGGATTCCATGACTTATGATATATCTGATTAGATCTCTCTTCCCTCACTAGCTGTTCTTTGCTCAACTTCATGGTGTCTGATTCTGTATGTGACCCCAGAATACATTTTTGTGTAGGAACTCTTTTACTTATTTTTGTACTTTCAGAAGTGTCTCACAGAGTGCTTGAGATATGGTTATCTTCAGTATATATGATTTTAAATGAATTAAACTGAGTATCTATTCAAGAATATATAATGATTATGTAAAACTCAGTGTAAATAAATGAGGTGAGGCCCTTTTAAAGGATTTAAATAATAATTTTCCCATAGCATAAATAAATATTTCAAAAGAATTTGCAATATTTTGTTCAGTACAATCATGCAATGTGAAAAAGAATCATGGAAAAGAAAAACTGCATCTACTATTCTGGCATTTGGCTTGTTTTAATATACTAAGCTCATCGTAGTACTATGTTTATTCATTTCAATTTATTAACACCAGTTGTATCCATCCAAAAGTGCTGAAAATGGAGAGTTACAGTTTACAAAAATGCTCAACAGTATATCTGCATCTACACTTTCATAAAAATATTAAAATTTTAGTTATTTACTACAATTTTAGAAAACCATAGTATATCAGAAAATGTGGTTGTAGTTCTTGCTTTGACTGTTTATATCTGTTATACCCCTGCCAAGTTATATAGCTAGACAAGACCTCAGATTTTGCATTGCCAAAAATGAAACTCATATTAGTTTCTTAGAGTTGTTTTGGATCTGTTAATTGTTCTAACATGCAAAACATTTTTGTAGCATGATTTCATACATGGTAGGCACTCATTCAGTTCAGTTCAGTTCAGTTCAGTCGCTCAGCTGTGGACGACTCTTTGCGACCCCATGAATCGCAACATGCCAGGCCTCCCCGTCCATCACCAACTCCCAAAGTCTACCCAAACCCATGTCCATTGAGTCAGTGATGCCATCCAACCATCTCATCCTCTGTCATCCCCTCCTTCTCCTGACCCCAATCTTTCCCAGCATTAGGGTCTTTTCCAATGAGTCAACTCTTTACATGAGGTGGCCAAAGTACTGGAGTTTCAGCTTCAGTATCAGTCCTTCCAATGAACACCCAGGACAGATATCCTTTAGGATGGACTGGTTGGATCTTCTTGCAGTCCAAGGGACTCTCAAGAGTCTTCTCCAACACCACAGTTCAAAAGCATCAATTCTGTGGCGCTCAGCTTGCTTCACAGTCCAACTCACATCCATACATGACCACTGGAAAAACCATAGCCTTGACTAGACAGAACTTTGTTGACAAAGTAATGTTTCTGTTTCTAAATATGCTATCTAGGTTGGTCATAACTTTCCTTCCAAGCAGTAAGCGTCTTTTAATTTCATGGCTGCAATCACCATCTGCGGTGATTTTGGAGCCCAGAAAAATAAAGTCTGATACTGTTTCCACTGTCTCCCCATCTATTTCCCATGAGGTGATGGGAGTAGATGCCATCTTAGTTTTCTGAATGTTGAATTTGAAGCCAACTTTTTCACTCTCCTCTTTCACTTTCATCAAGAGGCTTTTTAGTTCCTCTTCACTCTCTGCCATAAGGGTGGTGTCATCTGCATATCTGAGGTTATTGATATTTCTCCCAGCAATCTTGATTCCAGCTTATGTTTCTTCCAGCCCAGCATTTCTCATGATGTACTCTGCATATAAGTTAAATAAGCAGGGTGACAATATACAGCCTTGATGTACTCCTTTTCCTATTTGGAACCAGTCTGTTGTTTCATGTCCAGTTCTAACTGTTGCTTCCTGACCTGCATATAGGTTTCTCAAGAGACAGGTCAGATGGCCTGGTGTTCCCATCTCTTTCAGAATTTTCCACAGTTTATTGTGATCCACACAGTCAAAGGCTTTGGCATAGTCAATAAAGCAGAAGATGTTTTTCTGGAACTCTTGCTTTTTCGATGATCCAGTGGATGTTGGCAATTTGATCTCTGGTTCCTCTGCCTTTTCTAAAACCAGCTTGAACATCTGGAAGTTCACGGTTCATATATTGCTGAAGCCTGGACTGGAGAATTTTGAGCATTACTTTGCTAGCGTGTGAGATGAGTGCAATTGTGCAGTAGCTTGAGCATTCTTTAGCATTGCCTTTCTTAGGGATTGGAATGAAAACTGACCTTTTCCAGTCCTGTGGCCCCTGCTGAGTTTTCCAAATTTGCTGGCATATTGAGTGCAGCACTTTCACAGCATCATCTCTGTGAGGATCTGAAGTAGCTCAACTGGAATTCCATCTAGCTTTGTTCCTCCACTAGCTTTGTTCATAGTGATGCTTTCTTTCTAAGTCCCACTTGATTTCACATTCCAGGATGTCCGGCTCTAGGTGAGTGATCACGCCATCTTGATTATCTGGGTCGTGACTCATTAGTATAACCAATTTGAATTGAATGTGAATCTCAATCAAAACATTACTTAAACTTGTAACAATATAAGCAAACTGGTTTGTGCATGTAATTATAGAAAAAAAATGGACAGTTTATAACAACATTTTCAAATAAACTAAAAAATTAATATTAAAATATTTTACTTTCTCCAGTTGTTATAATTTTATATATTAAAAGTACATATATTTTAAAGCAATTTTTTAACAAAAAATGATATATTTTATCTCTATTTCAATGATTGGTAACCTATTTCAAAAATGATTGATGAAGATTCATTTAGTTTTAAATTTCACCTGCATTTGTAAATATCAACCATAATTGGAAAATATTAACCATTGTATTTTCAACGGAAAACATTTTTTTAAAAGCTTGTGTTCATCTTAATCTAATTTTTCTGTTTTGCTGTATTGATTTGCAATTGAGTATTAGCAGTCCCCAGTGCTATAGTGTGTGTGTATGTGTTAGTCACTGAGTCGTGTCCAACTCTCTGTGACCCCATGGACTGCAGCCCATCAGCTTCCTCTGTCCATGCAATTCTCCAGGCAAGAATACTGGAGTGGGTTGCCATTTCCTTCTACACGGTGTTGTAGAAGACTATGTAAATTTTTTCCTGACAAGCCTTGGTAGCACATATGCTTCTTTTAACAATAACTAAGAAGCAATTTGTTGATTAGTACACTATATTTCCTTGTGCCCAAGTCTTTCAAGAATATTCAATATCTGTTCCACTTAAATATGACAGATACTCTGACTCTTCAATCTTATTTCCCTTGTATGCCATTCAAAACCTGTAAAGCATAGATATATTTAAAATAAAGATGAAGTAATAATTTGTTTTACACCATACTGTCAATTAAAACAAGAGTATAAGTGGTTTTCAAATATCCACAGAGAAATTAATATTAAAACTACTATTTTTTTCTATTTACAGAAATTAAACAAAAATGAATAAAAATGTTTACTCCACAAAATTGAAAAAAAATCAGCTAACATAAACTTCACTCTGAATATCACCTTAATTTATATTCATTATAAAAATTAAAATCATAAAATTATGAAGAAAAATTTTTTTATGTATCTCAAAACTGTTTGATGAACAAATACTAATATTTGTTCAGGTGAATTAACATATTTTATTAAACACACCCTTCATACCTTTTAGATTCTCTATTTGTATTGGTGAAATCAAATTGCTCCTAGCTTCTCCAATACTAACTACAGATATAATATTTCAGCACTTAGGCTCAGAGTTTCCATCCAGTTGCCTGGTCAATCCTATATGGCACAGTCTCCCACCTTCTTAAATATTGCAAAGACATTTGTGTAAGTTGAAGAATCGTCTTAGCTAGAGCTCATCTGGAACACCAATATGGGACACATCTTAGACTTCACCAAATGCACTGGTGAAGAGGATCTACTTCTGGTCCTTCCAACATTTCTTCTACTAGAGCAGGACAAGATGACTGCTGCCCTTAATGTCAGAATGCATCTTGAGCTGCTCATAAGTACCCTGGAAAAGTGAGAGGGAGAATATTCCTATTTTGATATGATCAACTAAAGGTCTCACAGCAAATTTGAGTGAAATAATTAAACTGTTTGAGAAACAGCTCTTTCATCGACTGACACACAAATCTAAGGTCTAACAGCTTCAGGCCTCAAAAACTTCACCTATCACTCCCATCTGAATCAATTTCATTAAGAAGTAAGATCAAACACTTTAAATATTTTTAATAGCTAGAGTGATATGAATTGAAATTTAAGGTCACTCCAAAGTCAATGCAGGAGACACGAGAGATTAAGGTTCAGTCCTTGGGCTGGGAAGACCCCAGAGAAGGGAACAACAACCCAGTGTTCTTGCCCGGAGAAGTCCAGGGACAGAGGAGCCTGGCGGGCTACAGTCCACGGGGTCTCAAAGAGTCAGACACGACTGAGGGACTAACACTTTCACTTTCAAAGCTTATCTAAATTCTCGAGTAGTTTTGAATTTGAAGACTCATTTGAAATTTTCCTTGATTTTCTGTGTAATATCTGGCACTTTCATTCTGAGTTCTAGTGTGAACTGCTGGCGATGGGGTTGGTGGGGAGCTTCTCTAACTAAATTTTGTTATCCACTCTAATTTTACCCTACACAGGAGAATAACATTCAAATAAAATGACAAAAGCACTAAAATGATAAAAAGAATATTTAGAAGCTCTCAAATCTTAACTCAATTTAGAAATCAAAAATAACCAGACAGAAGGGTAAAATTGTTTTTTTTCTGGCCTGGTCTGAAAATAGTTACTAGTAAACCATGTTATAGTCAATGCCACTAAAGCTAACTTAAAAAAAAAAATCCTCATTACTATTCCTTTCCCACATGCAATCCATCTTTATTTCCTGTGGCTTCTATTACTTTATTTCTAAATTATAGTCTCAAATCCATTCATTTATTTTCATTTCAACCAATGGCAAATTAGCCCAAGCCTCTGGTACCCTGCAGAGGGATTAATGCAATTGCTTCTCCAATTAAAATATTTTTAAGTATAACATTAATTCATGCAAAAAGGTATTAGAAAAATTATAACAAAATGAAACGCAAATGAGTAACTACAGTCCAAGTCAAGAAATAGAACATTAACAGCTTCTTGGAAGACTCTTTAAAAATACTTTTGCCATGCTGCAGTTGGCAGTCATTTGGATTGTTCTCAGTTTGGAATTATATTAAATAATATAGCTTTAAACATTATGTACACTGCTTTAAATGTTTGTGCACATACATCTCTCTTGTATAGTAGCTGGGTCAAACAGTAGGAATATGTTCACTTTGTGGCCAGTTTTTCAAAGTGGCAGCACCAATTTATACTTCCTTTCACAGTATCTGAGAATTCCACTTGTTCCCCTTCCTTGCTAACACTTGGTATTGTAGAACTTTAGAACTTAAGCTAGTTTATAAGCTTGTAGAAGCATTATTTTTAAAAACCAAATTACTAATGATGTTGAGCAACTTTGCATATGCTTATTGACCATTTGTATATATCATATATCAATTATAGAGGGTCTATTTGTATCACTTATCTATTTTGAGGAGAGATTGTCTTTTATTTTAGAATTTTTTTTATGTGGGATTTTTTTTTAAGCCTTTATTAAATTTGTTGCAATATTGCTTCTGTTTTTTTATGTTTTTTGGCTGTGAGGCATGTGGGATCTCAGTTCCCTGACCAGGGATCGAAACTGCGCCTCCTCTGTTGGAAGGCAAGTTCTTAACCATTGGGAAGTTTCTCTCTTGGGTTGTTTTTTTTTTTTAATCTTTTTTGTATATATTCTGGATATAAGCCCTTTATAAGTTCCTTGTTCTGTAATTATTTTATTCTATTTAGTGCTGTGCCTTTTCTCCCTCTCACTGATATCCTTTTAGGACACTTTATTCTTTAATTTAAATGTAATTTAATTTTTAATTTGTCAGCCTATTGTTTCTTTTATGAGTCCAATTTAAGAAAAGTTTGCCTGTACTACAGTGATTAAGATATGCTCCTATGTTATCTTCTTGAAGATTTACTGTTTTGCCTTTCATTTTCATATCTGCAATCCACTAAGAACTGACTTTCTTATATGAGGTGAGATAGGGAGTCAAGTATTTTCCTCTCTCACTTGAATTCAGAAATATTAGTGAAATTATTTATTAATTAAATAAAATAATTCATCTGCAGCAACTCTGGGTTTTCTAATATGAACATAATGATGTCTGAAAATAATAATTCATTTGTTCCTAAAAAACTCTTTCATATTTTATATTTTTCTATTGTTTAGTTTCACTAGCATGAGCCTCCAGGATAATACTAACCATGTGGGATAATAGCAGAAAATGCATGTACTATTTTTGCTTTCATGAGAGAATACATTTATTGTTTCACAATTAAGTACTACCCTTTCTGAACTATTTTGTGTATATATTCTTTAGTTTACCATGACTTATGTAGTAAATGAATGATGAACTTTTTCTTTTATTGAGTAATTACATTGGTTTAATGTTAAACCAACATTTAATTCCTAGAATTGAAACAACGTGATCATAATATATTATTGTTTAAAAAATATAGTGCAATGTTTAGATGAAGTCAGAGCATATTTACACCATTATCTGAAAATACCTGCTTAAGTCTGCTGCTATTTTGTCCATAAATATTTAGAAATTCCACTGCTAAAGTCAAGTATGTGTGCAATATATTCTATTTCTTTCCATGAGAGGTTTAGTAAGATTTTTATAAATTTATCTAAGACTTCAAATGTATTTTTATAAAGTAGCTCATAATTTCTTTTTATTAAAATTTAAATATAGGTAGGATCTTATGTGATGAACTATATTTTATTCCTCATATTACAAATTTGTACTGTCTTCTCATATATTTTTTTCTTCACCATCTCTGCCAAGAATTTATAATCTGCATCAATTTCTCTAAGAAAGGACATTTTGATTTTGCCAATTTTTCTATTGCATATTTGTTTGTTGTATTATTTTTATTACAACTTCAATGAAATAATGATTGAAATACACTGTTATTTATATTTAAAATGCAAAATTTGATCAGTTTCAGTGTATGTATACATCTGAGAAACAACTGCCAAATTTAAGATAATCATTTCCCTCATTTCTACAAGTTTACTCATGGTCCTTTGTTACCCGTTTTTTCCTCTACCTCCATCTCATACAAGTGCTGTTCTAGTTTCTGTTAATACAGATTCAATGTATTTTCTAGAATTTTTAATAAATAAAAAAGTCTGTACTTCTTTTTGGCCTGGTTTCTTTCACATAGAATACATTTTGAGATTCATCCTGTTTTTGCTTTTATCAACAGTTCATTCTTGTTGTTTGCTGAATACTGTTTCATTACACATATGCACCACAGTTTATTCCCTAAATCTGTGTTCTTATAGTTAAGATAGTCTCATATAACTAATCCTGGAGAAGGAAATGGCAACCCACTCCAGTATTCTTGCCTGCAGAATCCCATGGACAGAGAAGCCTGGCGGGCTACAGTTCATAGGGTCGCAAAGAATTGGACACAACTGAGCATGCACACACCATGTAACTAATATACAGTTGGATTTCTTTTATTCCAATATTATAATATTATTATTACTATTTCTTTGGATTTTAAAATTTGTCATTTTACTATTTGTTTTCTAATTGACCCATGCTGTTTTCTTTTTCCTTCCTTTTCTGTTTTTGTCTGCTTTTGGATAGATTAAGAACTTTTTATATTTCCGTGCTTTCCTTCTATTGGTTTGCTAGTTTAACATATAAGAATCTTAATAGTAGGCTCTCTAGTGATAATATTAATACCATGTATGTTTGATATATTGAAGTCACTATGGTTAATATTTTTCCAGCATTAGATATCCAGCCTTTCTTGATTATGGATATACCTATTAATTCACACTTTTCATTGCTCTTTACTCAGTTTTCATTGTATCTCTGAACTTCGTTCCGGTATCCTTTTTATTCTAATTGAATAATGTCATTTAGTAGATCATTTGGTGTGGGTCTCCTGAGGAATATTCTTGAATTTTCATTTTAGAAAATGTCTTTTTTTCCTCCCTCATTTGGAAGGCATTTTCACTGATTATTGAATTTTAGGTTAAAGATATCATTCAGTTATTATTGACTCCATTTGTGTTCTATTAATAAATCAGCTGTCAGCCTTATTGCATTCTTATGGGTAATATGATTCATTACTGCCAGATTTGACCACTTTATAGATTTTCTCTTTATCTTTTATTTTTAGCAGATTCAGAGTGATGCATCTGGGTGTGATATTATCCATATTCAGAGGGATTTGATGCTCTAATATTCATGATTTGATATCTTTAATTGCTTTTAGAAAATTCTTTCCCATCATCTTTTTAAATATTGCTTCTTCCCTAAGACTGTTCTTCCCTCTTCTAGACTACACATATATCCCATATGAACTATATGCCCTGTTCTCTATTTTTCATCTTTTTATCTCTTTGCTTCCATCTAGATATTTTGTCCTGACCTATCCTTTGTTCCTATTCTACTCCCGTTTTCAACATTGTCTAATTGGTTGGTGAACATTTCTATTGGTCTTCATTTTAATTCCTGTATTTTTTGGTTCTAGAATATGCTATGACTGATTTTTAGTTTCCAATTTTCTCTGAACCTTCCATCTTGCCTTTTAATCCAATTAATGGAGATACACTAACCATAATTTTTTTAAATTATGACTTTCTGCAGCATTACTTGCTTAAATTTTTTTAGTATTTCCCTATTACACTTTAAAAAGATTGCCAGCATCCTTCCTCTGATTAGATGGCCATGTATGGTTTGACTGCTGCCAGATTCTTCAACGCATCTATTAGGGTACTCTGCATTCCCTACTCATTATGTTGTATTTGACTCTTGGCTGCTCTAAGCTTTTCCTCAAGTGACAGGGTTTCTCTTCCTCAGGATTTTTGCATCTTTGATGTATCATTTTATTAGTGGCTCCTCTCAAATGACACTATTTGCCTTTTCCTCCTTCCAGTTCATTCCTCACATATAATGATGATGACGATGTATTCTTCCTATAGTAAATCCAGGTGCTAACACATTACTGGCACATGATAGGCATCAGATATTTATGAATAAACGATTCAGTGAATGAAAGTTATAATACTATTTATCAATTCTCTTAATAGTAAAAAGAGGAAAAATATCTAGTTACTTACCTTACTCATCTTTCTATCTCTCAGAGCACCTAGACTATGTCAGATAATTGCTCAATGTTATTGTTCAGTTGCTAACTTACATCCAACTCTGCAACCTCATGAACTGTAGCTTCCTGCCCTTCATATCAGCTTCCTCCTCTTCATTATCTCCCCGAGTTTGCTCAAACTCAAGTTCATTGAGGCAATGATGCCATTCAACTATTTCATCCTCTGTTGTCCCCTGCTCCTCTTGCCCTCAATCTTTCCCAGCATCAGGAGCTTTTCCAATAAGTCAGCTCTTCTCATCAGGTGGCCAAAGTACTGGAACTTCAGCTTCAGCAACACTCCTTCTCATGAGTAATCAGGGTTGATTTCCTTTAGGATCGACTGGTTTGATCTCCTTGCTGTCCGAGGATCTCTTAAGAGTCTTCTCCAGCACCACAATTAGAAAGCATCAATTATTCAGCACTCAGTCTTCTTTATGGTCCAACTGTCACATCCATTCATGAGTACTGGAAAAACCATAGCTCTGACTATACAGACCTTAGCCAGCAAACTGATGTCTTTGCTTTTTAATATGCTGCCTATGGTTGTCATAGCTTTCCTTTCAAGGAGCAAGCGTCTTTCAATTTCATGGTTGCAGTAACTGTCTGCAGTGATTTTGGAGCTCAAGAAAATAAAGTCTGTCACTGTTTACATTTATCCCCACCTATTTCCCATGAAGTTTTGGAACAAGATGCCATGATTTTCATTTTTTGAATGTTGAATTTTAAGCCAGCTTTTTCACTCTCCTCTTTCACTCTCATCAAGAGGCTCTTTAGTTCCTCTTCACTTTCCTTCATTAGAGTGGTATCATCTGCATTTCTAAGGTTGTTGATATTTCTTCTGGAAATCTTGATTCCAGTTTGTGCCTTTTTATATTAATTAATTTATTTTTGTTTCTTAGCTACACGGTGTGGCATGCAGGATCTTAGTTCCCTGACCAGAGATCTAACCCATACCACCCTCATTGGAAGTGTTTAGTCTTAACCACTGATCCACGAGGGAAGTCTCTGCTCAACACCTTTGACAAATTGAACTGAATTGTAAAATGCTCATGGTTGTGAAATTCGTACAGAGTATGATATAGATATGATATATATATATATGTCTATAATATGAAAAGTGAAAGAAAGTGAAGTCGCTCAGCCATGTCCGACTCTTTGCGACCCCGTGGACTGTAGCCCACCAGGCTCCTCCGTCCATGGGATTCTCCAGGCAAGAATACTGGAGGGGGTTGCCATTTTCTTCTCCAATATACCCCTCCAAATCTATATACTTATATATCTATGTGAATGACATGACCATAACTATTACTACGAAAATACAAGTTATTCTTTACACTTGTATAATTTTAACCAAATAGTGAATTTGACCTTTTATAGATTTTCACCAATAAATTTTTCTACAACTTTGAATATATGTTGTTACAGTACCAAAAAACATAATTTGGTCATGTTTCAAATATATAAGTAGAGAAGAAATACTTGATTTGAAGGAACTATTTTAAAATACTGTTTTCAGACCAATTTATTTTTAATGTATATCAGTTATTTTTTAAACATATGCAAAATTACTTGAATAATTAATACTTTCCCTTTGCTGTGTAAGGTGTCAAATTCCCAATCTCTGACTCTGAATTTCCCAGCATTCACTGTGAATTTGTTTAAAAAAAAAAGAAACTAGAATGTTAAAATCTAAAAGGAACTTCTACTTAAAAAAAAATACCAAAGAGTTTATTAAAAACACAAACTTGGCTTGAACATTTTCTGAAACATAGGAGCCTGCTAGTCAAGAAGTAGGTAGGTAGAAATTTTAACTATTCTATTTTCTCTGAATTTCATCTTAAAATAGATGTATTTGGCACCTATCTAAAGAAATAATTGGCTCACCTACTTAAAACTGCATGAAGATTTGGTTTACCCTTGTACTCACCCACTTATTACCTACCTTCCCGTAGCTATTTACGTACTCTATTTGCCAATGAATGGCATGGAGGTTTGCTAGAATTGGCATGCTACACTTTTGGATGAGTAGTTTCCATAGATGAGGGAAGAGACAGAAACTTGGGAACAACAAGTCATAATGGGAGTGGAAAAGTTTCACCAGCTGTACTGCTTCAAAGTACCCAAGAACTTTCATATGGACAGCAAAGGATTCCATCTGGTCAGTCAGGGTATAGCAGTAAATGCCAGCAGACGTTGGAAAATTTGGGTACTGTCTAACAATAACAACCACTCTCCATTTCACCTCAGGAGTGGGGATTTATGAGAAAGATGTTAACAGCAACCAAACAGAGACTAAGCAGGAATAAGAGTATTACTGACATAATACTACTAACGGTTTTTTTAGGAACACCAGAGCTGAGATGCAAGGATTGAGATGAAAATAAGACAAGGTTCAAGGATTATAATACAAATTTTCAAGGATACAAGAATAAAATATCAATATTAAAACTTGCTTTGGAGGTAATAAATAACAATACTGACATAGGGGGAAAAAAAATAAAGTGATGTGCAGTATGAACATGAGAAGTTCAACCAGAAGATGGAGGATAGAAGATGAGTTAAAACATTACTAAAGTATATTGTCCATAGGAAGATAACATAATAGAAATCTAACCTAGAATTATTTATTTATAGCCTTAAGAAGCCAAACACTTAAACAGAATAAATATTTAAAACATAGCTGAAGAAAACATCTTGGAGATGAAACAGATCAAGCTGCATGTATCAAAAACGTTCAGCACTGTTTAGGTAAAATAAATACAGAAACTAATGAGAACCCTGATGATAGGAACAATTGAGGACAAGAGAAGAAGAGGATGACAGAGGATGTGCTGGTTGGATGGCATCACTGACTCAGTGGACATGAGTTTGAGCAAGCTCCGGGAAATAGTGAAGGACAGGGAAGCCCGGTGTGCTGCTGATCATGGGATTGCAAAGAGTCAGACACGACATAGTGACTGAAAAACAACAGTGACAATCCAGAAAAATGTTTTTAATTGAAAAATAAGAGAACATGGACTATAAGTAACAGACAAAAAACTAAGAAATCTGACTAAGAAACAAAAATCACAGGGGCTTAATGCTTCTAAATGTTAGTCAACAATGGTCAACATGTACAGCATTGAGGAAGTATCTTAATACATCAATCAGTTCAGTCACTCAGTCACTCAGAAAATAATTGCCATCTAATATTCAGGATTTAAAACAAAAACCAAAGTTGAAAATGGAGAGAGGGTAGATAATTTTTTAAAGGTCACTAATTTCATTCTATCATACAGAAAGATGTTAAAAGATACTGTTTCAATGTTTATTTGGATAATTTAAATTTTTCATATCGAAGCATTTTAAATCCATTAAAGTATCATAAAGAAAGTGAGAGTGTTAATCTCTCAGTCGTGTCTGATTCTTTGTGACCTCATGGACTGAAGCCCACCAGGCTCCATAGTCCATGGGATTCTCCAGGCAAGAATACTGGAGTAGGTTGTCATTCCCTTCTCCAGGGTATCTTCTGGACCCAGGGGTTGAACTCAGGTCTCCCACATGAACATTCAGCAAATCATAGGGAATAATAAAACATCCATGTGCCTATCACTCAGGTTAAAGATTTTGTTATATGTGCTTCAGATAGCTTCCTCTTCCCTTTCATTTTATTTTTTAAAATAAAATATTAAATAAGCAGTTCGTGGTTCTTTATATCACTCCCCTAACCCTATTCACTCACCTGCCTTTACAGTTTCTATTACCATCCTGAGGTATACCTTGCCAGCCTGCATTGTTTCTATGGTTACCAAATATGTTTTTATCTTTCACCAAAGCAGAAAACTGATTTATATGTTTAAAATTCTACAGAATGTATCATGATTTATGTATCATTTTAAAACAGTATTGAGTGAAAAATGCAAACTACAGAATTATAGAACTTCTATAGTAGTTAAAATAAATGAAGCTGACTTATATATACTAACATAAGTAAATATTAGAAACATACAATATAAAAGCTTGTATTCTGACATTAGGAACCAAGAACAACTGACACCTTCTAGTATTTTGTGTTTGTGAAATATTAAATTATGGTCCTTGCCAGCCACTTGGTGCACCAGCCAGATTTTCCATGCCCCGGGAGAGGCACAGTGTCCTCAGGCTGTAAATCACTGGGTTCAGCTGAGATTATATAATAGATGTTTATAAAATGGGAGATAAGAGACTGAGAAATCCTGCTCTTTTGGATATACAGAGTAGCCTGCACTCTCTTGCTTGCCTTGTAACTTATTACACAATGTAAATCTACAACTATTTGTTTGTTTTTTGGTTTTCAAATTTTGTAACAAACCATTTTTGCTCAATGAACTCAACATAAAAAGTACATATTTAATAAAATGTTAGGCATTACATTTCTACTTCTTAGTAAGTTTGATGATGAAGCATGTGATTTGCAAGATATTTGTTTTAATATTTCTCATTCACTCTAGAGATCCTAAGGTTCCCCGGGTGGCTCAGACGGTAAAGAGTCTGCCTGCAATATGGAAGACCTGGGTTTGAACCCTGGGTCAGGAAGATCCCCTGGAGAAGGAAATGGAGAAGGCAACTCGCTCCAGTATTCAAGCCTGGAAAATTCCATGGACAGAGGAACCTGGTAGACTACAGTCCATGGGGTCACAAAGAGCTGGACACAATTGAGTGACTTCACTTTCTTTCTAGAGACCCTAGTAATAATAACAACCACAAGAAAGCCAGAAGATAAAAATCTGCTGAAGAAGTATTAAAATCTACTCAAAACTCAGTAGTTAATCAGAGAAGACTAAAGGTGACAATTTAAGATGTGCAGATGCAAAAGGTAGATTATGTATCCACTCTATGAATACTGACTTTTCATGTAGATAAAATTACTATTTTCTAAATTGACTTCAGTCATTTTCAAGTCAAGTTTCTTCATGTATGTGTAAAAAGTACATCAATATATGTTAATATGTCAATTTATTTGGCAGAAGTAAAATTTTGCAGCAGTTTTTTCTTTCCAGTATTATCAAATGCATCAAGTAGAGGATCAGTTAATTTAATTTGAATAATATCTTTATTTGTATCATGTTATTGAAATCAAACTGAATTTTTGGTAATTCATTCTGTCTGAGGCAAAGCATCAGATCTTATTTTTAGTGCTGTTATAAATTCAGTTAAACTAAACAAGAGTGAATATAAATATTGTTGCTCATTTGTGATAATAATGTGAAGACAAACCTTTGTGAAACACAGAACAACGCAAACTATGTTCTTACTAAATTCAGCACAGTGTTGATGGGAATGTAAAACAGTGCAGTCTCTATACTAGAAACAGTATAGAAATTCAAAAAAATTAAAAATACAAGTACTAGCTGATCTAGCAATTCTGCTTCTGAGTATTTGTCTGAAGAAATGAAAATTCTAACTTAAAAAGGTATTCTTACCTCATGTTCAATGCAACACTATTTAAAATGACCAAGTTTAAAACCAATTGAAATGTCCAAAAACAGATGATTGGATGAAGAAAATATGGTACATATATATGATGTAAGAGTATTCAGCTTTAAAAAGGAAGGAAATCCAACCATATGCATCAACATAGATGAACATGCCAGGTTGTGCTAAGTGCAAAAAGCCAGTAACAGAAGGACACACCCTGCATGATTCTATTTATATGAAGTATCTAAAACAGTCATATTAAAAACCAGTAGAATGGCGATTGCCGGAGATTGAAGGGAGGGGACAATAAGGAGTTGCTCCCAGTTGGTTTAGTCTCAATTACACAAAATGAGTAAGTTCTAGAGATCTGCTGCACAGCACAGAACCTGTAGTTAACAATCCTGTATTGTACACTGAGAAAGTAATTATATTGCGTTCTTGTTGTTCAGTCACTAAGCCATGTCCAACTCTTTGTGACCAGGCTTCCCTGTCCTTCATCATCTCCCATGTGTGGTAGTCACTCAGTTGTGTCTGATTCTTTGCAACCCGTGGACAGTAGCCTACTAGGCTCCTCTGACCATGGACTTCTCCAGGCAAAAACACTGGAGTGGGTTTCCATTTTCTTCTCCAGGGGATCCTGCCGTGCCAGGGATCACACCTGGGTCTCCTGCATTGCAGGCAGATTCTTTACAGTCTGAGCCACCTGGGAAGACCTATCTCCTGGAGTTTGCTCAAATTCATATCCACTGAGTCACTGATGCTCTCCAACAACTGTATTCTTACCAGAATAAAGAAGCTCTGAAACGTTAAAGGTGAAGTTAGTTATAGTATAAAAACAACTGAACAACAAAATGTGATGATGCTAATATTGAATAAAATAATAGCTCAGACTGTCAGTATGTGATGTCTCCCTGTTAACCATCACCAAATGGATCTCAGAAGTACTAAAGCCTTTGAATACCTATTTCAGTCAAACTAGATGTCATAAAAAGATATTTAACTTTAATATGAATTTGCCTTGTAAAGTTTGCTTATATTACATTCAAAATCCTTTGGAAATCTTTATTCATAGTATTCCACAAAGGAATTCTTCAGGTTTTGAGTATCTGGGCAAATTGAAACTAGTAAAAGCAACTTGCAAATAAGCTCATCCTTATGAACTATATGGTAGACCAGAATAAATGAAGCCTCAGATGGCATACATGTTTTATTTTTGAAATACTTTTTAATTATTTTGACTTATGAAAAGAATATTTTTATGAAACTCCTTTTAAAGTTAGATGTAGAGTTGTCTCTATGTATCCATGGGGTATTAGTTCAAGGACCTGTCCCAGAAACCAAAATCTGCAGATGCTCAAGATTCATAGTCAGTCCTTGGTCTCCTAGGCTCCTCATTCATGGGTTTAACCAACTTCAGGCCAGTGTAGTACTGTATGTATATATTGAAAAAAAATTTTGAGTATAATTGGACCCATAGAGTTCAAATTGCTGTTGTTCAAGGGCTAACTGTATTTATATTATCTAGGAATGAAATAAAACTGATAAGATCTACAATTCTGCAACACCTTAAGTTGCTGAAAATTTTAAAATTTTCATAAGTTGAAACAACTTATTCCATAATTTTTAAAAATTTGACAAAAATTATACCCCCAATAAAGGTAAGGCGATAGTATCCAAGAAAATACTCAGACTAAAGTGTTTCTATAGTAAGAGCAGAAAACAAAGGAGAAAAAAAAATAGCAAATTTAGTTCTTTGGTTTTTCCACTAGGCAAACTGTTAGATATACAAAAATGGGTTTAGTAAATAAACATGCTAAGAAAGGGACATTATTTTGACAGTGTTCAGTTCAGTTCAGTTCAGTTGCTCAGTCGTGTCCGACTCTTTGCGACCCCATGAATCGCAGCATGCCAGGCCTCCCCGTCCATCACCAACTCCTGGAGCTTGCTCAAATTCATGTCCATTGAGTCAGTGATGCCATCCAGCCATCTCATCCTCTGTTGCCCTCTTCTTCTCCTGCCTCAAATCCCTCCCAGCATCAGGGTCTTTTCCAGTGAGTCAACTCTTCGCATGAGGTGGCCAAAGTATTGGAGTTTCAGCTTCAGCATCAGTCCTTCCAATGAATATTCAGGATGGATTTCCTTTAGGATGGATTGGTTTGATCTCCTTTCTGTCCAAGGGGCTCTCAAGAGTCTTCTCCAACACCACAGTTCAAAAGCACCAATTTTTCGGTGCTCAGCTTTCTTCACAGTCCAACTCTCACATCCATACTTGACCACTGGAAAAACCATAGCCTTGACTAGGCAGACTTTTGTTGGCAAAGTAATGTCTCTGCTTTTTAATATGCTGTCTAGGTTGGTCATAACTTTCCTTCCAAGGAGTAAGTGTCTTTTAATTTCATGGCTGCAATCACCATCTGCAGTGATTTTGGAGCACATAAAATTAGTCTGACCCTGTTTCCACTGTTTCCCCATCTATTTCCCATGAAGTGATGGGACCAGATGTCATGATCTGACAGAGTGTTAGTCTGACTCAAAAAAGGGGTCAGTTAGGGGAGAATATTTATAGCATTTCAGAAACCAGAGTTAGCCATGGGTGATGGCTTCATGGCAGAAGTTAGTAAGCCTGGTCTGGGCAGAGAATTGTCAGATTTATAAACTAGGTGACTTGTTGAACAAGCCAGTGGTCTTTGGAACATTTGAATCTGGGTGGTGTTACTGCTACTGATACCTTAGCTTGACACATAAACTGGAAAATTAGTTACAATATTTTATTTGCACTTAGATTATCTGTGTTGCAGGTAACAGTTTAATACAGGTCATCTGCTTGCAAGTCACAGTTTCTTTTCCTTCCTTTTTCAGGTTGTCATTTTCTGCTTCAACTCTCATGTCTACACCAATGAATACACATCTACATAAAAAATTTTAATGACAATAATATTATAAATGTGTGAATGAACCATACTTTTAAAAACAACCCACTATTATTTTGGACATAGATGATTTTCATTTCAATGTTAAATATTACTTATCCTTCTACATTTATCAGTGAGCACTTGCTCAGCTATTTCCTTAAATAAATTCCTGGAATTGGGATTTCTAGGTCAAGGAAAAGAACGTCTTAAAAAAGGCCTCTGATTTAAAAAACTATTGAAGTAGAGTTATCTGTGGATACAGAATAAGTGTATAAGAAGGACTCACTGTACCACCCTGTCTTATATAAGAGACTTGAGCATCCTTGGATTTTACTATTTGTGGGAACCAAGGGACAACTGTAATCTCCAGCCTGCATCAGCTAAGCATGAGTTTTTGGTTTACCTCCACCAGGTCAAGGGTAATTCATTCATTCATTTATCCAACAAATATTTATTTAATGTTTATTATGTCAGGGACTGAGTAATATCAGTGTACATGTTTCATGAATCATGGTGGTAGAGAACTTAGGAGAGATTAATATGTGCTCTGAGAACATGTGGCTCCATCTCACTCAGTGAAGTGTGAAGGAGATTCTGGCTATAGCTGCCTGTTGAGGCAAGATAAGGAGAGATTCACATGCAGAGCAGCTGGCACTTCTAATACTGGCTAGGACAGGGTGTTTGAAATTCTGTGAGCCACTTGATACTGAAGAAAGCCAAGAGTTGTCTTGAGAAGGGGGAGGACCCTAAAATGCAGACGAGACAAACAACTAGAGGGGGAAACAAAGCTGAGAAGGAAGTGGGGATTGTATGCAGTCAGTAGGAAGAGTGGTTCATGTTTTTCAGAAAATTATATAGTGCAGTAGACAGTCTCAAAAGAACACACAAATCACCCTTTCAGTGAGAGCATGGGGCTGCCTGATATAATAAAATGTACCACCAGTCAAGCAATAACAGCACGTCTCATAATTCCCTATCTTTTCTTTCAACTCTACTTTCTCTAAGGCTAAAAAGAACATTAGGAGAAGTGAAAAACTGACTATGCCTCCACTCCCTACTGTATGTGGTCCAGTTGAAAGTCAAGTTGGAGCCAAGAAAGGGAAACTACTTTGAATTGGAGGAAATTTTGAAATTTTAATTTAGTTTAGGCTAGAGTTTTTATTACCTGAATTTGAGGATATACCTATAGCTGGGAATGAATGCCAAGTTAGAGGACCTGCCTGAGATATAGTCAAGGAACAACTGAAGATATCTATTAGAGAGGACATCAGAAAACATTAAATAGAAATAAAGCTGTTTTATAATTGTACTTTAACAAGTTTGCTCTGTGCAACAAACTGGCTAAATAGGCACTTACAATAAGATCAACAAATCCTATTAAAGTAAGGTCAGCTATATCAGCTATACAAGAAGAGTGCTAACCTAGATTTCAAAATCCCATGAAAGCTTCCTGTGAAATGCAATTTTGCAATTTAATTGAAAAATTTTAAATGCAGTAGAAGGAATCCTGACAGTAGGAATCGGCCAGTTAAATCATAGGCAGTGAGCAACCAACACTGCAGGGGTAAGAAATGCATTCCTTCAACGCATCATCTCACTTGCAAGAATTTTCAGAGGTACAACAACCCCGAAAAGTGGCCTAGGTGAAAAAGTTTTCATAACTTTTTGACTGTGGCATACTCGGCAAGAAGTATAGGAGCATAAGAGGTTCTCAACGCCCAAAGGTCCAGTTAATAAGAAAGGATTAATTTCTTTGTTACCCTGACAGTGGTCTTACAGTGAAAAGAATACATGCATCACAGACTATCTGCTTCTTCAACTCCTCCCTCCTAGTGTGGGAAATAGAATATGAGCAAGGAGTGACCATCCTTCATCAAAAAAAAAAAAAAAAAAAAGGAAGGCTGTTAGGCTTTAGAAGTGAACAGTGACTAGATGTTGAAGGGCATTGCAATGCATATTTTAAAAATGCAGACTCCATGTTTTGGAATTCCCTGGTGGCTTAGCTGGTTAAGAACCCACCTGCCAATGTAGAAGATGCAAGAGATGTGGGTTCGATCCCTGGTTGGGAAGATTCCCTGGAGAAGGAAACAGCAACACACTCCAGTATTCTTGCCTGGAGAACCCCATGGACAGAGGAGCCTGGTGGGTTACAGTCCATAGGGTCACAAAGAGTCAGACATGGTAGCACATACTCACACATAGACTCTATGTTTAGCGCAACAGGAGCTACTCAAATATTTTAAGCATGACAGCTGTTCTGGGAACAACTGAGAAAACTGGACTGGAGGAAATATCAGAGGCAGAGTGACCACTTACAGGCTGTAGCAATAGTTTAGCTGAGAAATTAGGAGAACCTGATCTAAGGTATTAGCAATTAGGGACATAAATACTGGACACATAACTGAAAACTAACTAACCAGGACATAAGTGACAAGTTGGATACAGAGGAAGTAAGAGAATACTTGGTGGCAAGTTGCCAAGGGGGCCCTGCTACACCTTACTAAGCCCGTGGCATGTAGCCAACAGAAATCATAAAGAGGAGGGCATACATAAATTTTTAAAAGAGTAACTTTCTCCACTGGCAAACATAGCCATATGGTGCCTTGTAGAATACTACTACCCTTCTTCTGTTGAGAGGATTAAGAAGAGAAAAAAGTGAAGACCACTAAAGATAGAAGGCGTTTTGAGGTGGGGTATAATTGAGAGGCAGGGGTTGTCTGGAATATTGTTTTCCCTATGATTCTGTGTTAGACCTTTAGATTACCTGCTGAAAGGTATATTAAGCTGAAACCAGTGGCTTGGTCCAGGACTAATGCCATGTCCAATTTTGCATTAAATTCTTTACTAGATTTTGAACACCACAAAATAGCTCTTGAAAAGAGACCAGGCAGGGCTCCAGACACCTTAGGCATGTTATGGTTATACTGTAAGAAGAGACTTCAGAGTAGAGGTCACAGTAACTTCCATGGTGTTGGGTATCTGACAGCAGTGACCTGTGATGATCTAGAAGGTGTGATATGGGAGGAAGAAAGATGGTGAAGCGAATTAATAAAGGAAGTTTGTACTCTGATGCAAACACTAGCAGCAGGATGACTGCTATATAAGTTCTAACTCCCACTCATTAGCCATCACTTTATGATTATCTCTTTAGAGACTGCACAAACTTAGCAAAGATGGGGGAGGGGGAATGAGCTAGTTCAGGGTCCCTGCAAGCTGAGTGCTCTCATTGATCAAAAGCAGATTTTGATTTTATCTCCTCAGCTCCAAAAACTTCAGCTCATCCGAGGTTGAAGGGCCAAGTTTCGGCCAGGGATAGTTAAGTTATGTCCTTAGCTTATGGTGAGACTGTAAGGAACATCTGCAGAGATGATTGCATGTGTTAGTTGCTCAGATTTTCAAGGATAGCTGAGAGAACTAACAGGAGACTGATGTTGGTCCTAGGATAAGAAAATTCTCTTTTACTTTTTAATCAAATAGTTGATTGGGTGTGATTTGTTCTTTTGATCCTCAGGGGCAAAAAAAAAAAAAGTCAAAATATGTTTATGACATTTTCAATGAAAGAAAACAATGAATCACTTTTAAATTAAATTTTAAAATCATAAATTTACACGAACAAAAATAAGCTTTTTTAAATGTGAATTTTAAATTAGATAAAAGAACAATCAAAATCTTGTCAGTCTACAAAAGTGACGATTCAGTTCAGTTCAGTTCAGTCTCTCAGTCGTGTCTGACTCTTTGGGACCCCATGAATCTCAGCACGCCAGCCTCCCTGTCCATCACCAACTCCTGGAGCCCACCCAAATCCATGTCCATTGAGTCGGTGATGCCATCCAACCATCTTATCCTCAGTCATCCCCTTCCCCTCCTGCCCTCAATCTTTCCAGCATCATGGTCTTTTCAAATGAGTCAGCTCTGAATCAGGTGGCCAAAGTATTGGAGTTTCAGCTTCAACATCAGTCCTTCCAATGAACACCCAGGACTGATCTCCTTTAGGATGGACTGGTTGGATCTCCTTCTAGTCGAAGGGACTCTCGAGAGTCTTCTCCAACACCACAGTTCAAAAGCATCAATTCTTCGGCAGTCAGCTTTCTTTATAGTCAAACCTTCACATCCATACATGACCACTGGAAAAACCATAGCCTTGACTAGATGGACCTTTATGGACAAAGTAATGTCTCTGCTTTTTGATATGCTGTCTAGGTTGGTCATAACTTTCCTTCCAAGGAGTAAGCATCTTTTAATTTCATGGCTGTGATCACCATTTGCATTGATTTTGGAGCACAGAAAAATAAAGTCAGCCACTGTTTCCACTGTTTCCCCATCTATTTCCCATGAAGTGATGGGACCGGATACCATGACCTTAGTTTTCTGAATGTTGAGCTTGAAGCCAACTTTTTCACTCTCCTCTTTCACTTTCATCAAGAGGCTCTTTAGTTCCTTTTCACTGACTACATCCTCTGACTACAGTGTGCAAAATCTTACAACACCCAAATATAATATCAAAAATTGCCAATAGGTTGAGGAGCACCACCCTTTGATACTTTTATTCCACCTCTCCCTTTCATTCCACCACTGCCATTTGCAATGCTTAAATGTGTTGTTGAAATGGTTTGTAGATACCTATCTGTTTGATCATCGAAAAAGCAAGAGAGTTCCAGAAAAACATCTACTTCTGCTTTATTGACTATGCCAAAGCCTTTGACTGCGTGGGTCACAAAAAAACTGTGGAAAATTCTTCAAGAGATGGGAATACCAGGCCACATGAACTGCCTCTTGAGAAACCTATATGCAGGTCAGGAAGCAACAGTTAGAACTGGACATGGAACAACAGACTGGTTCCAAATAGGAAAAGGAGTACATCAAGGCTGTATATTGTTACCCTGCTTATTTAACTTTATGCAGAGTATGTCATGAGAAATGCTGGGCTGGATGAAGCACAAGCTGGAGTCAAGATTGCTGGGAGACATATTGATAACCTCAGATATGCAGATGACACCACTTTTATGGCAGAAAATAAAGAACTAAAGCGCCTCTTGATGAAAGTGAAAGAGGAGAGTGAAAAAGTTGGCTTAAAGCTCAACATTCAGAAAACTAAGATCATGGCATCTGGTCCCATCACTTCATGGCACACAGATGGAGAAACTTGGAAACAGTGACAGACTTTATTTTGGGGGGCTCCAAAATCACTGCAGATGGTAACTGCAACCATGAAATTAAAAGATGCTTGCTCCTTGGAAGAAAAATTATGACTAACCTATACAGCTTATTAAAAAGCAGAGACATTACTTTGCCAACTATTATATCCATATATCAGTATCTAGGTTGAAAATTGTGTACTACAGGTATGGGCACTGAAAAGGGAAAATGATCAATAAGAGCAAGAGAAATGAAAGGAGAGTCCATTTAAAAAGTGAGACAGAAAACTGATTTTGAGGAATGAATAGAATTTACAAAAGGAGACTGATGATGCTTTATAAAGCAAGGAATCAAAAATGTGCAAGGTGTGCTTGTATACAGGTGAAGAAACATGTCAGACCAAAATCTGGGCATACCACTACACTTTAGAGACAGCAGGAAATAAAATGATAGAGGTAAAGTGAGGCCATACAGTCACATTGCTGCTGACTCTGAAAAATATAACTGTTCTATCATTCAAGCAGTAGACATTGTGTACCTATGTGGCAGGCAAAGGGAATATTTGAGCAGCAGTATAAGATAAACAATAAATAGTTTGTAATAATGAAAATGATACTTAGAACAGTTATGCAGCACTACTCTATAGAAAATAGGTGTCTATTAAGAAACAGTAATGTAAAGAAATCTCTAGAAGGATAGAAACATTTTAGGGTTCCAAATAAAGCAGTGCACTAATCAGGATGATTTGTCATTTTTGGATCATTTGCAAGTTTTCTAACAATTAATTTATTCTCAGTTCTGAATCATCAGTGTTGCTCACAGTTGCTGATTTGTATGGTGAGTTACGCTTAGGAATGCATGTTATTTGTCTTCTAGGGAAGGCATCCTGGCTAACTATTTCTTTATCTTTGATAGTTCCGCTGCTATATCCTCTTACTCTCTAATGTATTTTCTAAAGAAAAAAAAAAAAAAAAAGAAGAGCTTTCTTCCTGTCACTGAGCTAGCTGCAAGTTATAATTGTGTTCAGGATTTTATAATACTACATAGTTTCTCAAAAGCAAAATGTAATGTAAACAAATATATTTCCACAGTTGGTGAGTGAGAGGATGAGGGGAGAGTGGAAGGGGCTAGGAAGTATATTTATGCAGCTAAAGCAGAAGTGTTTGAGATGCTCAAAAGGTAAAGTAACAATTGAATCTTTTTTCAACTATCTTTTTTGCCTATAAATAAAATTAGTAATGGAATTAAAAATTATAAAAGTAATGTAGCTACACAATTGCCCATGTTTCACATGAAAGCAGTTTAAAGTATCTTATCTGAAGAAATTTGCTGTGGCATTCTTCAACAGTGCAAATATACTCTGTATTAATGATCAATATTTCTTTATTTTATAGTGACCAACTGGGCATTTGTGGGTTAATTGAAGAAAATAATTTTTAAATGACAGTATAATAACTCCTGAGATATAGCCTTAGAGGTTAGCAGGTGATGAGTTAATTTCTGGAAAAAACCTGCTTTCCATTTTCATTCACCTGGGGAGATAGGTCAGAGTAACTGGACAAGTTTGAAGTCCCTGGACTTTGCAAGGGGCATAAGTGAAAATATAACTTGTGAAAATTGGAGGCTAATTATCTTTCAGCTTTGAAATAGTGACCAGGTGTTTTCTTCTGCATCAAGTGATAATTTGGGGACAGTTTAATGGAGCTGATTGTAAATAACACATTTTTAAGAGTTTATAAAATCCCCAGATTATACTAATTTGGGTTATAATCTCTGATTCAATTGAGAGATCTTGTAAAACAAAAAAACTGGTAAATGGAAATGTCTAAAAGCAATCCACTTACTTTTAAAAGATCCTCCAGCTTTTGGCAATCTAGTAATCTCTGCATGAATAAACTATGTAAATTGGTGCCATTTTCATAAACTAAAGCATAGATTACTCACTACACTGGATACTGCAAAAGGAAATCAATTTTTCTATCACTCTT
The DNA here is from genome assembly GCF_023699985.2 of Odocoileus virginianus. Lineage (NCBI taxonomy): Eukaryota > Metazoa > Chordata > Mammalia > Artiodactyla > Cervidae > Odocoileus > Odocoileus virginianus. The sequence goes on along the minus strand of NC_069674.1, from coordinate 60,961,572 downwards.
CAAAATATTCTATAGGCAAGAAACAAAAGATGGAGCATAATTTTTATGTAACATTTGGCTAAAGGACCACTGACTGAGACATTATCATAGACTTTTAAGAAACAGCTTGCGTGCTAGGTCACTTCAGTCGTGTCCGACTCTTGGCAACCCTATGGACCACAGACCGCCAGGCTCCTCTGTCCATGGGATTCTCCAGGCATGAATACTAAAGTGGGATCTTCCCCACCCAGGGATTGAACCTGTGTCTCTGACATCTCCTGCATTGGCAGGCAGGTTCTTTATCACTAGCACCACCTGGGAAGCCCCAAGAAACTGAGTGAGTGAACTTGATAGCATAGTGCAATGAAGAACCTTAAAGTACTTTAGAAATTCTGTTTCTAATCATGTTCGTTATCTTAAACATGCAGAGAACTAACAACAGCTTTTAAGGATGAGAGTACCATTTAGGATGATAGAGAGGGTAAAAATGTTGATACAAAAATATCTAAAAAACTATTCTAAGTTTTACAATTACATTTCTTTCATGATAAGAAAAATAGCTAAATGTATGTTTAGATAATTTGGCTAGGAAGTTTATATTTTATGCATATGTTCACACTTAATATATCAAGATTTAAACTTAAGCCATGTTGATGGGGACTAGTATTATTTAGCTAAACTATGGTAATGGAATTCCTTCCTGAATGTCAAAACTTGCCAGTGTTTATATTTCCCTGGGTGGCATTTCCTCTCCCATTTCCTGAGGCTGTAAGTGTAGAAAGTTTGCAGAGAAAAAAGCTGGATTGCTGAGATGGGAGAATTATTAGGAGGTAGTTCAAAAATACTGAAATCATTGTATTGAAATATATGGTATATACTTACTCAGTTAACATGTTTATAATTTTCATAAATTTAACAACATGCTTTTATGACTTCACAAGGAGTGGGTAGCCTATCCCTTTTCTAGCGGACCTTCCCAACCCAGTAATTGAACTGGGGTCTCCTGCATTGCAGGCAAATTCTTTACCAACTGAGCTATTAGGGAAGCCCGACTTCATAATATTTCATCAAAAATAGATAAATTTTACTGAGTGCTTCTACATGCTAATGCGAGCATGCTCAGTCACAGCCTGAATCTTTGTGACTCCATGGACTGTAGCCTGCCAGGCTCCTCTGTCCATGGGATTTTCAGAGCAAGAATACTGGAATGGATTGCCATGCCTTCCTGCAGTGGATCTGCCCAACCCAGGGACTGAACGCACATCTCCTGTGTCTCCTGCATTGCTGTCGAATTATTTACCGATACTCATGAACCGCCAGGGAAGTCCCCTATGGTTCCAATCATTGTACATTATCTCATTAGTCCTCTTAATACTTTGAGATAGGTACTATTATTATATTTTACTATATTTCATAAATGAGAAATATAAGGTAAAGAGAGATGAAGTTAACACTGCACCGTTCAGGGTGAGAAGTAAAGAGTTGGACACGACCGAGTGAATAGAATAGAATAAGAAAACAGAATAGAGGGGCCAGGTGCAGATAGGGGCCACACTATACCCGTATAAGATTTCCTTCTAAGTACATTGGGTTATAGCCCTAATTCATCTTCTTTTTTTATCATTCCTATTACCTAGTCAGAATGCTCATCATTCTCTATTTATTTATTGGCTACAGCATGAAGCTTGTGGGATTTTAGTCCTCCAACCAGGGATCAAACCTGAGTCCACAGCAGTGAAACTCTGAGTCTTAACCTTTGGACTGACAGGGAATTCCCTCTTTTTTTTTTTTTTTTTTTGGTTAATACTTTAATAACTATCTAACTGGCTCTCATTTCCTCTTTTACTCCTTTCAAGGCATGGCAACTACAGCTATATTTAAATATAGAAATTGGATTGAGACCTCCCTCTATTTAAGATCACTCAGTGGCTTTCTATTATGCTTAGAATACATTCTAACACCTTACTGTGACTAGAGTTAAGGTTGTAAAATATTAATATCAATAAACAGAAACTTCAATTAAATACAGTTAGGAAACCAGAAGGGGGAGCTCTTATGCCCTGCAATGATTGCAGATTAAACAGGAAGAAAGATTTCTCTTCTTCCCTGGAAAGGACTCAGCTAATGAAAAATAATGAGCTCCTGGTTTATCTGAGCCTTCTCAACTTTCTTTGTTGTTGTTTAGTCACTAAGTCGTGTCCAACTCTTGGGCCCCCATGGACTGTAGCCCACCAGGCTTCTCTGTCCATGGGTTTTCCCAGGCAAGACTACAGAGTGAGTTGCCATTTTCTTCTCCAGGAGATCTTCCCGACCCAGGGATCAAACCCACATCTCCTGCACTGGCAGGCAGATTCTTTACTGCTGAGCCACCAGGGAAGCCCTATAAAGTGTTCCCCTTCTTTTCTAGAAAAATATCTGGCAGTCTACTATTTCAGGTCAACATTTTGGTGACTCATATGGGGACAACAGAAGACCCCCAAAACCTCTGGGTCTGGAGAGCAAACAAGTGCAGAACCCACAGCTGAGTCCATTGTTGCTCCCTACTTTTCTCACTGACCTTAGAGTTTGAAGGTATATCTTTTTTCTAGATCTGAGTTCACACTATCTTGGCATTTGAAGTTCTCCAGACTGTATTAGGAATCTATATTAAGGCTCTGTCTTTCTAGTTAAGGCCCTGTTCTGTATGTGAGTACTCATTTGGCACTTCAATCTGATTTTGAGTCGAGACTGTTTCAACTGGAGCTAGCAGAGAAGCTGCTAGCCCATTCCTTCAGTAACAGGGCTGCTTCACTGCAGTGTGCTGCTTCAACTGTCAGCCCTTTCGTTTGGAACAGGGGCTGTTCAGAAACTGGCTGAAAAAGCCCTTGGCCTGGCTCCTCTAGGACCAAGCTGTTTTCTTAGACTTGGCTAGCATTAGCTTGCAAGCTGTTTGGATTGAGCCGTAAGCTGTTTGAGCTGTTTGAAAATGATTCCTTTACTCTAGACAAAAAACTGAGAAACGGGATCTAAGTTATCAACATATTTTGAGGACAACACCCCTATAGGGACTTCAGGAAATTTTATGTTTGAAAATCATGGTCCCTCTGCATGTGCAATTCTAACTAAACGGGCTTACCGGACCAAAGGCAATTTAGAATATCAATGGCCATTATGGAGAGATTTGAAATTCCCAACATTAATTTTCTTAAAATTGAGTTGGAATGTAACAGCTCAGAAATTTCCATAACTGAATGGTTTACCTATATCAATCAGTACTTTTAGGCTTCCAAGTGTTTTCAGGAGCCTATAATTGCCTCTTTGCAAAATAAGATCTTAAAATTAGCAAAAGCAGAATAGATCAAGATGGCAGAGTAAGAAAACATGGAGGTCACCCCATTATCCTTCCAGGAACACATCCAAAATACATCAACATATGGAACAATTATCACTGAAAACTGGCAAAAGAACTCCCATACAACTAAGGCTACAAGAAAGATGCACATGTAATCAGGTAAAAAGGGAAGAAAAGCTATCGAGTCAAGACATATGCCTCTGAGAGGGGACGCAGAGAAAAGGGGAGAATACACATGTGACACCTGCCCTGGAGAGTGAGGGGTGAGGGACAAAGACGGTGCCCCAGTTCTGGGGTCCTACATGGGGGAGATGAGTCCCTTGACTGGTTCGAGAACCCGTGAGACTAACAGGAGGGCAGTTGGAAGCCTGGACACAAGCTGGCTGCCCCCGAGGCTGGACTGAGAGGAGTCTGCGGTAGCAGCTGCCAGTTCCCCACATTCACACTGGTACAAGCGCCAGCTCCAGCAGGGCAGAAGCTCTGGCCTTGCTCACTCTGGGCCACAGTTTGTCCCTGGGTCTGGAGTGGCCTCAGCCTGGTGTAAGACTAGAACTCAGAAGAGCGGAGCCTGGCCGGGGCAGCAGCAGCCATTGGTGCTTGTCCAAAACAGCACTTGACTTGTCAGAACCTGTCTGGTTAAAACTGAGTCTTCTCATACAGTTGGCTAATAAACACATGAAAAGATGACCCTTATAATCACCTTTAGATTGTATTTTTAAAGAAAATTCTGGTCTTCCTTCAGATGTTAATTCCACCTGGGTAGTTTTTTCATTTTGTTTATCAATGGACTGAAATGGGACCTCTCCCCCTTAGTAAAAAGGATCGGAACAGAATAAAACTATGTCCACTCCAGATTTAGTTAATCTGGCAAACTAGCTCTCTCTCACTAAAGATAAATCACCTAATAAAAAATTCTTCATCTTCAACTCCAGCAAATGAATGTTCCTTAACAAAACCAAAACTCTGCTAGTTTCTGCAGAGTCGGAACAATAGAAGACATTGCTTCAAATTTATGTGCCTTAGGCGGCTTCATGCTCTAAATAGCCTTTCCTCCCAACTTTCATTGACCCCGCCCTGAGGAACTACAGGGCCTCTTCCCAATCCTCCCACTTAATTGGCTTGAAGAAACATTTCTCTCAACTGACTGATGCTGAAGGCACACCACTGGTACTCAACCCACTAGTACAAAACAGCTCCTGCCTTGGAGGCCTGAAACCATTCACATAGTGGGGGAAGCTCTAACGAAACTGAAGAGTTTCTTATCTATGAATCGATTCTATTTTCTTGAGGCTCTTTGAGAGATATACACTCTTTTCTCCTTAGTTCCTCTTTCCCTATCCATTCACTAGGCTGAGACTCCTTAAGAAGTTTGATGCTGGAATATCTTTCTCCTGAAAGGGGGAAATAATTCTACAATTTGACAGTACTCTTCAAAGTACAGTTGTACTTTGGAGATATTGGGGGTTCAGTTCAGACCAATGCAATAAAGCAAGCATAACAATAAAGAGAGTAATGTATTTTTTTTTTGTTTCCCAGTGCATATAAAAGCTGTATTTACTATACTATAAACTATTAAATGTGAAGTTGCATGGGGGTAGGTGGAAGAGGGGTTCAGGACAAGCGGACACATGTACACCTGTGGCTGATTCATGTCAATGTGTGGCAAAAACCACCACAATATTGGAAAGTAATGAGCCACAAACTAGAATAAATAAATTAATTTTAAAAAAGTTTCAGTTCAGGTCAGTACAGTCGCTCGGCCATGTCCAACTCTTTGAGACCCCATGGACTGCAGCACGCCAGGCCTCCCTGTCCATCACCAATTCCTGGAGTTTACTCAAACTCATGTCCATTGAGTCAGTGATGCCATCCAACCATCTCATCCTCTGTCGTCTCCTTCTCCTCCTGCCTTCAATCTTTCCCAGCATCAGGGTCTTTTCCAATGAGTCAGTTCTTCGGTTAGGTAGTTAGAATAGGAAACAGGAGTCCAGAATGGTGGTGGCTAAAAGACAAGGAAGGGAAAAGCCCAGGAAAACAGAACAAAGGAACGTCCAACGACCAGAGTGAGGACCTCAGGTAAAACAAACAGCACTACTGCCTAGCCCAATTTACATATGGCAGACCCAGGGGGAGGAAAAAGCATAAAAAGAGGAGCCAAAGTGCTGGGAGTCTCTCTCTCTCCCACGCTAACCTGCGTTTGCTTTTTTTTTTTTTCTCTCTCTCTCTTCTCTTTGTGTCTTTAGGTCAGCATGCCCTCATGCCTCCAGGATGTATTTTCCTATTATTTTCTAAATAAAACTGAGCTGTAACACAGAGTTGTAACACTGATCTGTCCAAGAGCTATAACATGGTCTGTTCAAGACCCAAGAGCTATAACACGGTCTGCCTGAGAGCTGTGACACGCCGAGGGCTTTAACATCAGTCGTTTCAAGTTTTTGTTGAAACAAGACAGAACTGAGGAGATTATATGCCTCTGACATTTGCATCAGGTGGCCAAAGTACTGGAGTTTCAGCTTCAGCATCAATCCTTCCAAAGAACACCCAGGACTGATCTCCTTTAGGATGGACTGGTTGGATCTCCTTGCTATCCAAGGGACTCTCAAGAGTCTTCTCCAACACCACAGATCAAAAGCATCAATTCTTCGGGGTTCAGCTTTCTTTATAGTCCAACTCTCACATCCATACATGACTACTGGAAAAACCATAGCCTTGACTAGACAGATCTGTGTTGGCAAAGTAATGTTTCTGCTTTTTAATAATGCTGTTTAGGTTGGTCATAACTTTTCTTCCAAGGAGCAAGTCTTTTAATTTCATGGCTGCAGTCACTATCTGCAGTGATTTTGGAGCCCAAAAAAATAGTCTGTCACAGTTTCCATTGTTTCCCCATCTAATTGCCATGAAGTGATGAGATGGGATGCCATGATCTTAGTTTTCTGAATGTGAGTTTTAAGCCAAATTTTTACTCTTTCACTTTCATCAAGAGGCTCTTCTTCTCTTTCTGCCATAAGGGTGGTTGCATCTGCATATCTGAGGTTATTGATATTTCTCCCTGAAATCTTGATGCCAGCTTGTGCTTCATCAGCCCAGCATTTCTCATAATGTACTCTGCATATAAGTTATATAAGCAGGGTGACAATATATAGCCTTGATGCACTGCTTTCCTGATTTGGAACCAGTCTGTTTTTCCATGACCAGTTTTAACTTTTGCTTCCTGACCTACATACAGATTTCTCAGGAAACAGGTCAGGTGGTCTGATATTCCCATTTCTTTAAGAATTTTTCACAGTTTCTTGTGATCCACACAGTCAAGGCTTTGGCATAGCCAATAAAGTAGATGCTTTTCTGGAACTCTTGCTTTTGTGATGATTCAATGGATGTTGGAAATTTCTAAATCCAGTTTGAACATGTATGTACATTAAAAAAGGTACATACCTTAATTAAAACATACCTTATTGCTAAAAATGCTAACCATCATCTGACAACGCAGAGTTGCCATAAATTTTCAATTTTTAAAAAATACAATATCCGTGAAGCACAATAATGCAAAGTGCAACAAAGAGATATACCTGCAACCAACCAGGTGAATTAAATGACCTTCTGACATCTTTTATTTTTTTCATCTATGGGGGCTTCCCTGGTAAAGAATCCACCTGCAATGCAGGAGACCTGGGTTCAAACCCTGGGTGGGAAGATCCCCTGGAAAAGGGAAAGGCAACCCACTCCAGTATTCTGGCCTGGAGAATTCCATGAACAGAGGAGCCTGGCAGGCTACAGTACATGGGGTTGCAAAGAGTCAGACATGACTTTCACTTTCATGGCAGTATTAGAGCAGATTCTGGAAACACTGATTATTTGTCCCAATTGAATCAGCTACTGCTTTTCTTATGAGCAAAATCTCCAGCTGAAATTTAGCAAAATTCACAGGGTACCTCCCATCAAAATTCAAACAGACCCTCCAAAACTTCTTTCCAGAATTAATCAATACTCTATATGTAAAGGGGCTTCCTAGGTGGCACTAGTGATAAAGAATCCACCTGTCAGTGCAGGAGACGCAGGAGACAAAGTTCAGTTCCTGGGTCAGGAAGATCCCCTGTGGGAGGGCATGGCAACCCACTCTAGTATTCTTGTCTGGAGAATTCTATGGATAGAGGAGACTGGTGGGCTACAGGTCAGAGGGCTGCAAAAAGGGTTTCCCTGATGGCTCAGATAGAAAATAATCTGCCTGTAATGCAGAACACCTGGGTTCAATCCCTGGGTCAGGAAGATCCCCTGGAGAAGGGAATGGGTACCAGCTCCAGTATTCTCACCTGGAGAATTCCATGGACAGAGGAGTCTGGAGGACTACAGTCCATAGGGTTCCAAAGAGGTGGACATGACTGAGTGACTAACATTTTCACTATAAGAAGCTCCCAGAGGCGTACCCATAATAGAATATTACAAGACTCGTGGTCTCATTCTCCCTTGTACTAGCCCTTGTATCATTTTTTACTGATGAGAAAACTTAAAGACGAAGGGTAAAGAATTGTCCAGGATCTGTGAGCCATAAACATCATGATCCCTGGACACCCTGTTATTTTTAATCCTCTTACATTGCTAACATCCATTCCTACTGATAGCTTATGCTGAATGGTGTCAGATTCGTGATCTCTGAAGAAGATTTAACCTCAGGACCAGGGTCCAGGCTTGATCACTCAAGAGCTTTTGTATAGCAGAGTTTTATTAAAGTATAAAAAGGCTTCTGACATAGACATCAGAAGGGGGACGGAGAGTGCCCCCTGATATTCTTTAGCTGGATGTTTTATGTCCGCAAGAAAGCTACTGATCAGATAAGAGAGCCATCTCAAGGCTGAGGGAGTTTCACCAGGCCCCTCGCCCACAATATGCATTTTTGAGGTAGGACGGCACAAGGTGTGTCATCCCCCAGACATAAAACAATTGATTTGAACACTGGTTTGTTGAGCTATTATCAGCCAAAGTTTCATCTTAGGTGAAACCATTTTGAAGAAAGGTAAATCCCAAAGGAAATACATAGGTTTATTAACATAGCTTAAGAAAATCATTTCCATAAGAAAAGCACAATGGTTAGCTCAAGGTTTGAGAAAAGTTAGGTTCCGGTGGAGCCAGGTGTCGTCAGGGCAACACAATTTTAAGAGAAAAAAATCTGACACTTGCAGTGTGTTTCCTCCTGCTGTTTAATGGAGAGATAAAAAAGTCTGACACTTGCAGCCTATTTCCTCTGTTTGGAAACCCCTGGCCTTCCTGCCTGTTACCCTCTCACTACCAGAAGTAAATTTTTTACTGTAATTATTTATGCAATGCATTCCTTAGTATTCCACTTGATGAAATTAGCCAATACCTATTTCCCCTCACCTGAGAAGAAAAATAATTCATCTGGACAGTATAGCCTCAGGGGTTTACTGAAAGTCACTCAGTTTTCATAAACTCTGAATGACATAAAGTTTCCTAGACGTTCTACTTTGTTGCAACATGCGGATGATCTCCTTCTTTGCTCTTCTTTTCAAGCATCCTGATAGGAAGACAGCATCTACTTGCTAAAGCTTTTAGCCTTAAAAGGGCATCAAGTCATCAAAGAAAATTGTAATCTGCCCCAATATTTCGGGCATTTGATATCAGAACAAGGGCTACACCTAGATTCAGACAGACTTTATGGTGTCCTAAGTTTTCACAAACCTCAAACTAAGCACCAGTTGTGAGGTTTTTTCAGGCTAGTTGATTTTTGCTAAAACCAGATTCAAAAGTTCTCTTATGGCCAAATCTTTGTATGTTTTATTCAAGAATAACAACCCCAACCCAATTTAATGGAAAAAACCAGATGACAGCCTTTGAGGCCTGAAAGGAGAGTTTGATTAACTCACCTGCCCTTGGGCATCCCAATGATCAGATTCCTTTTCTGTTTCCTTTTTGTATATGAAAGGGAAGAGAACACCCCTGGGTTACTCACCCCTATACATGGGTACTACAGTTGACCCATAGAGTGCTATAGCCAGCAACTGGACCCTGAGGCATAAGCATACAGCCCTAGCCTTAGAGCCATTATGGTGACTGCCCTTTTGGTTAAAAATACTGAGAAAATCATCATGGGATCCTCCTTTAACTATATTTGAACCTCTTGCAGTAAAAACTCTCTTAAATTCTCATCATGCTCAACATTTCTCAGCCAACTCTCCTAAAGAAGTCCTTTTGCTAACTGGTCCTCACATAACTCTCTTACATAATAACCTTAACCCTGCTCCTCTTCTCCCCTCCATCTTTAATGCTGACAGACAACCTCCTGACTACTCATGATGATTTGCAGGAAATTCCTTTTGGCACCACTGACTTCCCTGGCACCACTGGCTCACAGACAGTTCTTTTTAAAAGGTGACAACAGCAAATATTGTACTAGATTTGCTTTTGCAGCTCCTTTCAGTGTTGTTGAGGCAGCATCTTAACCTATGGATAAAGGTTGAATTATACAGTCTTACATGGACTTGTACTTTAGCCAGGGATGAAACTGACTAAACACAAACTTATAGCACATATCAGAGTAGCTCATGATTTTGGAGTGCTGTGGAAGCAAAGTGGTTTTCTTACTTCCATCAGAAATAAAAGTTTTAAATGGTCTCTATATTCAACAATTATTGGAAGCAATACTTTTATCTCCCTCCTTACCTATTATTAAGATTCTAGGACATTCTAAACTTGATTCTGGGAAGCTATGGAAAATCGTTTTGCTGGTATTTCAGCAAGGAATACTGCCTTTAAAGGGGCCCACAGCAGCCAAATCTTTGTAATGGTCCAAAGGAATATTTCTGCAAAAGATAATTTAGAAACACTAACCAAAGAAACTTAATAACTGGTCTCAGAAAAGGGAAAAGAGGGCTAGAAACTCAATAATTCTTGATTTAGTAAAACAATAAAGCTCATATTTGGATCAAATGACAATCATGTCCTCAGTTCAGTTCAGTCATTCAGGCACGTCTGACTCTTTGCAACCCCATGGACTGCAGCATGCCAGGCTTCCCTGTTTATCACCAACTCCTGGAGCTTGCTCAAACTCATGTCCATCAAGTCGGTGATGCCATCCAATCATCTTATCCTCTGTTGTCCCTTTCTCCTCTGTCCTACTGAAGACTAAAAGCACATGTTTGGATCAAATGACAGCCATGTCCTACTGAAGACTAAAATCCCACTCCTCAACATTGCACATACATTAACCACTGATCTACTGACAAAATGATTGTTTTCACGAATCAATATTTGGCAGGGAAACAATAAGGTCACATAAAGTGCCTACTTCACTTGTCTGAAGTGTCTGAAGTACAACCCAGGGAAATCTTTTCATACTGCTCCCAGACTTGCTAAACTGCCTACTGGACAATATGAGGTCTAGCAAATGGATTTATTATAACTTCCTCTGTCTCATGGATATCAGACATGGTCTGCATGTTTTCACACTGGACTAAAGCCTTACCTTCAGGTTACTAACTTTTCCATGGCTAATTTCCTTTTGGAAAGAATGATTCCTACCTAGGAAATTCCTCTTAAACTTCATAAAGATCAAGGAACCCACTTTTCTGACTAGATGTTTCAACAAGTCTACATTGGTTGGTTTTACAGCACTTTCACTGTGCTTACCACCCTCAATCCCCTGCTTTACTCAAATGCACTAAGGACATTATTCAGACTCAACTGGAAAAATCTGTAGAAGTCCTCCAACCATACGGTCCTAAAGCACTGCTGCAGTCTTTCTAAATCTCAGATTTGCCCTTCTGGAACCCATAAATTCTCACCCTTTGAGACAGTCACAGGATGCCCAATGTACTTGGCTTCTACTTCTTTCAGACTCACAACTTCATGGTAAAAGGAGAAATACTTCAATATTGCAAAGGCCTAATTGTTTATTTAAAAATAACCATGCTTTAGTAGAGCAATCTTTTCATAGTACACTCTCTGGAGACAGACTTAAAGCATCAAACCTTGCAACCTAGAAACTTCATCTATTTGAAAAGACCCTCCAGAGTCACTCTCTTCAGCCTCCATGGAGAGGCTCCTTTCTGTTACTGCTAACCAACTCTTATGCTACCAAACTCCAAGGAATAGACTCTTGGATTCATGGGACATACCTAAAGAAAACACAGAACCATACTGTACCTGCACATCATTTGGTGGCCTGAAAGAAAAGATTTAACAGAACTGAACTAATGACATCTGATAAGACAGTTTTCCCAAGATATCTGGACCAAGTTTGTCACCAAATCTTTGATGAAGACTCAACACTTCAGGTGATCTACAATGTCTATGATCTTGATAACATATGGACTTTAGATAAAAGTTACCTAAGAGTTCTCCCTTCTATTCCTCTTTGTTACTCCAATGTGACCTCAGTAGGTTTTCAATCAGTGTACTCTCTTTCTGATACAAGATGCTACACTCAGGAAAGGCCCTTCCTGGTACTGAGGGACAAAAAACCACTGCAACTAAAAAACCTCACTCTTGATCAGTGATGCTTTTAGAAAAAGATCTTGGTCAAAAGGGGAAAAATGTAAAAAAATTAATGAAGAGAAACCTCAGTTAAAGAGAATCAGAAGACAAGAAAGGAGAAATCTCATGCTCTGGGATTATAGAAGAGCCCAACAGGAAAAAGAAAAACTCTTCTATCCAAGCAAGGACTCAGCCAATGAAAAACCATAAACTCTTTGTTTACTGGATCCTTCCCAATTTCCTTTTTCCCTTTAGTAAGTGTTCTCCTTTCCTTGCCACTTAGGAGACTTGCACATGGTTCATTGCACATGGTTTGCAGACCCCAAATTATATATTTTTTGCTTATCACCCCCAAATAACCCATTTTTTTCCAGAAAAATTTCTGAAAATCTACTTGGGTTAGATCAACAAGGTCAAGTGAGTTAACAGACACTAAGCACTAAAAGCAGTGGTGTGGCACAGGAATTAAGTGTCTTCTGTGTCTGGACTAACTCTTCAAAGGCACAAATAAGCCTGCTAAGAAAGACAACAGTGACAACCAAGTCACAAACTCACATATTAAGAGGGCCTGGAATGGCAATGAAAAGTGAATTAGATTGGGTTGTAAGGAAAAATAAGGGAGAGTGAAGACTGGAAAGTTGGGAGATACACACAGAATCAAAACAGGGCTGCTGCCGTATAATTCCAAGTGTTCTCATGTGGGGCTATTGCCACGTAGTTGACAGATCTTTTGAATTTTTTCCAAGGGAAGTCAGAGTTCATAATTTTACAAGAAATATCTGAATCTGTAAATAATTGCACTTGATTCAGTTCAGTTCAGTTCAGTCACTCAGTCATGTCCGACTCTTTGCGACCCCATGAATTGCAGCACGCCAGGCCTCCCTGTCCATCACCAACTCCCGGAGTCTACTCAAACTCATGTCCATCGAGTCGGTGATGGACTCCAGCCATCTCATCCTCTGTCGTCCTCTTCTCCTCCTGCCCCCAATCCCTCCCAGCATCAGGGTCTTTTCCAATGAGTCAATTGTTTGCATGAGGTAGCCAAAGTATTGGAGTTTCACCTTCAGCATCAGTCCTTCCAATGAACACCCAGGTCTGATCTCCTTTAGGATGGACTTGATTAAACAACTACAAAAGACTGTACAGGCACAAAAGAATCATCTACACCCCATATCCAGATGTTAGCTACTGGTATGAGACTTTCAAAAATCTAGAACTGGGGAAAGTCTCTGATGAAATGGCACATGAGACCAATAAATTTTGATGAGGGTATCAGAAAGAAAGAAATTTGAATTAATTTTGTCCAAAGAGTTGTTTATTTTCAAGTAACAAAAATCCCAAGTCAATATATATATAGGCCACTGTTCTAAAAGTGTTACACATATTTACTTAATATTTAAAAGTACCATGGAAAATTGATACTATCTTTATATCTTTTTATTAATGAAGGAACTGAAAACCAGATAAGATATCAATGTGTCCAAGACCCCACTTCTAGAAAGGGATGAAAAAGGACTGTAGGGGAGTGTGAAAGTATTATTCACTCAGTAGTATCTGACTCTTTGTGGCCCCATGGACTGTAGCCCGCTAGGCTCCTCTGTCCACAGAATTCTCCAGGCAAGCATACTGGAGTGGGTTGCCATTTGCTGCTTTGGGGGATCTTCCTGACCCAGGGATTGAACCTGGGTCTCACAAATTGTGGGCAGATATTTTTTTACCATCTGAACCACCACGGAAGCCTGCAGGGAAGTGTGCTATGAGGCAAAAGATAACCACAGGGAGACAGGTATGGGACTGATGAGGTAATGTGGAGCTTTGCCTAGGATATGCCTTGTGCAGCATTCATTGGTAACTACCAGTCCCAGTAGGCCATTTCTAGGAATTTCAAAACATCACATAATGAGCCTGTCCTAGCTTTAATAGTAAATAGGCCAGCTTATATGCTGTGTAGTTCTGCAAGTGCTTATATATATTGTCATCTTTCTTCCCTCATCTTCATGCTGTCCACACCAGGCCATCTGTTCCATCACCCGCCCCCCTCCACCCCTTCAGTATGAGGGTGTTACTCCATCCTCAAGGAAAGCAGCCACCAACACTTAAGCAGAAGAATGCAATGACATAATGGTGATTGTTTTTTTTAAAAAATCAAGTTCACACAGAAAATGCAATGCTAGCAAGAACTCTTTCAGGTCACAGCTGTTTCATAGTGAGTCATCCATCATTCTGAGGACTATCCCACATGGACCAAAGTAATGAAGTCCCACACACCAGGGAATAAATAAAGTTATACTAACTCAAGAATGCCTCCCATCAAATATTCACATGAAACTTTCACACTGGCTAGGTGGAGTATGAAGCATTCTTGCATCAACAGACTAAGAGTTTTTTTTTTTTTTTAAAGGAACTCTGAGAATATGAGAATTTTGAAAATGAATGATTTGCCTCTCCGTAGAGAGTACTGCATTCTACCAGAGCTTTGGAAAATTATGCAATTTCTTTCGCCAAACAAGATAAAATTTTCAATAAATTAAATTGCATTTAATTGGACCCAGCAACAGAACCCAAATAGTAAATAGGTCCAGTAGGAGAAATAGACAGCTGTCAAGTAGTAAGATACAAATCTGGTCCACAACTTCTGACATTCCCAGAGTGTATCAACCAATTGCCTGTCATGGAGCTGGAAATTTCAATTCTATTTGGATAAGGCATCATGCCCATGAAATAGTAGTAAAGGGTCATTAAATATATTAACACAGATTGACTTGTTCTCTTGCAAAGGAACTGTTTGGTGGAGTACCAAACGAAGATCTTGGGTAGCCTAGACACTGGATATATTGGCAAAAGGAGAAAAGATAGCATCAAGAGAAAAAGAAGATGCCAAATAAAACTTCTCCTTTCTGATACATTTGCCTAGGGTTGGTCATGTTGTCTTGCTATTTTCTTGGAGAATAATACAAGCAGAGAAAGAAAGAAGAAAAAGAAAACTCAGTGATAAACACACACACACACACACACAACCAAGCAAGCAAAATAAAACAAAACAAAACTCAAAACATGAAGGGCCAATATGTATTTTAACTCTTGACCTGGAATGTACATGCTACCAATTTGTCTTGCAAGGTTCCTGTGTATGCAGGTTTTGTCCTTGACTTTGGAAACTAAGAAATTTACTGGAAAGCTTTCACAAGACAAGTACTTATTTCTCTATCATGTCCCTATATTTTCTCTATCAGCAAGTACTGATTCAAGCTCTTCTTAAAACCATCCCTCCAAAAAGATCCCCTATCTTCTCTGGAAAACTTATGTTGTTAGATGATTTTCTTTAAAATGGAGTCCTAATCCCAGAGCTTCCATGTTAATTCTGAAGCCACAGAGTAAATAATTGAAGAGGCTGACCTAATACTCTTGGCCTCACTTAGACCAAAAGATACCTTACAATAGCAGCAACCTATCGACCTTCCTATTCATCTAGCATTAACTTAATATTTAATAACCTAGAGCAATGCAGTAAAATAGAAACATAATGTGATTTCATCTTTAATCTACAATTTCCTAGCAGCCACACTAAGAAATAAAATATATTTATTCTTACTATTTTAAATCTATTTACATAAAATATTTTATAACCCAATAAAATATTTTTAATTTTTTATTTTTTCTATTAAACCATCTTATCATTTCAACAGTCAATATAAAGTTTATTAAGTTGATATTTCACCTTCTTTTTTCATATAAATCTTCAAATTCATTGTTTATTTTATATATAGCTCATCTCAACTGTACATTAAATTTTCAATGGTTAAAGTGAACCATAGTCCTAGGGAAGCAATAAAATTGTTTAATGAAAAAGTACTTTTAAATAATTCATTTTTTAAAATTTAAATTAATTATAATTAAATGAAATTGAAAATCCAGTTTCTTGGTTGTATCAAGCACATCACAAGTATTCGACAGCCACTTGCTGGCTACCACATGGGTAGCACGGACCTAAAGGATGGTCTTGTTGAAGTATTCACATGAGGTAAGCACGATGGTACTTCCCAGTAGCCTTACTAAGGAAAAACACTCGAGGAAGAAATCTAAAACAAATCCAAACCACAACCAAAATGAAGTACTTATAGGGGAGAAAATATCCATTAGGACAAAGGGCCTTCTGTGTGACCAAGCTCACATATAGAAATAAAAATTACACTAGCTTTTGATTTAGAAAATATGCAAATATGAGTTCCTCCACATATGGTGTTGTGGGGAGGGGTGTAATTTCCTCGGTTCTGTCTCGTCACAACAAAAATTTGAAGCGACGGACCAGCATTACAGCCCTCAGACAGACCGTGTCACAGCTCTCAGACAGATCAGTGTTACAGCTCCATTTTATTTAGAAAATAAAGGAAAAGACATCCTCGAGATGTGAGGGCATGTCGAACCAAAAGATGTGAAGAGGAGAGAGATAGAGACAGCCCCCCAGCCCTTTAGCTCCTCCTTTTATATGCTTTCTTCTCCTTAGCTTGGGCCTGCCCTATGTAAATTGGGCCAGCCAGGAGTGCTGTTTGTTCTACCTGAGGTCCTCACTCTGGTCCTCAGACTTTCCTTTGTTCTATTTTCGTGGGCTTTTCCCTTCCTGTCTTTTAGCCACCAACACTGTGGACTCCCTTTTCCTATTCTAACTACCTAACAGTGTCAATATCAGCAATAGAAAAGATTTACTCTTAAAAACCAAACTAGAGCTAAATCAAACTAAATGCTCTCTCTCTCTGAAACTCTGGGTTAGAATCAAAGAAAATTTGTCTCTAAGTGATAATAAAAAAATCAATATGCTTGCTATTAAAACAGATAGATGGAAAAAGGTTACAGTGTCATTTATAATGCCCAAATATTTAGTTTAATCATGTAATAATTTACTTAATTCGATTTTTAAAGACTGGAGATTCTCATGTATATAGATCACTGATTCAATGAATCAATAATACTGATTCTTTCACCACACGGAGAAATACACAAACTTGTGTTCCGCTAATAAAGCTTCATTAGCTCATATACAATAGTTTCTCCCATCTTTAAAGAACAGCCCTCTATGACATAAACCCTCCTCTAGCTACTTCTCTATTTCACTGCTCCCCTTTATTGAAAATTTCTTCAAAAAAAGTTCTCTAATCCAACTCTCCACAAATCCTCTCAGCCTATTCTCTCCTACTCTCTTGAACCCACCTGAATGATTCTCACCCTTATCACTTCCCTGAAACTTGTTTTTCTTGTCAGCAACCTCCATATTAGTGAATTCAGTGATCAGTTCTTAGTAAGATCAGATCTTATTTAAATTATTTCTCTCTTTTACAAGACTTTTTTTTTAACTTCAGAAAAACTACAGTCTCCTGAGTTTTATTTGTCTCACAACTTCCTTTACTGATTCTCCCACTTTTCTCCACTTGTAAACATTTGCATGCATTAGGATTGAATTTAGGATTCAGTCCTTGGAACTGTTTTATATATACAGTCACTTACACAACGATTTTGTTTAAGCTTTGAATTATCTCTTTGTGGGCAACACTAGCCTTTATAGCTCCAGGAACTTTATCCTAGCTCCAGGCTCATACCTCCAAAGGGCAGGTTGGGTTCTCACTTGTATGTTGTATGGCATCTCAACTTAATATCAGACTTCTCATCTTCCTCCCCAAGGTTTTTCCCATGTCATCAATGACAAATCATTCTTGCAGTTGCTCAAGGCAACACCTCAGAGCAATCCTTCACGTCTCTTACTCTCTTGCCCCACAGCTGTTGCTTTATTTTTCATTTATTTGATTATTAAAGAATTAAAAGTTTCCAAACGTATATTTACTCTTTTAACTTATTTACTGGGGTACAGTTATTTCACAGCATAGTGCTAGTTTCTGCTGCACAGAGAAGTGAATGTCATATGTATACACGTATGTATTCTCTCCCTTCTGGATTTCCTTCCCATCTAGGCAACCACAGAGCATCAGATAGAGTTGCCTGTGCCATACGGCAGGCTCTCACTAGTATAGTTAC
The DNA here is from genome assembly GCF_023699985.2 of Odocoileus virginianus. Classification (NCBI taxonomy): domain Eukaryota; kingdom Metazoa; phylum Chordata; class Mammalia; order Artiodactyla; family Cervidae; genus Odocoileus; species Odocoileus virginianus. The sequence goes on along the minus strand of NC_069674.1, from coordinate 60,943,754 downwards.
TCTTTATATTTTATCTATTAAGTAACTGTTCACATCTTTGTGCCAAATATGTAAGAGAAGATATGTTCAGAGTTCTCTTTCTCCTCCTCCCCTTTCCCTCCACTCCACTCTAGGCAACTTTTTTTTTTTTGTTTTTTACACTTTTTGGCTCACTCCCTCCTATTTTTAACTATAAATAATATTTTAATATACTGTTATTTCTTTCCCACTTTTCTTAGATGAATACCAATATATCATACATACTTTTCTCAAACTTGCTTTTTTTTTTTTTTTAACCTAAATAGCTATCTTGGATACCACTATGTAGAGATCTACATTTTTTTTTTAAAGGAGCAAAATACTCCATTGAGTGGATGTATTCTCATTTAAATTCAACTATTTCTTTGTTTATGGGCATTTTACCTTGTGTATATGTCTTTTATTTTTATAGTGTATCATTGGGATAGATCCCTAGAAATGGGATTGGTAGGTCAATAGATAAACTCATGCACAATTTGGCTAGCTATTGCATATCACCTTTCTACCAAAAATATATGAGAATATCTATTTTCCCATACCCTTGGCAAGTATTTTTTTAAACATAACAAATTTCTTAATGAAGCTTCATTCTCTCTTATTAGTGCCTAAGAACACATTTTAATATGTTCAAGGGCCATTTTTATTTATTTTTTCCTATGAACTATATGTTGCTTGTTTTTCTATTAGGATGGTGTCTTTATTTTCTTACACTCTGCTTCTTGTTACATAGCTGTGAATATCACTGGCTTCTTCATACTCTCAGTGGTTGGACTTCATCCACTACTTTTGGGGATTTCTAGTCATCTAGCCTGTTTGCTTGTAAACTTTTAATTTGATAATTTAAAATTTATATAAAAGTTACTATGATAGCACAAGGAATTCCCATATGCCCTTTATCTACATCATCAGTTGGTATACTTTGCCCCATTTATTTTCTCTCTCTCTCTCTGCCCTATATATATATATATATACATATATATATATATATATACATGTATATTTATACGTGTAAATAATACATTTGCTTAGGAACACATACATACAACTTTAGTTTATATGTCTTAAGAACAAACACAAAGAGCAAAGACATTCTTTTGTATAACCACAGTAAAATTATCAACAATAAGAAGACAAGATTGATAGGATACTGTTATCTAATCCACAGTTCATATTCAAATTTTGCCAACTGTCTACATTTACTTCTTTTCCTCAATACAGTATGTCATCCCAGATCATGCATTGCCACTATGTGTCAAATCTCTTGCCTCATTTAATCTTCTACATATTTTCAGTCTTTTTTTAAAATTTTAACATTTTTTGAGGAGTACAGACCAGTTATAGAATGTCTCTGCACTTAAATCTATTTGACACATTAGCCATTAGTTAAAGTATCTGACACATTCTTTTAGATTAATAAGCTTATGCATTTATGGCAAGATCACAACGGAAAATACACATGCTTTTCACTATTGGGAGAAACATGAGGTTGGTTTGTCCTATAATTGGCATTATTATCTTATATCGCTTGAAGGAGTATCCACAATATTTCTTCACTATGAGGTTATTTTTCCCTTACATAATTAATAAGTTATTTGGGGGAAAATATTTAATATTATATAAACACTGTTTTTACCAAGCTTTCACTCACTAGCTTTAGCATCCATTAATGATTTTCTAATTGTATTACTTCTTCTGTATTCATATGTTGCCACTACTTAAGGAAGATATTTCTCTTATCTTTGTTTACTTATTTGTATTCTGATTCATATCAGCTTGGACAAGTGGATTCTTATTTCATAATCTATTCCTATCATTATTTCAGTTTATTCTCAAATTATCCCAGATTTGTCCAAAAGAAGACATTTAAGTTGGCTCGTTTTCCCTTTGATTATATCCTCATCACATTATGAACACTTTACTAGATAAGAAAGCCTTCCTCAGTGATCAGTGCAAAGAAATAGAGGAAAACAATACAATGGGAAAAATTAGAGATCTCTTCAAGAAAATTAGAGACACCAAGTGAACTTTCATGCAAAGATGGGCTCAATAAAGGACAGAAATGGTATGGACCTAACAGAAGCAGACGATATTAATAAGAGGTGGAAAGAATACACAGAAGAACTATACAAAAAAGATTTTCACGATCCAGATAATTACAATGGTGTGATCCCTCACAAAGAGCCAGACATCCTGGAACATGAAGTCAAGTTGGCCTTAGAAAGCATCACTACCAACAAAGCTAATGGAGGTGATGGAATTCCATTTGAGCTACTTCAAATCCTACAAGAAGATGCTTTGAAAGTGCCAGCAAATTTGGAAAACTCAGCAGTGGCCACAGGACTGGAAAAGGTCAGTTTTCATTACAATCCCAAAGAAAAGTAATGCCGAAGACTGCTCAAACTACCACACAATTGCACTCATCTCACACATCAGTAAAGTAATGCTCAAAATTCTCCAAGACGGGCTTCAGCAATACATAACCGTGAACTTCCAGATGTTCAAGCTGGTTGAATGAAGCACAAGCTGGAATCAAGATTGCTAGGAGAAATATCAACAACCTCAGATATGCCAATGACACCATTCTCATGGCAGAAGGTAAAGAAGAACTAAAGAGCCTCTTGATGAAAGTGAAAGAGGATAGTGAAAAAGTTGGCTTCAAGCTCAACATTCAGAAAATTAAGATCATGGCATCTGGCCCATCACTTCATGGCAAACAGATGGGGAAACAGTGGAAACAGGGACAGACTTTATTTTGGGGGCTCCAAAAATCACAGCAGATGGTGATTGCAGCCATGAAATTAAAAGACGCTTACTCCTTGGAAGGAAAGTTATGACTGACCTAGACAGCACATTAAAAAGCAGAGACATTACTTTGCCAACAAAGGTCCATCTAGTCAAGGCTATGGCTTTTCCAGTGGTCATGTATGGATGTGAGAGTTGGACTAAAAAGAAAGCTGAGCACTAAAGAATTGATGCTTTTCAACTGTGATGTTGGAGAAGACTCTTGAGAGTCCCTTGGACAGCAAGGAGATCTGACCAGTTCATCTTAAAGGAAATCAGTCCTGAATATTCATTGAAAGGACTAATGCTGAAGGTGGAACTCTAATACTTTAACCACATGATGAGAAAAGCTGACTCACTGGAAAAGACCCTGATGCTGGGAAAGATTGAAGGCAGGAGGAAAAGGGGACAACAGAGGATGAGATGGTTGGATGGCATTACCTACTCAATGGACATGAGTTTGAGTGGACTGTGGGAGTTGGTGATGGACAGGGACGCCTGGTGTGCTACAGTCCATGGGGTCACAAAGAGTCAGACACGACTGAGCAACTAAACTGAACTAACTAGTTTATAATACAGCAAGATATTTCAGATTCCTCTTATATCTTCCATGATTCAGATCTGGAATCAATTCTTTTCCTCCAACATGCCCTTTGGTAACCAAAAAGGTGTACTTACTTGGGCCAGGACTTTGGAGAAATTCCAGAGCACCTCAGCAGGAACTGAGGACATTTCTCAAAGAGGCTTGTCTGATCTGCAATCTTCTGGGAACTCCTGTGGGAAAGCAAGGAGGATAAATGAAGAGAAATATCTTGGGAAAGAAAATCGGTTTCTTCTGTCAAAATTAGGAGGTGGTGCTGACTCTCTCGTAGAAATTTCAAGAAATAAGCTAGATTTTTATTTTTATAATTTTACACTTCTTATATTTCAAGATTATTTTTATATTTGCATTTCTTATTTTATGTTTTACTTCTAGATTTTAAAACATATAATTTATTTTTTCTGCATTTTTTGTTATTTAGTTTTTTTTTTTCACTTTTTCCCTTTTAATTTTGATCAGTTTTCTGGATTAGATTATATTAAGTCAATCCTTCCACCAAGAATGACTTCTAAATCTGTGTAAAATGCTTTTTAAAAATCTGTTTGAAGGCATTAATTAAATTAAGAAATCAGCAAGGATCACAGAGTCAATGTTTCCAAAGAAGATGAACATTAGGTGAATCTAATATTCTATTTCTGAGGCATTTTTCCAATCTATAAAACACAGCTGAGAGACTGAGAAGTTCAGCATAAAATAGAAGCTAGGAAGCCGAAAAGCTGAACAGAGCTTTCAGAAGTCCTTTGAGGCTGGAAGAACAAAATTTAGAGATCAGAACTCACAAAGAGGTGGGACATCGGTTAACAGTCCAGGATTTCACTGAGAATGAAATTGAAGATTTGCCACTTAGGTGGAGTTAGGGCAAGCCAGAAATAAAACACCCTTCACAAATATTGAAATATGTCTCTGAACTAAGGCAATACCTTATTGATTTAAGATTATCAACTCCTTTAATTTTTGCCAACACAAAGGAAATCCTATGAAGAGAATTATAACATCATAATAACTTCAAATTGTATTTATTAGAATTCATAACAGTGTTTTTCCTTCCAGCAAAAGTTCTGCATACCAGGAGATAAGGCCAAACAACCAAAGTAAAAAGAAAAAAAAAATGATGTAGAAATAAACCATATGAACCAGACATTGGATTTAATTAGATATCAACTCTAAAATAATTGGTATATTGAAATAACATGCTTGAAAAACTACAGAATAAAATGAAGAATTTCAGTCAAGGACTGGAAACTGATATGGAATCAAATGGAAAATTTAGAAATAGAAATAAGAAAACTAAAAGTAAGATTCAATAAATGTGCTTGACAGAAGATGACCCAAAGTAAGAATAAGGATTAGTGAACTGGATTAGTGATCAGAAGGAAATAAATATTCACACCAAATCATAGAAAAAAAAAACTGGAACATACAAAACTGAGGACAAGGGAATGGAAATAGAGAACATATGGTGTTACCACAGCCTAAAACCCCAGGATACCCCATGAGAGTTAGTATCACAATGAGGACCACCTATTGAGAGTTGGGACACAAGAAGTAGAGAAGAGGCATGTAAGCAGGAAGAGAAGCCATGGAGGGTCCCCAGAAACTACAAAGATACCATACTGAAGAGACCTGCCCTGGTTTCTGTTCATCTTCTTCCCACCAATATTGCAGGTATCCAACACAGAAGTCAATGTGCAGGGGAGCATGGCAAATGGAGTTCCCTATGTTACTCTGTGTGTGTGTGTGTGACGGTGGATGGATATGGAAGCAAATTGTCAGTTAGCCTGCACAGACTCCAACTTTTCTAGTTTCCAGGGATAAGGCTAATTCCTCTGCACCTATTTTCTTACTTTTGACCACTTTAAGAGGGAACTGAGAAAAACAGAGATTTATGCCTGTGCTCAGGATGATATTTTACCTTGATTTTCAAGTTAGTTTATTTAAAAAAATAAAAGAAATACTGAGATTAATCCAAAAACTACCAGTGAATCAAGCATTTTAACTGAGCTGATGAATTAACATACTTTTTGGGACCATCTGGAGACTAGTGAGAGATTCTTTTCATCAGCAAAAATATGTAAACTAGTTTGTGTTTCTATTTAAAACATAAGCCCAGGTATACCAAAGAAGTTGCACTTATTTTAGCTCTTCGTATTTACTTTGGAAACAGAGCTTCTCATAGAAAAATGGCTCATTGTATTCTGATAAGGTATCTTCAGATTTTCTCTCTTTCCTTGTTTTTTCTTTTTTTTTTTTGTAAATATTATCCCCTGTCGTACTGAATATTGAATTTGATGTACAAACTGAAATGTCACTCAGAAGCATTTGACTTCAAACAATTTGCAGGAAATTGATTTAATTGAAACTGTTTTTCAGGCAATGAAAATTACTAGAACAACTTTGGAAATTGACTATATTATTTTTTTCAACTAATGAGTTCTTTAAAGTGAACTGGTAATCAAAAATCATGCTATTCTTGTTTTTTTTTTTTTTGTATAACTGGCTGCTGCCGCTGCTGCTGCTAAGTTGCTTCAGTCGTGTCCGACTCTGTGCAACCCCATAGACGGCAGCCCACCAGGCTCCCCTGTCCCTGGGATTCTCCAGGCAAGAACACTGGAGTGGGTTGCCATTTCCTTCTCCAATACATGAAAGTGAAAAGTGAAAGTGAAGTCACTCAGTCGTGTCCGACTCTTAGCGACCCCATGGACTGCAGCCTACTAGGCTCCTCCTTCCATGGGATTTTCCAGGCAAGAGTACTGGAGTGGGGTGCCATTGCCTTTTCCGGTATAACTGGCTAGCAGGTAATAAATATGATAATGTCCTCTTTGAACTAGAGCCAGGACTCTAAGCTACAACATTGATTAAACAGTGATTATGTTCTTAAATTTTAAAACTGATTTAATAACTACAGCCTATCATCTACCAATCATGGTACTAAGACTTAAAAAGATGAGTAAAACACTATCCAGTCTCAAATTGAACACTATAGTGGAATGGGTAGATTAGCAATAGATATTTAATTTATGAGGTGTAACTAGTAAAATATAATGAAAGATAAATAAATATGAGGCTTTTTTTTCTCTAAGAATTCATTGTATAATGATAAGTAGAAAGAATAGGAATTAAAATTATGTTCATGTATATTTCTAATTTGTTGGATAGGTAAATACAATTCTATAAACAAAATCATCAGCTGTCCAAAGCAGGAACTCATGACATATGTGATTATGAATTGTGTATATCTTTTAAACATTCTATATTTTTCAGATTATTTTATTTTTTTCCTTTGGCAGTGAGTTAAACTTTAATTAGAAAAAAATAGAATATACAGAATATGTTAAAAGATAAATTTATCATTCACTAAAACTGGCATTTCTTTGTTCTAAGGCAGGATTTGGGAAATGACAACCAGCAGGCTTAATCCAGCCTATAGCCTGTTTTTATTTTATGGTCCATTATAGATAAAGGTTGGGGCTTCCCTGGTGGCTCAGCAAATAAGAATCTACCTGCAGTGCAAGAGATTTGGGTTCAATCTCAGGAGGGGAAGATCCCCTGGAGAAGGAAATGGCAATCCACTCTAGTATTCTTGCCTGGGAAATCCCATGGACAGAGGAGTCTGTCCTCTGTAGTAGGCTACAGATATGGGTCACAAAGAATCGGACAGAGCTGAGCAATAAAATGCGGTAGTAGATAAAGGTTGCTAAACTATGCATAAAAAACACAACCAGTGAATAGGTATTTCATCAAGACCCTTTACTTGCCTCTACTTTATGGAGAAGAACCAGGGGAAAATCATCAAGATACAATACAGGTTATTCAGAGTTCAGAAATTGCCTCAAGGTCATTTTTTTCAGGCTACAGCTAATCTTTTTGAACATCACTTCAAGCCCAGTTTGTGTGGATTACTGGATTTAATTCTCAAAATAATATTGTGCAGCATATTTTTTATTCTACTTTTAGTAATAATCAAACTGAGGCATGAATAGATCATAGCCATAGGAAGAAGTGAAGCAAAAATTTAAATCCAGACAGATTATTCCAGGGCTACAGTATAGCCTTCTGCATCTGAAAGGAATCTGAAATGCTATATATCTCTAAAATGGAATGGAAGTTGACCTTGAATTTAAGCTTTACAAGGTAGTTACCTAAGAATCCACCACTGAACTTAACGTCTCTATCTAACTGGAAATAAAATGTAGCTGTAATCACCTCTATATATCAAAAGTTTTGTCTGCAAGTTGGCTACATTATCCTTGGTAAAATGCTCTGAGTTGATAGAATATATATAAAGATATTTTTTTCACCCTGGAGATTTCAATTTGAAAAAGCTAATAAATTACAAAGTCTTGCAAATCAAAATCATTATGTTTTTTTCATTAATAATTCATGTCTGATTAATGATAATAAAGAAAGAAATTAGCATAATATTTATGTGGCTACTGCAAGCTTTTCCATGGAGATTTCATCACCTTTATTATAATCAAATGTAATAATAATATGATTTTAAAATCCTTCATTTGCTATTTCTATGCCCAATTCCTGAATTAAAAACGTACGAGATAACTGAACAACTAGGAGATCTAACATTTCCTTTTTTCCCCTTATGATCCCACACAGGTATGAGATAAAAATTATGTCAAAATACAAATATTAAAAAAAATAGACAAAAATTACAGTAGGAAAAGACAGTGTGTCACCATATTGTGAACTATCAGCTCTCTCACACGATAGCAATATAGAAGGGTTTTAATTTGGTTTATATAATTTGAATTTTTCTAATTTTATAACCCAACAATGCTAATCATAAAGTAGCTAAAATGTTTCCATTTGATCAAACCTGATGAAACAGGTTTTATCCCCAGCTGGGGAAGATTCCCTGGAGAAGGAAATTGCAACCCACTCCAGTAATTTTGCCTGGAAAATTCCATAGAAAGAGGAGCTTGGTGGGCTACAGTCCATGGGGTTGCAGAGAATCAGACACCATGTAGCGTACATGCACACACACATCTCACATTCTTTTATATGTTCATTGATATATTCGATTTTTCAAAGCATGTACATTTGACAACTTGATAACATAAAAATTAAAGAAAAATTAGCAGTCTCAGACTCAGGTAATAAAAATCTAGATCTCAGGGGGGGAAAGACTAAGGACTGCTAGTTATTTTATTGTAGGTTTTTTTTAATCCCATAACGGTTACTTACTTTGTTACCAAAATTGCTACAGTCTTTTTTTTTCCCCATTTATTTTTATTAGTTGGAGGCTAATTACTTTACAATATTGTAGTGGTTTTTTGCCATACATTGACACGAATCAGCCATGGATTTACATGTATTCCCCATCCTGATACCCACTCCCACCTCCCTCTCCACCCGATCCCTCTGGGTCTTCCCAGTGCACCAGCCCCGAGCACTTGTCTCATGCATCCAACCCGGGCTGGTGATCTGTTTCATCCTAGATAATATACATGTTTCAATGCTGTTCTCTCAAAACATCCCACCCTCGCCTTCACCCACAGAGTCCACAAGTCTGTTCTGTACATCTGTGTCTCTTTTTCTGTTTTGCATATAGGGTTATCATTACCATATTTCTAAATTCCATATATATGTGTTAATATACTATAATGGTCTTTATCTTTCTGGCTTACTTCACTCTGTATAATGGGCTCCAGTTTCATCCATCTCATTAGAACTGATTCAAATGAATTCTTTTTAATGGCTGAGTAATATTCCATAGTGTATATGTACCACAGCTTCCTTATCCATTCATCTGCTGATGGGCATCTAGGTTGCTTCCATGTCCTGGCTATTATAAACAGTGCTGCGATGAACATTGGGGTGCATGTGTCTCTTTCAGATCTGGTTTCCTCAGTGTGTATGCCCAGAAGTGGGATTGCTGGGTCATATGGCAGTTCTATTTCCAGTTTTTTAAGAAATCTCCACACTGTTCTCCATAGCGGCTGTACTAGTTTGCATTCCCACCAACAGTGTAAGAAGGTTCCCTTTTCTCCACACCCTCTCCAGCATTTATTGCTTGTAGACTTTTGGATAGCAGCCATCCTGACTGGTGTGTAATGGTACCTCATTGTGGTTTTGATTTGCATTTCTCTGATGATGAGTGATGTTGAACATCTTTTCATGTGTTTGTTAGCCATCTGTATGTCTTCCTTGGAGAAATGTCTGTTTAGTTCTTTGGCCCATTTTTTGATTGGGTCATTTATTTTTCTGGAATTGAGCTGCAGGAGTTGCTTGTATATTTTTGAGATTAATCCTTTGTTTGTTGCTTCATTTGCTATTATTTTCTCCCAACTGAGGGCTGTCTTTTCACCTTGCTTATAGTTTCCTTTGTTGTACAAAAGCTTTTAAGTTTCATTAGGTCCCATTTGTTTATTTTTGCTTTTATTTCCAATATTCTGGGAGGTGGGTCACAGAGGATCCTGCTGTGATGCTATAGTCTTATACACACACACACAAACACATATATTAAGATATAAAAAATGCTATCCCATATTTAAATATGTACAATATTTGCCACCATAGCATTTGAGTCACTGAAATTTCTTTTTATGAAGTATGACAAAGCTTTGAATGGATTTTTTTTCACATTTTCCCTGACTATACTGTTGTCATAGTTAACAAATTGCATCATAGTTATTCCTTAAACATGCCAGATGATTCTTTTATGGATGAGATACAGTTTAGCATTATAATGTAAAGTCAAGGAAAATAATTATTTGTCCAGGGTTTAAGGAATTTCTGTTTGAAGCATTGCTAATATAACATTTATAACACATAACCATCTTCAAAATTACCTGAGACAAAATACCAAGACATATACATATATTTCTCTTCCTTATAGCAATTTACATCATGTTATAAAGGAGTGCTGTAAAAGTCGGTAAGACAATATGCCAAACTTTTGTGAATATCAAAATAAGTTGAATTAAGAAAAGTTTTCTTCCACACCTAGTTCTAAGAGAACTGTAAATCTTCATTCAAGGGTTTTCTTTGAAAAATATATACATGATCATTTCTGGCCTCGCAATCTAAAAATGAAAAGCTTAGTTGCTCAGTTGTGTCTGACTCTTTACTACCCCATGAGCTGTAACCCTCCAGGCTCCTCTGTCCATGGAATTTTCCAGGCAAGAATATTGGAGTGATGGCCATTTCCTTCTCCAGGGGATCTTCCCGACCATTAAGGGTTAAAAAACAAAACAAAACAAAAAAAACCTCCAAGATTTATGCTATTTTAAAATAATTTCCTGGTCCCCAAGCCATTTTTCATGCCTTATTTGTGACCTCACATGAATAAAATAGGAACACTCACTATTTGTTTGCTTACTTATCTAAGATAAATGATAATTCTAATATCTACTAGTGACATTTTCAAACAGTCAATGATTTATTATTATGGAGTGTGAATGAATGGAGCAGAGGTTGAAATTTCAAGTGCACTTTACTCAATTCTTAAAATCCTTTACTTATCCTAATAATAATTATAGTCTACTTCACACACTTCTTAAATTTTTACCATTACTTAAGCTGAGCTAACCCAGTGGCTCAGCTGGTGGAGAACCTGTCTGCCAATGCAAGAGGATGCAAGAGAAACAGGTTTGATCCCCAAATGGGGAAGATTCCCTGGAGAAGGAAATTGCAACCCGCTCCAGTATTTTTGCCTGGAAAATTCCATAGAAAGAGGAGCCTGGGGGGCTAGTCCATGGGGTTGCAGAGAGTCAGACACTATGGAGCGTGCGTGCACACCCACATCTCACATTCTTTTAAAATTTTTATCATTACATAAGGTACAGATATATACACAAACATATCAGGGTACTATTATTTTCTGTTATATTCTCATTAATACACCTGATTTTTCAAAGCATGTACATTTGACAACTTGATAACACAAAAATTAAAGAAAAATTAGCAATCTTAGACTCAGGTAATAAAAATCTAGATCTCAGGGGGGGAAAGACTAAGGAATGCTAGTCATTTTATTGTAGGTTTTATTTATCCCATAAGGGATACTTTTGTTACCAAGATTGCTATAGTCTTAAACACACACACATACACACACACATATACTAACATATATAAAATGCTATCCCATATTTAAATATGTACAATATTTGCCACCATAGCAACTGAAATACAACAAAATAAATTTGAAAATCCTTTCTTCATTTTAATAACTTGTATAGTAGTCATGTATAGACGTGAGAGTTGGACCATAAAGAAAGCTGAGCACCGAAGGACTGAATTGTGGTGCTGGAGAAGACTCCTGAGAGTCCCTCCATCTGCAATGAGATCAAAACTGTCAATCCTAAAGGAAATCAGTCCTGGGTGTTCATTGGAAGGGCTGATGCAGAAGCTGAAACTTCAATGCTTTAGCTACTTGATATGAAGAGCCGACTCATTGGAAAAGACCCTGATGCTGGGAAAGACTAAAGGCAAGAGGAGAAGGGGACGACAGAGGATTCGATGGTTGGATGGTATCATCAACTCAATGGACATGAATTTAAGCAAACTCTGGAAGATAGTGAAGGACAGGGAAGTCTGGTGTGCTGCAGTTCATGGGGTCATGGGGAGTCGGAAAAGACTCAGCAACTGAACAATAACAACATAGTATTAAAACTGGAATTTCTTGAATATTTTATAGAAAACAACAGGTCAAAGTAACATATTTTTTCCTAACACCTTGTTTAAGACATTACATTAAATAGTACACCATGAAAATTTCAAGAACAGTAACATAAAAATCTTAAAAACAAAACAATTCTAAGGGAAAACAGGCGGTATTTTCTAATATGTTGATTGTTTCTAAAGTCTAAATAATGTTCTACCATGGTTGTCTTCAGGCAAATGAAAAGAAATACATATCAAAATATTATTAACTTTTTCTTTTCTTGAAACCATTCAGTATCATTGCCAATGTAGTCCTGTCAACGTGTGAACGTACAGAATACATTTATGTTGGTCTTTGTCCCTAGTTCCTGGCACACAGCTTCTAAAACCTTTATAATTTCCTAACTGATAAAAAACACTTGGAACTTGTTTTGTTCTAATAGTTGGGCTTTCCTGGGTGATAGCAATATCTTTTATTCTAATAAGGTAACTCTTGTGGAATCCTGGATGGGGGTGATCACATGAAAAATCAACCCATGATTAGAAAAGTGGAATTTTCAACCCCAACCCCCATTCTCCAGAGTGAGGAGAAGGACTAGGAATGGAGTTAGAGATTTATCATGTCTACATAGTGAATTTTCCTTTAAAAAAATCCCCAAAGTGTGGGGTTTAGAGAGCTTTTAAGTTAGTGAACACATCCACATGTAGGTAGGGAAAGTGATGCACCCCAGCCAACTGCATGGGGAAAGAAACTCCTGTGCTCAAGATTCTTCGAGATCTTGCTCTATGTATCTCTTCATGTGGCTGTTCATCTGTATCCTTCATCACATTCTTTATTATATAATGTTACAATATTATATAATAAATTGATAAGTGTAAGTATTTCTCTGAGTTCTGTGAGCTGTTCCAGCAAATAATCAAATCCAAGAGGGAGGAGGTTATGGCAACTTCCTATTTTTGGCACTCAGACAGAAATTGTCAAAAATCTAGGGACATACTCCTTGTAATTGGGATCTGAAGCAGGGGGCAATCTCGTGGGATTGAGTCCTTAACCTGTGGGCTCTGAGGGTATCACCAGGTATAAAGTGTCAGAAGTGAGTCAAATTGTAGGACACATAGTTGGTGTCACAAAGAACTGCATGTTGTGGAAAAAAATTGGTATCAGAAATGTGAATGTGGTAGTAGTGTGGCGGTAAAGGAAAAACACATAGGAGGACTGAATTTTTCCTACTCACAATTCATGTAAAATTGGCGTTTCCCTCATTAATGTCCCCCAAAGAGCAAAATAAGTTACTATGAACAAAGACAAGAAGTTATAAAAATTGAGGGAAATAAAAATGTCTTTAATTTTTGGACATTATAAGTGATAATTTAGTAAACAGCCACTCCTTAAGAATTTTATGTTACTAAAATATAAGGGGTTGTGATGGTGGTTTAGTCGCTAAATCGTGTCTGACTCTTGCGACACCATGGACTATAGCCTGCCAGGCTCCTCTGTCCATGGGATTCTCCAGGCAAGAATACTGGAGTGGGTTGCCATTTCCTTCTCCAAGGGATCTTTCCAACCCAGGAATTGAACCTGGGTCTCCTGAGTTACAGGCAGATTCTTTACAGACTGAGCTACGAGGGAAGCCCAAAATATAAGGGGAGTAAGACAATTAGTATGTATTTTAGGTCAATGAAATTCCTCTATATACTACTACAGTGGTGGATACATTGTGTACTTGTCAAAACCATTAGAATGTACCACACCAGGATTGAATCTTAATATAAACTACGGATTTTGGATGATAAGGTGTCAATGAAGGTTAATCCATTATAGCAAATGTAACATTCTGATTCAGGATATTGATAGTGAGGAGGTTGTGCATGTGTAGAGCAGGGGCTATTCGGGAACTCTATGTACTTTCTGCTCAAGTTTTCAAGTTTTTACAAACCTAAAACTGCTCTAAAAAATAAAGTCTATAAAAATACACATTACAAAATGTTATATAAATGCCACCAAAAAATTCTATCAGGATCTAGTCACTTCATGGAAGGAGGAGCTGAGAAGAGTTCATGATGGAAGGATAAATCTTGGCAGAGAGAAATTTGAAGGGCATTGGGATAGGAACAAGGGTTCTTGATGACTCCTACCCTCCATCCTTCAGAGGCAATGGCTCGTGGAACACATTGACAAGGATTTATAGCTAAATGAGAACTAAAGCACACTTTATTATACTGAACACTCATCTAAACAACCCGGAAAATTCAAGCCTCCTATAAACAGTGTTGGGAAAAAAAGATGCCAGATTGGGTTTTTTATTCCTCCTACTCTTTGCCCCCAAATGAATTATCAACCCATGTGGAGGGGAAAATATGGAGAAGAGGCTAAGTCTGCTCTCCAGTAGCAGGTGACCTTCTGCGTGTCAGGTTTTCCCTATGGCCCTCTCAATACCTGGCAAGTGATAGGAGGGACTTGTGCTAAATCTCTGATATCTTCTTACATTCAGACAGAAGAATCAGATGAAACAAGACTAGTTGTTCCCTATACCAGATTCCTTTCCACCCTGCCTCCAATAATTCAATATTTGATTTGGTGGTAAAACTTCCAGAGAAAAAGTAAATATTTGCTTTCTGTGCTCAGTAATTATTTTCAATGCTGATACAAACTTGCCTAAACTCCTCACATTATGATAATTTTTAGACTTCAGTTCAGTTCAGTCGCGCAGTCGTATCCAACTATTTGCAACCCCATGAACTGCAGCATGCCAGGCTTCCCTGTCCATCACCAACTCCTGGAGCTTGCTCAAACTCATGTCCATCGAGTCAGTGATGCCATACAGCCATCTCGTTCTCTGTTGTCCCCTTCTCCTCCTGCCTTCAATCTTTCCCAGCATCAGGGTCTTTTCCAATGAGTCAGTTCTTCCCATCAGGTGGCCAAAGTATTGGAGTTTCAGCTTCAGCATCGGTCCTTCCAATGAATATTCAGGACTGATTTCCTTTAGGATGGATTGGTTTTATCTCCTTTTTGTCCAAGGGGCTCTCAAGAGTCTTCTCCAACATCACAGTTCAAAAGCATCAATTCTTTGGCGCTCAGCTTTCTTTATAGTCCAACTCTCACATCCATACATGACTATTACAAAAACCATAGCTTTGACTAGACAGACCTTTGTTGGCAAAGTAATGTCTCTGCTTTTTAATATGCTTTCTAGTTTGGTCATAACTTTTCTTGCAGGAAGTAAGCATCTTTTAATTTCATGGCTGCAGTCACCATCTGCAGTGATTTTGGAGCCCCCCCAAATAAAGTCTCTCACTGTTTCCATTGTTTCCCCATATATTTTCCATAATGTGATGGAACCAGATGCCATGATCTTAGTTTTCTGAATGTTGAGTTTTAAGCCAGCTTTTTCACTCTCCTCTTTCACTTTCATCAAGAGGCTCTTTAGTTCCTCTTCACTTTCTGCCATAAGAGTGGTGTCATCTGCATATCTGAGGTTATTGATATTTCTCCCAGCAATCTTGACTTCATTAAGGAAAATGCCCCTGCTGTACACTAAATAAATATCCAGTTTACCTTTTGCCTTATGATCACTGTACTAAGTAAATTATTACCTTTTCATAAGATGGCAAAACAACAGTAGCAAGAATAACAACAGTGTTTTTTGAGTATTCTAGATTCAGACATAAGCATTCTTAGAAAATATAAAAGATAATGTACCTTGATAAAGACACTCTTTTAGGGTTAAAGAACAAAAGTTATAGCATAGAAAAGCAGCCATCTTGGATGGAGAAGTCGAGACTAACACAGGTTTTTGTTTTCAAGAAAAAGTCTGCAAGAGAGGGCACACAGAATTGAATTAGGACAAGGACAGTTTTGAAATGAGGTTTTTAATGGGGAAGAAATGTTACTGCCTGGCTTTGTAAGAGCTGAATAGATCTGGCTAACTGAGAACAATTAAGAGCTATTTTAATAAAGTATTGCCCAATGCACATTAATAAAAATGCCATTTAGGATTTGTTTTACTATATGTATTTGACAGCCAGAAGTTAGGACATACAGTTCATCATACCCCAAGCTCCTATGCCTTATTTCAACCAGTTTATCTAATCAAGCACCCAGGCTCTTAAGCAACCTGCAAGAAATAGGGATAATCATCCTTCACTTGTCTGTACAGACATTATGAGTATTCCAAACAAAATAAATTCAACTGTTAAGTTGGAAAATGTGTTCATCAAAACATAATACATATTTTAACTATACAGATGAACAATTAAACATGCAGAACACTAGACCAAAAAGACAAAAATAATAAAATACAAATAAATATTGGGGAGGACCTGGAGAAAAGGGAACTCTCTAACACTGTTATTGAGAATGTAATTTGGTACAGCCACCATGCAAAATGCTTTACTGACTATGCTAAAGCCTTTGACTTATTGTGTGGATCACAAAAAACTATGGAAAATTCTTAAACAGATGGGAAAACCAGACCACCTTATCTGCCTCCTGAGAAATCTGTATGCAGGTCAAGAAGCAACATTTAGAACTGGACATGGAAAAACAGACTAACTCTAAATTGGGAAAGGAGTACATCAAGGTTGTATATTGTCACCCTGCTTATTTAACTTATATGTAGAGTATATCCGGCAAAATACCAGGCTGGATGAAGCACAAGGTGGAATCAAGATTGCTGGGATAAATACCAATAACCTCAGATATGCAGATGACACCATGCTTATGGCAGAAAGTGAAGAAGAACTAAAGAGCCTCTTGACGAATGTGAAAGAGGAGAGTGAAAAAACTGGCTGAAAACTCAACATTCAAAAAACTAAGTTCACGACATCCAGTCCCATCACTTCATGGTAAATACATGGTCAAAGAGTGGAAAAAATGACAGACTTTCTCAGGCTCTGAAATCACTGCAGATGGTAACCGTAGCCATGAAATTAAAAGATGCTTGCTCTTTGTAAGAAAAGGTATGACCAACCTAGACAGAGACATCACTTTTCTGACAAAGGTCCATACAGTCAAAGCTATGGTTTTTCCAGCAGTCATGTACAGATGTGAGAGTTGGATCATAAAGAAGGCTCAGCACCCACGAATGGATGTTTTTGAACTGTGGTGCTGGAGAAGACTCCTGAGAGTCACTTGGACTGCAAGGAGATCAAATAATCAATTCTAAAGGAAATCAACCCTGAATACTCACTGGAAGGACTGATGCTGAGGCAGAAGCTCCAATACTTTGGCCACCTGTTGCGAAGAGCTGATTCACTGGAAAAGACCCTGATACTGGGAATGATTGAGGACATGAAAAGAAGGGATGACAGAGGATAATAGGGTTGGATGGCATCATTGACTCAATGGACAAAAGTTTGAGCAAACTTCAGGAGAGAGTGAAGGACAGGGAAGTCTGGTGTGGTTCAGTCCATGGGGTTGCAAAGAGTCAGATACAACTGAGAGACTGAGCAACAACTGTGCAAAACTGTATGGATGTTCCTCAAAAATATAAAAACAGAACTACCCTGAAACTCAGCAAATCTACTCCTGGGCATATTGTTGAAAAAAGAAAAACAACAAATTCAAAAAGAGACACATACTCCACAGTTCATAGAAGCATTATTTACAATTGCCAAAGTATGGAAGCAACCTGTGTCCATCATCAGATGACTGGATAAAGAAGATGTCATATATATGCACACAAATACACACACTCATATACACACACAATGGAATACTACTCAGATATAGTAAAAAATGACATTTTTCCATTTGCACAACATGAATGGACTTGGAGGGCATTACACTAAGTGAAATAAGATAGAGAAAGATAAATATTATACCACTTATATGTGAAATCTAAAAAGTAAAGCTAGTGAATAAAAGGGCTTCCCTGGTTACTCACACAGTAAAGAATCTGCCTGCAATGCAGGAGACCTGGGTTCAATCCCTGGGTTGGGAAGATCTCTTGGAGGAAGGAATGACTACCCACTCCAGTATTCCTGCCGGGAGAATTCCATGGACAGAGGAGTGTGGCAAGCTACAGTCCATGGGGAAGCAAAGAATTGAAAGGGCTTCCTTGGTAGCTCAACCGATAAAGAATCACCTGCAATTCAGGAGACCCGGGTCCAATTCCTGAGTCAGGAAGTTCCCCTGGAGAAGGGATAGGCTACCCACTCCAGTATTCTTGGGCTTCCCTGGTGGGTCAGACGGTAAAGAATCCACCTTCAGTGTGGGAGTCCTGGGTTCAAATCCTGGGTTGGAAAGATCCCCTGGAGGAAAGCATGGCAACCCACTCCAGTATTCTGGCCTGGAGAATCTCCATAGACAGAGGAGCCTGGCAGGCTACAGTCCATGGCATCACAAAGAGTTGGACATGACTAGGCAACTAAGAACACACAGTGAATAAGACAAAAAAGAAGCAGACTAACGGATATAGAGAACAAACTAGTGGTTCCCAGTGGGGAGAGGCAAGAGGGGAAAGGGTAATATGGGGGCAAAAGATTCATAAAAAAGGATTATTATGGGATTATATGGAATCAAGTTTGTGAAACTTCTAAAAACTGTAAAGCACTAAAGAATTTAAATAACTTTTCATTCAATGAAAAAAAGCCTGTTTAAAATTTGTAAGCACATACAGATTAAAAAAACCTTACACTAGTTCAAAGTGTTTACTAAAACATAGTACAGATATAGAGATTTATGAAAGTCCTTTAACTAAACCCTAGAGGCAAACCATTCTCAAATCAAGTAGCTTGCCCAGTCTCATGTGTACTTTGGAATTGGATCGTATAGAATGCAGGAATGACACAGAAGAGACATGGAGAAAGGGTAGCTACCCAAAGAATGAAAGTCAGGAGAAATCAGTACCAGATAAAGATTCTAGGGGAACATCTTATTAGAGGCAATAAGGTTGTCTTCACTAATAATTCCCAAAGGTTTTAAAGGAATCCCCTTCTTAATACTTAGATCCATTATCTTACAAAGATCAGCTCAGTGATAAGCTTGATTAGTGAGATGAACATTATTCAGAAGCATTGCTTGCTGCAATTTCTGTGCTGACATATATTGACAAATATCTTCAAATATACTTTCCCTCTCCCTGTCCTTCATAGCTATTGACATGTTTGTCCTCTTCCACAAGGAATCATGAATAGAGAAGGCAAGAAAGCAAGTTTGGGGTTGGGCAATACTAAAACTAAGACCAGGTAGAATTGCACACTCAGACTGGGTGTGGAAAAGAGATCAGCTTTGAAAATAATTTTATAATTGAACTAGATGTGAAATCTGGTTTGGTGCAGGAGCAGTACTGACTGAGGAAACACTGTACCCAAGAAGTTTACGATCAGGAGTCATTACCCTTTATCTGCTTCATTCATACTTCTGTGGACCTGGAGTACCTTTGTTCCCCATAAGCTTCCATCTCTTTCTTATTCTACCCATTTGTCATCTCTTTATCCTCCTAATTTCATTATTCTAATCTGGAATGGCCTTTCAATCTCCTTGCATCATTCTGGGTATTTGATTATCTCAGAACTGAAAACATTGAAGCTGAATGAGTATAGGAGTCAGCAGTTCAACAATTTATTCTATTCTCCATTAAGACCATCACTAATTATGGTGCCTTTATTTTCTCTCCAAATTGTTTTCCCCTTAGTATAAAAGTACATGTTTATGGATTAAAAAACATGATATACACCATGCTTCATATCCTGAAATGTTTTAGATAATTTATAATGGCTATCTGA
Source organism: Odocoileus virginianus (assembly GCF_023699985.2). Taxonomy (NCBI): domain Eukaryota; kingdom Metazoa; phylum Chordata; class Mammalia; order Artiodactyla; family Cervidae; genus Odocoileus; species Odocoileus virginianus. The sequence continues at coordinate 60,924,007 of NC_069674.1, read as the reverse complement.
CTTTCCATTATAATCATGTATTATAATTCATATCATGTTTATAATCTTACAGTTGTAATATAAAAACATCTCCAAGCTTGTAGTGTAATACTTACTTACTTATACCTCTCACACTAAAAGATAATCAGAAATAATTAGCCTATTTTCCAGAGAAAGATGCTTAACCATCCAAGGATAGTCATCATATATTATGAGGGTGAGCTGGAGCAGTATGGGGTTTGCACAATGTTAGAAGGCATTATTTGGGGTCAAGGCAAGGTAATGAAGTGCACCAACAGAACCTTTATACAAGCATTTTCTAAACTTGGTGCCCCAAGTCTCAAGTATCACAAGAACATAGTAGTGGGATGGTTGGAAAATATTTTTAATGTTTCCAAAAGCTTAAGAAGTATACATTTGCCACATAAAGGCAACATGAACTAAGTAAAGCACTATTTTTTTTGCTTTGCTAATGCTATACTGATTAACTTCTGTTGTTTAGAATTTTTTATTGGCACTTATATATAAGTAATTAATAAATATTTTCTGATAAATTCATTAATTAAATAATTTGAGGTAGGCAAAAATCTTTCAACTATCATAAAGCTTATGCTAACCAAGTAGCCAAAAGTTTCTTGAAAATGAAAAGAAATTATTGGGAGTCACTAACTTAGGAAAATGTCTAAAACAAATACTCGTAGATGTTGGCTGAGCCTTTAAATATGTTCCTCTGTGAAAACCTGACTTTAGACATTCTCCTGGACTTCTTACAGCAGGAGCAACCATGCGTTCAGCCACCTACTGTAGGACAGACAGCATGAGGACTGGTACTTGAGCAAACAGATGTGAAAAATAAAAGTTGTCAAGTTCCTGTGGACATGTTAATATTGGTGTTTGAAATATGTGTTTGAAATTCAAATGATTTCCGGGCAGAGAATTTTATGCCTCTGAAAGGACAGAAGCAATCAATAAAATAAAAACAATAAAGGATAAATGCTATTGTGGAAAAAGCATTTGATTGGATTATATTCTAGGCTCTGAAATTCAGGTGCCTGGGAATTTAATTCCATTTATCACTTACCTGGATTGGGAAGATCCCCTGGAGAAGGAAATCACAACCCATTCCAATATTCTTGCCTGAGAAATCCCATGACAGAGGAGCCTGGCAAGCTACAGTCCATGGGTTCACAAGAGTCAGACATGACCGAGTGACTAAATCACCACCACCATCACTTACCAGTGGCGTGGTTTTGAGATAGTTACTGAATCACTTTGTTCCAAACATCTCCATTTATAAAATATATATAATAATATATAATTTTAAGTGTATGCTTGTATATATTAAGGACTCCTAAAAAAAAAAGAGCTGCTAATATTATTATCTTTTTTCTGGATGACCTTAGGCAGGCACTTAAATTTCTTCATTTTCTAAATGTAAAATAAGAAACTATGATTAGATGATCTATACCTATAACTCATTAGACATGGTCACTGAAATAGTTCTAGAGTGCTTACAGTTTTAAAATACTTAATAAATGAGAACATACTAAAAAATTAAACCCAACGGGGACTGAGTTTACAAGACTTACTCTCATTTCTCAATGGACTGAGATTTGCTTTTTCATCACTAATGTATTTTTATACCTTGAACTTCATGATTACCCAAGTTTTTCACAGGTGAGTTATTTGTATCATTCATCTGATTTCAAAATATAAATCCTGGACAGTCAGTCTTTCCTACGTTGTCCATCCAGAATGGACATGAGCCCCATGCTTATGTATCTAAGTATATAAAAGTATATTGTTTTATTTTTTTAATTGGAACCCTGAAATCTTGGATATTAAGGATCAGGATCTCTCACTGAGTCATGTTCAACTCTTTGCAGCCTCATGGACTCTGGCCCAACAGGCTCCTTTGCTCATGGAATTTTCCAGGGAAGAACATTGGAGTAGGGTACCATTTCCTACTTCAGGGGATCTTCCTGACCCAGAGACAGAATTCACGTCCCTTGTATCTCCTGCATTGGCAGGTGGATTCTTTACCACTAGCATCACCTGAGAAGGCCTTGTATATAAGAGAGATGGCAAATAAAGGTTGGTAATTGTTAGGCCAAACTTATCTAGTTCCTAGGTAGCGACTGTGATAAACTCAGTAGGTTAATGCTAGCATAGGCTGAAAGGGGACTGATTCCTCTTCTCTAGATGGAATAAAAAAACAATTTAATAGTGAATCAGTGGTGTTATCTCTCTTTAAAACAACCAGCCTCTATTTTCTTGTTCTATGACCTGAAGTGTGCTTTTATGGCATTTGACCAAAAGAGACTCTAACAAGCCATGGACTCATATACAGAGTAGACATCAATCTTTCCTTTGGTGTCTGAATGGTAGGTTTCCAAACATGTCCAGCTGAATAAAAGGTGAAATGAATTGCCAGATTTAAATTCAATACCTAGCTTCCATGCAGAATAATTATGGCTATGCTGAAAACCTTGAGAGAGTGATAATGAGTGGCCCAATCTACAATGTGTAATAGATCAGCTAAAATATTTTCCTCAATTCTTTCAGCAGACTTGGCTCCTATATGGCTGTGAACCAGCAAAGACATTAGGCACTAAAACCTGAATTCTAGGCCTCAGCACACTTCTCCCTCAGACACTTACCGTCTGGGCCACCAGGGAAGATAGGCAAAATACATACACACACACAATTTTTAAAAAATGGAACAAGATTATGATTTTGTTGAGAAAACATAAGCAAAGAAGTAAAATAATTTATAGAAACATAGACAAGGAGAGTTTAAACACAGGCTTTCAGTAGAAAAGGAAAAAGAAGCAATAAATAAATAAATAGCATTTTGGTCTGCTGCATACTACACTCTGAAGCCAGACCCTCCACTGTTTTCAGTGGTTCTCTGACACCACAAGAATGTTTAGTTCCTTTAATAAACCATAATTTCTCATTTTGTGTGAGTTTAAGTATATGGAGTACTTTAATGTACCAAGTAATGTGCTAGAAGATCTAGGATTGCAATAATTAACAGATAAACAACCTGATTTCTTAGATTTTAATCTACTGTAAGTGTTAGATATCAAACAGTTAAACAAAGGAATGTGAAAGCACATATTAGTCAATTCTTTAAAAGAAAGAAATGTGGCACATTTAACATGGGGCATTTAACATAGTTTAGAGTTTGGGGACAAAAGAAAAAGCAAAGACAAAACTCCTGTAGCAGAAAGGAACAGGATATATTTGAGGAATTCCAAATAGGAAAAGGAGTATGTCAAGGCTGTATATTGTCACTCTGCTTATTTAACTTATATGCAGAGTACATCATGAGAAACGCTGGGCTGGAAGAAGCAAAAGCTGGAATCAAGATTGTCAGAAGAAATATCAATAACCTCAGATATGCAGATGACACCACCCTTATGGCAGAAAGTGAAGAGGAACTAAAAAGCCTCTTGGTGAAAGTGAAAGAGGAGAGTGAAAAAGTTGGCTTAAAGCTCAACATTCAGAAAACTAAGATCATGGCATCTGGTCCCATCACCTCATGGGAAATAGATGGGGAGACAGTAGAAACAGTGTCGGACTTTATTTTTGGGGGCTCCAAAATCACTGCAGATGGTGACAGCAGCCAAGAAATTAAAAGACACTTACTCCTTGGAAGGAAAGTTATGACCAACCTAGATAGCATATTAAAAAGCAGAGACATTACTTTGCCAACAAAGGTCCATCTGGTCAAGGCTATGGTTTTTCCAATGATCATGTATGGATGTGAGAGTTGGACTGTGAAGAAAGCTGAGCGCTGAAAAATTGATGCTTTTGAACTATGGTGCTAGAGAAGACTCTTGAGAGTCTCTTGGACTGCAAGGAGATCCAACCAGTCCATCCTAAAGGAGATCAGTCTGAGGTGTTCATTGGAAGGACTGATGCTGAAGCTGAAACTCCAATACCTTGGCCACCTCGTGCAAAGAGTTGACTGGTTGTAAAAGACTCTGATGCTGGGAGGGATTGGGGACAGGAAGAGAAGGGGATGAGAGAGGATGAGATGGCTGGATGGCATCACCGACTCGATGGGCATGAGTTTGAGTAAACTCCGTGAGTTGGTGATGGACAGGGAGGCCTGGCGTGCTCCGATTCATGGGGTCGCAAAAAGTTGGACACAAGTGAGCGACTGAACTGAAAAAGGATACCAAAATAAACAGATAAGGAAAGTACAGAAGAGATATAGGTAGGTGATAAGAATAGGTCACAAAGAGCTGGACAGGACTGAATGATTAACACTTTCAAGAGATGTAGGTAGGTGATAAGAGATCTTGAAAAAAGCATGGATAATGTTTTCGAATTTATCCTGAGTACTGATAAACTATTAGTGTGTTTTAAGCAAGGGGTTTCTTTGATCAGCATGGTATTCTAAAACAAGAGTGGGCAAATATGTCCCTCTAGTCAAATCTGCCTGTTATGCAAATAGTTTTATGTGAATACAGCCATATCCATCTATTTACACATTCTCTATGATGCTTTTCACCTACAATGACAGACAGAGTTGGGTAGTTACAACAGAGACGTGTCCTGCAAAGCTGACAGATTTACCATCTGCCCTTTTACAGAAAAACTTTGCCAACCCTCATTCTGAAATATTACTGTGGCTTCTGGGTAGAGAATATACTTGAGGGAGCAAGAATGAGTATGAAAAGATCAGCTTAAAGAATGTTGTATTTAGTAGAACAGGCCAGAGATGGAAGCTTAAATTAAGTAGTGCTGATGTCAGAGATACAGAGCTACTGACGAATTTGAGAAAGATTTAAGAAGTAAACTGACATAAAATTAATGATTTTTTGAATATGGTGCATGAAGCAGAGGAAAGTTTTAAGGATAAATTTTATGTTTATGTCTTGTATTGCTAGATGGATGGTACTGTCATTTACTAGGAGTATAGCAGATTGAGGAGAAAGATTGTTATGTTTAATTTTGAACACGATGGGATTGACTTGTCTTTGAAATACCCAAGAAAAGATACAAAGTTCTCAGTTGGAGTTAGAGCTCAGATAAAGAATCTGAGGTAGAGATAAAAGTTTGTGACTACACGTGGATAGGGGCCATGGGTGTGGATGAGAGTGTCTAGGAAAATATCTAAGAGGAGAAATTTATTACAAGCTTTGAAGAGCACTAACATTTCTGAGCTAGGTATAATTGGATGTCCTACAAAAGGAAATAGGAAGGGAATGTATCAGAGAAACATACAAAGAAAAAGTCTGCTTTCAGAGGAACTTAGGGAAAATGTTTTATGAAATGCAAAGTGATCAACAGAGGATGAGAACTGAGCAAAAAGTTCAACGAATGTAAGACAACAGAAATCACTGGTGGTCTGAGGGAGACCTGGAACTGCAGCAATGGTGACTGAAGCAAGGCAGGTAAGATCAGAGGTAGAAAATGCAGATGTATAGACAGGTTGTATAGGCAATTCTTTTAAATAGTTGCCTGTGAAGAGGGAGAGACATTATTGAATAGCTCCATCCCACTGAGGATAACTGGTAGACTTAAACATCACTTTTCCTGAAAAGATTTCTCTGACACTCCATCTTCAGCCCTGAGACTATATTAAAGTCTTCTTATATAAGTTCTTGCATTACTCTTATGGGAGCACATATTATCCTCTTTTGCCACAGGTAGTCTCTTCTTCGGAGAAGGCAATGGCACCCCACTCCAGGACTCTTGCCTGGAAAATCCCATGGACAGAGGAGCCTGGTAGGCTGCAGTCCATGGGGTCGCGAAGAGTTGGACACACTGAGCGACTTCACTTTCACTTTTCACTTTCATGCATTGGAGAAGGAAAAGGCAACCCACTCCAGTGTTCTTGCCTAGAGAATTCCAGGGACGGGGGAGCCTGCTGGGCTGCCATCTATGGGGTCTATGGGGTCGCACAGAGTCGGACACGACTGAAGAGACTTAGCAGCAGCAGCAGTCTCTTCTTAATAAATTGTAACCCATTTGAACAATAGAGTTGAGTCTTTTTTACAATTGTACCCTCAGCACTTAACTCTCAAAAAGTATCTGTTGACTTTAAAAGCAGAATAACAAATAATGTGGTAACTTCTTAAGTTCAGTTCAGTTCAGTCACTCAGTCATGTCCTACTCTTTGCAACCCCATGAATCGCAGCACGCCAGGCCTCCCTGTCCATCACCAACTCCTGGAGTCCACTCAAACTCATGCCCATTGAGTCGGTGATGCCATCCAACCATCTCATCCTCTGTCGTCCCCTTCTCCTCCTGCCCCTAATCCCTCCCAGCATCAGGGTCTTTTCCAATGAGTCAACTCTTCGCATGAGGTGGCCAAAGTACTGGAGTTTCAGCTACAGCATCAGTCCTTCCAATGAACACCCAGCACTGATCTTCTTTAGGATGGACTGGTTGGATCTCCTTGCAGTCCAAGGGACTCCTTTTCCTATTGGGAACCAGTCTGTTGTTCCATGTCCAGTTCTAACTGTTGCTTCCTGACCTGCATACAGGTTTCTCAAGAGGCAGGTCAGGTGGTCTGATATGCCCATCTCTTTCAGAATTTTCCACAGTTTATTGTGATCCACACAGTTGAAAGCTTTGGCGTAGTCAATAAAGCAGAAATAGATGTTTTTTTCTGGAACTCTCTTGCTTTTTTGATGATCCAGCGGATGTTGGCAATCTGATCTTTGGTTCCTCTGCCTTTTCTAAAACCAGCTTGAACATCTGGAAATTCATAGTTCACATATTGCTGAAGCCTGGCTTGGAGAATTTTGAGCATTACTTTACTAATGTGTGAGATGAGTGCAATTGTGCTGTAGTTTGAGCATTCTTTGGGATTGCCTTTCTTTGGGATTGGAATGAAAACTGACCTTTTCCAGTCCTGTGGCCACTGCTGAGTTTTCCAAATTTGCTGGCATATTGAGTGCAGCACTTTGACAGCATCATCTTTCAGGATTTGAAATAGCTCATCTGGAATTCCATCACCTCCACTAGCTTTGTTCATAGTGATGCTTTCTAAGGCCCACTTGACTTCACATTCCAGGATGTCTGGCTCTAGGTGAGTGATCACACCATCATGATTATCTGGGTCATGAAGAGCTTTTTTGTATAGTTCTTCTGTGTATTCTTGCCACCTCTTCTTAATATCTTCTGCTTCTGCTTCTGTTCATACCATTTCTGTCCTTTATTGATCCCATCTTTGCATGAAATGTCCCCTTGGTATCTCTAATTTTTTTGAAGAGATCTCTAGTCTTTCCCATTCTGTTGTTTTCCTCTATCTCTTTGCATTGATCGCTAAGGAAGGCTTTCTTATCTCTCCCCGCTATTCTTTGGAACTCTGCATTGAAATGGAAATATTCTTCCTTTTCTCCTTTGCTTTTCACTTCTCTTCTTTTCACAGCTATTCTTAGACTTATATAAATCTTATACATATATGTATATGTACACATATACATATATGTACAATGATGGTAAAAGAGAGAGTGAAAAATCTATCTTGAAACTCAACATTCAAAAAACTAAGATCATGGCGTCCAGTCCCATCACTTCATTGGAAATAGAAGGGGAAAAAGTAGAAGCAGTGACAGATTTTATTTTTTTGGTCTCCAAAATCACTGTGGATGGTGACTGCAGCCTTAAAATTAAAAGATGCTTACTCTTTGGAAGGAAAGCTATGACAAACATAGACAGCATTATTAAAAAGCAGAGACATCACTTTGCTGACAAAGGTTTGTATAGTCATGTACAAATGTGAGAGTCGGACCATAAAGAAGGTTCAGAGCCCAAGAATTGATGCTTATGAACTGTGGTGCTAGAGAAGACCCTTGAAGTTCCTTGGATCGCAAGGAGATCAAACCAGTCAAAGTAAATCAACCCTGAATATTCATTCATCAGTCCTTTGACTGATGCTGAAGCCGAAGGTCCAATACTTAGGACACTTGATGTAAAGAGCCAACTCACTGGAAAAGACCCTGATACTGGAAAAGATTGAAGGCAAAAGAAGAAGGGGGTGGCAGAGGATGAGATGGTTAAATAGCATCACTGACCTAATGGACATGAACTTGAGCAAACTCCAAGAGATAGTGAAGAACAGGGAAGCCTTCTGTGTTGCAGTCAATGGGGTCATGAAGAGTTGGACACAACTTAGTGACTGAACAATAACAACCAATATGTGTAGACATATGTGTATGTGTAAGTGTGGTACACAATCATTCAAAAATTGATTCTTAATTAAACCAAAAGAAACTTCTTTGTTATAGGGATGTTAATGGCCCTAAAATTGTTTATGTCTTAACCCAAACTTTGTTAAAGAAACTGTCTTTTTATTGATGCTATAACTTAAAAATTCTAAAACTGAATTTTAAATACTTAAAATTTAAGATACTTAATAATATGCTATTAGATGATGATTACCTTTGATTAACCCTATATAAAGTATTTTTTTCCAGTGGAATTAGTTATAAAAACAGTACTATCTATAAGCATGCTTTTGTAAAGACTACACATTTTTCCCAAATGTGAAAATATAAAATAATAATGAACATGCATTCTTCAAACTTCTTGAATGAAGGCAAGTATATAAAATGTCAGTATTAAGAAATGTATTTCAAGAAAATCTAGGAATAACAACAGAGAAAACAGAATCTGTTAGTGAAATTGTACAAATTACCAACCAAATAGTGTGGAGGCTATTATTCTTATCTTATTTTTGAAAGCAAGGTGTTTTGTATCAGAGAATAAAACATCATTTTTTACTGTAGGAGACACACTTCCTCATGTATTAGAATGGAAATCATCTACCCATCAGCTGTCACTTCAGATCTGAGACAGCATAGTAGGCTCCCAGGCAACTGCTAGAAATATGCCATTAATACCTTTGCAGAAGGATGTGACCTGATGCACACACAATGCAGTGGTATGGCTGCTAACATGATTTAGGTGTAAATTAGTATTTTTCCCACTAGAGAACAGAACAGCTGGAGAAGCACCTATAACTTTCCTTGCCACTGCTCAGCGCTCATCATTGCCTTGAGCTTTTTCTTTAGCCTTTAAATCACTTCATTTGTATTAAGCACTTTTTTTTTTCAGAGCAACTTTAGGTTTACAGCAAAAATTGAGAGTATTTCCTCTTTATTAGATGTAGATTGTGAATTTTGGCAGGAGTAGCAATATCTGGTTTTGTGTCCTTCCCAGCGTAACTTATGAGGCACATGCTGTGGATGGCTTACAATATTATTGATTTTAAAATTTGATCAGATGGTGCACACCAGCTGTACATGCAGTTAAGCTACTATTATCTGCCTTGTAATTAATTGTGGGAGATATTTTGAGATGATATCGTATTCTTCATCAAACTTTCCTCCACTTCTATTGATGGTTGTCTGGCTCCATCACTCCTTAGTCATTCATACAAGTAGGGGTTTTTACTTTGCATTTATTTATATCAGTTATATATTTATTTTCTATTTTACTCACTATAGTCCATTATTCTCATTATTCATTTTAATGCACAAAAACATCCTAGATTTGAGAAGCCTCAGCCCCTTCAACCTGTGTCCTGTATTCTTTGGATATATCCCTCTTATCCTTTATTTCCTCACATTCTATCACAATAATTTCTAGGTTCATTTTCAAACTTATTGTCCCTAGCCTTGAAATCAAATACTTCCCCAAGGGATCTTGACTCCTTTCAGTGAAGAATAATATTTAGAAATCAAGGTCTGAGCACTTAGTGTGGTCCTTTGATTGATTCTTTCAGTATGCTTATAGTAGTTTAGTTGCTAAATCATGTCCAACTCTTGTAATCCTATGAACTGTAGTCTGCCAGGTTCCTCTGTCTATGGGGTTCTCCAGGCAAGAATACTGGAGTGGTTTGCCATTTCCTTCTCCAGGGGATCTTCCTGACCCAGGGATCGAACCCAGGTCTCCTGCATTGTAGGTAGATTCTTTATCAACTGAATTACAAGGGAAGCCCTAAATGTGCTTAACATGTTTTTAACCCCTCTCAGTTAGGAAACATACACATTAATACACTGTGACGCATACTCAAATAAGCATTCACTCTGGAATTTAAGCTAATTCAATAAATAAAACAGAAAAGTAGCTAAGAAAGGTAGAGTTCTCATATAAGTAACCTTGCAATCTCAGTACTTTTCCTGGTTAATATCTAATTCTTGAACCATAAGAAAAGCAAGACAAACTACAAACAAAAAATTAATACCAGTTGCTAATTGTTACCTAACAAATTAATAAAAGAACCTATGGTGTGTTTCATTTGGCATTCATCCTAATCCTGGTAGGGAAAGTTTCTCTTTAAATGAGGGCCTTAAAATTAAAATCAACATTTCAAAGAGATAGGAATGCTATCAGTACAACTTTTCATGGTAGCCTTTTAATCCTAATCATACAAACAAGATCTTGCCTTCCCTTCAATTTCATTACTATACTGATCGTTCCAGGATCATAACATCAAAGGGATGGAACAATGAGCACCTGAAAGCCTGAAAGTTTGTAATTTCAAATGCTGTCTTCAATGACCTCTCCATGACAAACTTCTGGAGCCATAGAGGAGATGAGAAACATTACAACAGTGTGGTAAGTCAAATTTATTTATCTTTTTATTTTGTATGTTCCTTGATTTATATTAAAATATCTTCTACTATATAAAATTATAATGAAAATTTACAAAACTACCAAAAACTGGCTGTGGGTCACTAAATTCAGGAGAGGAAATTTCTGAAACTTCTGATTTAAGATATTCTTGGATGAATGCTAAAATGTCCCTTATAATATACATAATAATATATATAATATACATGATAATTGTGATTATATTGATTGTAATACTCAAAATTCAAGTTTTATCTTATATATTCTTTTGGTAGAAGCAAGCTGATGTGAGTATTGAGATAATTCTTCCAGAGCTCATCATGTACTTCATAAGCCAGACAATCTCTAGGAAGGACACTCCATACATATGTCATAGACTATGACTGCTAATGTAGGGAATGCAGCTTTTAAAGCAATTATACTACAGTCTTCTCAAAGTAGTATGGTAGAAGTCAACTTCAGTCTCTCTAAGAAACAGCTCAACCTGAAGTCGGGGTTCAAAGAAAAACTGGTTTTGAAACTACAAAGAAAAATAAACTGGAATCTGAGTGATAATGAAGTAAGGCTAATAATAATCCAGAAATTGTAGAAACTGATAAGAGAAAGACAGAGACATAAAGAGAGGAAGAGAGAGAGAGGCTGGGGAGAGAAAGGGTTGACTTACAAATCAAAGTTCTTCCATTATTGCACCTTCTGAGCCGCAACATTTTTATTGAGAGAAAATTGTTTTATTTAGTGTAGTATTTTAAATTTTTGAAAGGTGACTTCCCACCCTCAACTCACAGTCTAATTAAGTCTGGAAAGTGATGTCAAAATAATGAGAGGACTATGTATCTTTGCTTACAAAAGGAAAGAGAACCTGGAAGAAGAGAAGATGGAGAACAGCATGAGAGGTGAAGCAAGTATGGAAGTATGAAAAGTAAAGACTTGAGCAATATGAAGACAGATACATACCCACTGAAAACCATATGACAGCCATTATAGTCACTTTTCAAAAACAAGCTCTATTTTCAGTTCAGTTCAGTCTCTCAGTCATGTCCGACTCCTTGCGATCCCATGGACTGTAGCATGCCAGGCCTCCTTCTCCATCACCAACTCCCAGAATTTACTCAAATTCATGTCCATTGAGTCAGAGATGCCATCCAACCATCTTATCCTCTGTTGTCCCCTTTTCCTCCTGCCCTCAATCTTTCCAGCATGATGGTCTTTTCAAATGAGTCAGCTCTTCTCATCAGGTGGCTAAAGTATTGGAATTTCAGCTTCAACATCAGTCCTTCCAATGAACACCCAGGACTGATCTCCTTTAGGATGGACTGGTTGGATCTCCTTGCAGTCCAAGGGACTCTCAAGAGTCTTCTCCAACACCACGGTTCAAAAGCATCAGTTCTTCGGTGCTCAGCTTTCTTTATAGTCCAACTCTCATATAGGTAGTTTAGATTGTGGTTGTATTAAACAACTATGCTCTTTTACTCTAAATCTTTAGTTGAGGCAAGATGACTTTAAGTCTGAGTTGCCATAGGCAGAGGGCAAAAAGGACTAAAATTTTTCACTCTGTTGTGTGAAAAGGACCTTTGGTTAGGTCTCTAGCTCCATATCTCCTAGTAATAAAATAGGAGTAAATGTCAACAGTACATTAATTATAATGGAAATGACTCATGTTTGGTTAATTGTATCTAAAGAGGAGAAAACTATACATGAACTATAGTATCTGAAAGGAAGGCATAATGAGAGATACACACTTGGAAAAGTCCTTGAAAACATGATGATCATCTCTCTACTGGAACATCTGCATGAGGAACATTTTTTATTTCTCAGTTGATTGTGGGAGCTAACTTCCTCTGATATTACTTCCAAGTGACTTTAAATATCAGGGTTTCAAGGGATTAGAGAAGCCCTTCTTAGTGCTGAATATGATTATAGCAGGAGTCATTTATGTGAGGCATTGGACATAGTCTCAGACTTCAAGTCATAGGCCTGCCAAACAAAAATTTAATAGGAGAGATACCATGCTTGCTTCCAGGGGTCATTCTAATTTTTAATTAGGCTAGTGGTAAAGTTCTAGGCCATCTTAACCCAGCAGACTGCTGGATTTTTAGCCAAGGAGTTTCTGTAGAGTTTGACTCGTTCACTCTTGTTCAGAGGACTGGAGGTTATAGGAGTCTGCAAACTTATGCATAATTCCTTTGCAACAGTAGAATTAAAAGAATCTTTTCTGTCTTAGTCAATGTGCTCTTGTATTCCCAAAATGGGAATTATATATAATAAGAGAGTTTTAACATTGCCTGAGCATCAACTTTTGAAGAAGCAAAGACTTCAGGCCATCCAGACATTATACACACCTGAAGCAGACAAGTCTCTTACTTTTTCCTAGGTATGAATTCTATAAAAGCCAACTGCTATCTGGTTCCTGGTAAAGTTGACTAGGGCTTCCTGTACTCACATTAGGAAGAATTCTTCTGATAAATAGTACATTGTAAAAATGTGTTTTGAGTTATTTAATCTTTTTGGCAGGTATATTAACAGTCTAGTGTCTCTAATATTCCTCTTGTGTTAAGAAAATTTTGTTCATACCATAACATTAACCAAGTAAATCAGACTGTGGTATAGGAATTATATTGTTAGGTAATTCCCATGGTTCCCAAAGTTGTTCTAGTACCTATTATAATCCATTTGTGAAGCATGGATTTTAAAATGAACATTTAAAAAATTATTTTAAAAGTAGAGCTTTACATCAGGCTCTGCCATGTTTTAACAGCAGCTTCTGTTCCTTGGTGAACAAAAGGAAGTACTGATTCCTGAGCAGGCAGTTGTAAAGTTCCTAACAAACCAGCTATCCATTTTCATAGCTTTTAAAAAATTCTTATTGAAAGTAAAATTCTATTTTTAAAAATTTTCCGTACTGCATGTCAGACACTATGCATATATTTATTGGTAGTGTTTACATTATGTATTTAGTGATACTTCAAATCAAGACTTGTAGTTCCAGCAATTGCTATGAATTTGCCTGGTTATACAGACACAATTTCAGACAAAATATAATCTTCAAGGGTTTTAAAATAAATAGCTACAAATAGCCTTAAGTTGGCCATTTTAGTTGGCCATTTTATCTCAAGTATACGACCCATTAGTAAACTTTATCAAGTATGCAATATAAGCTGAAATATCAGTTACTTCAAGTTAGATTTTTTTGAATTTTGGTATTATCAAGTATGCAATATAAACTGAAATATCAGTTACTTCAAGTTAGATTTTTTTAAATTTTGGTATTCTCAAAGCAAGGGGAGAGACAACAGCCAATTTCAGTTGTTTAAAAGCCTATTCAGATATTAGGAAGCAAGCCAGAAGAGCAGGAGAATCATCATGTAACAGCTTCATAAGAGGTTCAGTTCATTTTGTAAAAGCTAGAATATGCTGTCTACAATGCTACAATGTTTCATTAATCCCAAAAATTGTCTAATTTTTTTCTCATACTAGGACATTTTGTCTGCAGAATGGGCTAATTCCCAGATTATAGCACTGTTGCCTACAGCTGAGAAAAATATTTTACCACTGATAATCAAAAGTAATTTGTCTATTGAGGTATTATGCATCTGTAAAGCAAAGAAAATTTCACCAAAGTATTAATTTCACATTGTTCTTTAGTTTCAGAGGCTACCAGCAAATCACCTAGTCGGAACAGTTACAGATTCTACTGGTAGGATAAATTCCTCAAAGTTTTCCTATAAATGACTTGAGAAAATAGTAGAGGAATGTGAAAAATTGTGAGGAATTTTGTTGGGGTCCTTCATAAGTAAAATCAAACAAAAACAGATCCATCTCCAAGAGAGAGAGAGAGAAAAAAAGTAGACTACAGATTGATCACAGAAAGACTGCAGACAATGGTATCAAAGTCAGAACAGCTCAGAATTACAGAGGTTAATGAGACAACAAATTGATCTCTTTGAAGTCTCATACCAATCTATATGAGCTTTCCTGGTGACTCAGAAGTAAAAATTTTTGCCTGCAATGATGGAGATGTGGGAAATGAGGGTTTGATCCCTGGGTCTGGAAGGTCCCTGGAGAAAGAAATGGCAACCCAATTCAGTATTCTTACCTGGGAAATCCCATGAACAGAGAAGCCTTGTCCATGGGGTTGCAAGAGTTAGACATAACACAACCACAGACACCAATCTATGGTTCATGCTTATGTGCTAAGTTGTTTCCGTTGTATCTGACTGCAATCCTGTGGATTGTAGCCTGCCAGGCTTCTCTGTCCATGGAATTCCCCAGGCAAGAATACTGAAGGGGTTGTCATGCCCTTCTCCAGGGGATCTTCCTGACCCAGGGATTCAACTCACTTCTCTTAAGTCTCCTACATTGGCAGGCAGGTTATTTACTACTCACACTACCTGGGAAGCCCATAATCTATACAATGGTCAGCCATTTTTGTCAAATTTACCTTCCTCTCTCATTGGAAATATGAGACTATTACAGAGTGAATGCCCCTTTTGAAAACTGTTTATTTTTTCTAATTCTTTTATAGCCAGTTTTATTCTTTCTAATTGAGTTCTTGAAAAAGGGTGTTGTTTTATGAATAGCCAAAGTTTATTTTTTTTCCCAAGAGAGTTCCACAAACACTCCATCTGGAATACAGAATATGATAACTTGCATGACAATTCTCTCCCCAATAGGGTTATAGGAGATTCAGCAGAAAGAGGCCTGTTTCTCAGTCAGAGAGCTGATCTGTATGGGAATACAGAATACACAGCAAGGAACAAATAAAGGATGACTTGAAATAGCAACAGTCTGATCTGTTGCCAGATGGAAAGTGAGGATTGTCCCAGGAAACTGCAGAATAAGCAGCTATCAGAAAAGGCAAGAATAGATCAGCCTGAGGAAAAGTTATTGACTCACACAGTTCATCGTGGTTACTACCTCCAAGACTGTCTCAAACTGTCCATTTTGAGCCATTTGTCAAATATTTCCTAGCTGAGGGTTGTCCTTCAAGGATCTCTGGACCCTCTTATACTTACAATTCCTGCATCCTTCAGAGTCTCTTTCTGTGATTTCTCTTCCAATGTTCTAGCTTCTTAAAATAACAATTTGTCATCTTTTTTTTTCTTGCTTTCTTCTCTTCATAGATTGACCAGAATAGGGATTATTTCCTATAGAGTTCTAACTGAACAGTCTAATCTCTTCTTTGTCTTTCTCAAACTTAGTAATTACTACTAAAATTTGAGTGTTAGTCTGTCCTTGTCACCCCACCACTTTTTGCCTAACCTGGACTTGGATAATAGGGAATTTAACCTAGACAAAGGCAGTTTAGGCCAGTGGGCAATAGTGATTTGCCCTTTCATTTATGCCAGTAAACTCTGAGACAGTCTCAACAAACCAGAGATGGAAATCAGTGGGAGATCTCACCTATCTTCTGAGCACACCAAGCAATTTCACCCAGCTTAACTTTACCAGAAAGATATCAAGTATGACTGTTAGCTACCACTCTCAAAAAATATCTAACATTCATAGCTCTTCCACAGGTGTGAGGGGGATGGGGGACAAAGGGAGTGGCAGATAGTTAACTTCCCTTGGCCACTATTTCCCTTGATATGGTGATTGTCTGGACCACAAAATTTGGTCTATCAAAAGTAAAAATCTGTTGGTTGCAGAAATCCAAACAGTACTTCATGCAAATCTTCCATGTGTCTGACTGTAAACTGAAAATATGCTTCTGAGTATTTTCACAAACTATGAGAGCATAGGGAAAGGGAGCCTTTAAATAAGTTATATCAACTGATGAGAAAGGCACATAAATTACCTAGGATCTCTGTGTAGCTTCTAAATGGCAGTAGCTCTGCTGACTATCCAAATAGAAGAGGATAATTTTTCTCTCTTTGAGACAGGAAAAACATAAACTACATGGCATTTTGCTCTTTTTTCTTGTGTTGGCATTCATCAGCTTAACACCTTGTTAGTTTTCCTTTTTCCAAATAACTAGGGCAGTTACTCTCCATCCAGTTGCTTTCATAAAGGAACACTGTCTTACAGTCAAATTCATAATCATTCCATGATTCTGTCTCTTTATCATGTCTGCCCTTCTAGCTAAGTGGTATGTGAAAGCGAAAGGAATCCTGATGGTAGAATCTGGTTTACAACATGAAGTGGACCCAGAACTATGTTTAAAGGTACATAATCCTATGTTCTCAAATGGAGGAGGTCTATCATTAGCAGCTTCAAAAATAAATATATTCTCATCCTTCTTTGTAAGGAAATCAGCTACTGACAGGAAGCACCCCTTTATAATATCATCACATCCCCCTCTGAGATAGAAGGAGCAGAGACACCAGAGAAAGGAGGAGGAGGTTTCTGTGAAAGAGAAGTAACTTTAATTCTCATTTCTTCTTCTACTTTTTCCAGTATTCCCTTCTGTCTATGCAATTCATTTTTACTTTCCTCTTAGAATGATATTCATTCCATAAATAACCATTTGCTTGGGATGAGTCCCTTCTAAGAGTCTCTGCCAATGTGTTACTTTATCCAAATCAAAAGAACTGATTATTGTTAAAATAACTATAATACCCAAGACAATCTACAGATTCAATTCCATCCCTATCAAATTACCAATCACATTTTCCACAGAAATACAATAAGGAATTTTAAAGTTTATATGGAAACAGAAAAGAGCCTCAGTAGCCAAAGCAATCCTGTGAAAGAAAAATGGAGCTGGAGGAATCAGGTTTCCTGACTTCAGACTATACTACCAAGCTATAGTCATCAAAATAGTATGGTACTCACACAAAGACAGATGCAGATTGATGAAACAGGATAGAAAGTCCAGAAATAAACCCATACATCTATGGTCAATTAACCTACCACAAAGGAGGCAAGAACATACAATGGAGAAAAGACAGTATCTTCAATAAGTGGTGCTGGGAAAACTGGACAGATATATTTAAAAGAATGAAATTAGAACATTTTCTAATACCATATACAAAAGTAAACTCAAAATGGATTAAAGACCTAAGTATAAGACTTGACACTATAAAACCCCTAGAAGAAAACATAGGAGAACACTGACATAAATAACACCAATGTACTTTTGGATCTGTCTCCCAGAGCAATAAATATAAAGATTAAAAATTAACAAATGGAACTTAAACATTTTTGCACACAAAGACAACCATTAGCAAAATGAACAACACACAGAATGGGAGAAAATATTTGCAAATGGTGCAACTGATCCAAAATATAAAAAGAGCTCATAAAGCCAAGCATTAAAAAAAAAAATCCAAAAATGAGCAGAAGATCTAAATAGCTTATGAAAAGATTCTCAATACTGATAATCACCAGAGAAATGCAAATCAAAATGAGATGTCATCTCATAGCTATCAGAATGGCTATCATCAAAAAGACAGGAAATAACAATTTTTGGAGAGGATGTAGAGAAAAGAAAAACCTTATACACTGTTGGTAGGATGTCAATTGGTGAAGCCACCATGGGAAACAGAATGGATGTTTCTTAAAAAACCAAAAATAGAACCACCATATGATTCAGCAGGTCCATTCCTGGTGTATATCTGGAGAAAATGAAAACACTAACTTGAAAAGATATGTGCATCCCAATGTTCACAGCAGCATTATTTACAACAGTCCAGATATGGAAGCAACTTAGGTGTCCACCAACAGATGAATGGATAAAGAAATGTGGTGTGTGTACTACTCAGCCATAAAAAGGAATGAAATTTTGCCATTTACAATAACGTGGATGAACACCTAGGGTATTATTTTTAGTCAAATATAAGACAAATACAGTGTTACCTCATTATAGTTTTGATTTGCATTTCTCTAATAATTAGTGATGTTGAGCATATTTTCATGTGCCTATTGGCCACCTATATGTCTTCTTTGAAAACATTTTTATTTTTATTTATTGTGGACTCTGTGGGAGAAGGCGAGGGTGGGATGTTTCAAGAGAACAGCATCGAAACATGTATATCTAGGGTGAAACAGATCACCAGCCCAGGTTGGATGCATGAGACAAGTGCTCGGGCCTGGTGCACTGGGAAGACCCAGAGGGATCAGGTGGAGAGGGAGGTGGGAGGGGGGACCGGGATGGGGAATACATGTAAATCCATGGCTAATTCATTTCAATGTATGACAAAAACCACTGCAATGTTGTAAAGTAATTAGCCTCCAACTAATAAAAATAAATGGAAAAAAAAATAAATAAAAAATAAAATAAAATGCAAAAAAAAAAATCTTATGCCCATTTTTGATTGGATTATTGTTGAATTATTTTTTTTATATTGAATTGTATGAACTGTTTGTATATATTGGATAATAACTCTGATTGATTGTATCATTTACAAATAGTTTCTGTCACTCAATAGGCTGTCTTTCTGTTTTGTTGATGGTTTCCATTGATGTGCAAAAGCTTTTAGGCTTAATTAAGTCCAATTTGTTTATTGTTTGCTTTTATTCCCTTTACCTTAGACAGGTCTCTTCAAGAAGTAGTGATGAATAAACTGGCCATTCTTTTACTACCTGTAAAAGAATGGAATTAGAACATTTTCTCATACAAAAATAAACTCAAAATGGATTAAAGACATAGATATAAGACTGGAAACCATAAAACTCCCAGAGGAAAACATAGTTAGAACACTCTTCAACTTAAATCACAGCAATATATTTTTGGATCTGTCTCCTATGTCAAAGAAAGGAAGACTTCTTACAATTCAGGGTCTCTTCCTCACTGTTTGTGTGGCCACAGGACTTCAATTGTCCATTCACTTCAGGACTGGCCAAACATTTCCTGTCCCTGTTGTCAAAGCTATTGAAAAATATAATTAACAATAAACTCTCCCTCAAACCCAGAAATCCTCTTCACAGAAGTAGTAAAGAAAAAAAGACACTTTTATTATTGAATGAGCATTCAACTAGAATATGCTTTCATCATAGGCAATCTGCTAAGAGATTGCAAAGGCAGAAAGGAAATTCATCCTTGTATATAACCAAAAGGACACTATAATCACACATGTTTCCAAGATAAACAATAACAAGTACTCAAGTATGGATCATTTGTCACACAGAATTCATCCTGACTTTTATCTGTTAATTGGTATATTTAGCTAGAGGAAAACAAAGCTTTCACGTCCGTCCTTACGATAGGAGGTAGTTTGGCAAATTGAAGCAAGACATTGAAGTTAGGTTTCTACCCTCCTACAGAAGCTGGATATAGGAATACAACCTCCCTTGATGTTTATATTTCACAGATATGGTTCTCTTGTCCTTGCGAAAAACACAGCTGGGAATAAAGCCAACAAAAGGTCCATTTAGTTTTTTTTTTTTTTTTGAGTACTGATTTAACTTTTTTTTTTTTCCCATTTATTTTCACTAGTTGGAGGCTAATCACTCCACATCATTACAGTAGTTTTTGTCATACATTGAAACGAATCAGCCATGGATTTACATGTATTCCCCATCCCAGTCCCCCCTCCCACCTCCCTCTCCACCCGATCCCTTTGGGTCTTCCCAGTGCACCAGGCCCGAGCACTTGTCTCATGCACCCAACCTGGGAAGTATTCATAAACATTTTAAAGGAAGGAGAAAGTGCTTGCAATTACCAGTTTTCCAAAATAAGTGCTATAAGAAAAAATTGGGATAGGTCTCTTCCCTTCTTTTCAATAGGGAGAATTAAACTTCTTATATTTAATTTATTTGCCTTAAATGTATGCCAGGTTATTATTTTTTACCATAAAATATAATTTCTCCATAACACATAAATAAACAGGAAAGAAGGTTGAAAAGAAGTCCAGGGTTCCTGAGGAGGAGAAAGGGGTCTGGGGCTCTTGAAATGGAGATGGGGGTCTGGGGTTCTCAAGGAGGAGGAAAGGACAAACTTTTTTTCCCCCTAAACATTCCTTAGTCTTAGTCATATAAAATGCTTTCTTTCTTTAAGCCTGGAACTGATGACTACACAACAAACAATTCAGTTTAAACTCTGTACTAAGGATTATATAACAACAAGTATCCTGCTTGAGGACAGTTTCACCTTCCTGAAAACCTTCTGGCTAATCCTGTTATCTTAAAATGTAAATTATGGGAGTGGGTCTAGTAAGATCTTTACAACCTCCAGACATTCTTTTGATTTACTGTAATAAGTAATTAAAAAGTATATAACTCCCTTGCTAACACTAGCCGAGGGGGGCACTGTCTGTCCCCCTTCTTATGTCTATGCAGAAATTTTCTCTGTCCCTTTTCATACTTTAATAAAACTCTGTTACACAAAAGCTCTTGAGTGATCAAGCCTGGTCGCTGGTCCCAAAGCTAAATCTTCAGCTAAATCTTACACCATTCACTGTAAGCTATCAATACTTGGCCACCTGATGTGAAGAACTGACACATTGGAAAAGACCCTGATGCTGGGAAAGATTGAAGGCAGGAGGAGAAGGGGACGACAGAGGATGAAATGGTTGGATGGCATCACCGACTCGATGGACATGAGTTTGATTAAACTCCAGGAGATGGTGATGGACAGGAAAGCCTGGCATGTCGCAGTTCATGGGGTTGCAAAGAGTTGGACATGACTGAGCAACTGAACTGAACTGAACTCACTAACATTTCCAAGTTATATGCATCTTCGACTTCAATCGTGGAATACATGAGAGAAAAGGAAAACCCAGGGACTATTATGCTGTGCTGTGCTTAGTCACTCAGTCGTGTCTGACTCTTTGTGACCCCATGTACTGTTGGTTCAAAATTTTTCGTTTGGTCAAAGAAAGCATTAACTTTTGTATTTTTTTGTTATTCAGTCACTCAGTCATGTCCAACACTTTGCAACCCCATGGACTGAAGACTCTAGGCTTCCCTGTTCTTCACTGTCTCCAGGAGCTTGCTCAAACTCATGTCCATTGAGTGAGTGATGCCATCCAACCATCTTCTCCTCTGTCATCCCCTTCTCCTCCTGTCTTCTATCTTTTCCAGCATCAGGGTCTTTTCCAATGAGTTGGCTCTTCACATAGGTGGCCTAACTACCAAAGCTTCAGCTTCAGTCCTTCCAATGAATATTCAGGATTGATTTCCTTTAGGATTGACTGGTTTGATCTCCTTGCTGTTCAAGGGACTCTCAGGAATCTTCTCCAACACTACAGTTTGAAAGCTTTATGTCAGCATCAAGAGGGGTGACTGTAAAGCTAAGCCTTCTTCTTGGTCTGACTCTCACATCCATACATGATTACTGGAAAAACCATAGCTTTGACCAGATGAACCTTTGTCAGCAAAGTAGTGTCTCTGTTTCTTAATATGCTGTCTAGGTTTGTCATAGCTTTTCTTCCAAGGAGCAAGAGTCTTTTAATTTCATGACTGCAGTTACTGTCCACAGTGATTTTGGAGCCCAAGAAAATAGTCTTTCACTGTTTCCATTGTTTCCCCATTTATATGCCATGAAGTGATGGGACTGGATGCCATATTCTTAGTTTTCTGAATGCTGAGTTTTAAGATATCTTTTTCTTAAAATTTGCATTATTTTGAAGAAAAATAACTTCTTTAAAATGTTGAACTTCTCCATTCAAGAAAAAGATATATTAACTAATTATATAAAATATCTAATATTTTAGTATTTTGAGCTATAAAAACTTCAATTTCACTTATTTAGTTCCCAAGGTTAGTTACTTTAAGGAAAAAAAGTGTACCCATTGGGAAATTGATTAATCCTTACCAGGGCAATTTTATTTTATTTTTTTCTTTCTCTCTTACAAGATGTCATTCTTAGTATACTTAAATAATATTGTCTTAACATTTCTGAACATATAGTACTCAAATGAACAGCTTTATATATTCTAAAACCAATAGACTATAACATATATAACAGTGGGATACTGAATGAACCTTATGTTATGCTACATCTCAAAGAAGGGAATATGTGCAGAAACGTCTGCTGGCAGTCTCTCCATCTAGCACCCTTAGATGACTTTGCTAAGGATCCAAGTGGTATTATTAAGCTTCTCAATACACTTTCAAAGGATGGGAAAAGTGGAGGAGATAGTTATTATTTTTAGTGCAAATAAGGTGACTTGATCTAGAAACTGTTCACGCTATGTGTTTTAGGAACTGGCTTGAATATGTCACTTAATAGATGAGATGATGCCAGTTTGCTAGTTTCAGTTCAAACTTTGTAAATAGCTGTTTCATTTGACTGGTGCCAAATCACATTAAAATTCCACTGCTTTGATCCTTCCAAAAGAATCTAGTAAATCAATCACACTTCCCTCCAATTACTAAGATTCCTTAGCTGGAACATGTCTGGGTAGTATTCAAAAGAGATATGGTTCTGAACAATTAAATTAGTTTTTCTAATAAGTTTTAATATTAATGACTATTTATTCATGTCCTAAATATCATATTTGAGTTTTAAGTCTATTTCTCAAACTAAAGATTAAAAATTAGGCTTGACATAGATAAAGGAAGGATGGCCACTGTGATTTTATCAAACTCACCCAAATAGCCAGTTGTCATCTATTAAAGGAACATGTCCCTCCAGCTTTTGTTTGATGGGTTGAAAATTGACTCCTGTACACACAGGGCAAGGGAATATCAGAAAAAGAAGCACACTACTCCAGATTGGTAAGTGGCAATTTTAGAAAGCAAGGGAATTTACTTAAGGCATCTTGGGCTGCAAAAAGATGAGTAGATCTCCTCACCCACCTCACCCACACGTCCGACTCTTTGTGACCCCGTGGACTATACAGTCCATGGAATTCTCCAGGCCAGAATACTGGAATGGGTAGCTTCCCTTCTCCAAGAGATCTTCCAACCCAGGAATTGAACCCAGGTCTCCTGTATTGCAGGTGGATTCTTTACCAGCTGAGCCACAAGGGAAGCCCAAGAATACTGGAGTGCATAGCCTATCCTTTCTTCAGTGGATCTTCCTGACCCAGGAATTGAACCAGAGTCTCCTGCAGGTGGATTCTTTACCAACTGAGCTATCAGGGAAGCCCCCCTCACCCACCTACTAGAATCCTAAAGTTTATGTAGAAGTCTTAACTGGACACAGTCACTTACACAGTCCAGATGGTCTCAACACTACATCACTATCTAAAGCTGTGTCCTTGGGCAGCTTCTAACATGGGTAACACAGAGGGCACATTCCAAGGACTGGAATAGGATTGAGCAGCCTCTGATTACCCAGGTTCAGATTTTGAGTCAACAGGTAGTCACATCCTCTAAAAGACTTCCCCCAACACTGATAAATCACGTAAGATCTGCCTCTAACATACTCTATCCCAGAAGTTTTGAAATCTGTCTTTATATGTCTTGATTTATTTTTTTAATTGTATTTATTATATATTTTTCAATCATGTAAAACAGGATCCTTTGGTGAGTTGATAGAATCCCTGTTGAGAAAGATTAAAAACTTAGCCTTCTGTCCTTCAGGCCATTTCTCTCCCAACAGATGTATCAGTTTAATTGGAAATATTTGATTAAACTTATTTCAGTGGGAGTTAATAGGAAATCCTAACATGGGATTGCATCAGGATTATATCAATGTATCATAACAAGCCCAGCCTTATTGTGCTTGGATTGGACACTCTGGACTGGGTGGAAAATATCATTTTCTGTCATCTCTTTATTTTCTCCCTTTAAAACAGGGCAGGAAAGCATGCTGATGGTATACTTCTATCATCAAATATAAAAGTAGTTTCAATTAAGCCTGCTTTCAATTACTGTCAGAAAGAATAATTTTAAGACTCAAATTTTGGCAGCTATCCTCTAACATTTAATTGGTATATATTTATGAATCCTAGAGAGTAGGTAAAATCACTCAGATACTTGGAGATATGTTTTGAAACCTGTTCTTAGACTGTTTCACTACTTGACATTTTGCAACCCATGAGTATGATATTAAGAATTTTTAATGATTGCACTGGATGTTTGAAATGCTTTTGACATTTCAAGACTAAAATGTTCATGTAATACTACGTAGCCCCAAACTTTGAGGTTTTGATTGACACATAGTCCAGGATTTGAGTAGCTTCATAGTTACATTTTGAAGAAATATTGGCCCTGCTTATAGACACAGCCTTGTCTTATCTTGTACCATATGTGAGTTGGCCCTCTACTCAGGCATGTATTCCAATTAGAGCATTTTATTTTCATAATATTTCATTCCAAACTTCAATAAATCAACTGTTTGCCAAAGAAAATTCATATGACATAAATTGTCAGCTTAGATAATCCATAATTAAGTTTCATGGAAATGTGCCTAAGAGAAAATCAGCCTATTAGTTTCTATGCATTTTAACTTTTAACTTTGAATCAAATTGTGCGATCAACAAGATATAATCTTGAACTATGCAATTTTGATGGTTTGTAGAATTTTTATTTGACTTTGATTAGTTGTTCATTTCAGCTTCCACTGAGATTTATCATATATGTAATCCAGCTGTCACCAGTTCCTACAGAGCATATTCTAAGTTGATATAAATTTCAAGTTTGGTTGACCTTACTGGCAGAGCAACAGGCTGTCCAACCCCTTCAAGTGTCATCCCCTTACCACACCGGGTGTATCTCTGAGTCCAGAAAAGATGCCTTATCTAAGTTCTACTTCAAAAGTAGCTGTGATGCTGCACTAGGAGCTATCACTTATCAGAACTGGCCTCAGGATGTCTTAGCCTTTCTGTCTCCTCCACCAAGCACAGTATTTCTTGTGGTCTGTGTCATCAAGATCTCTATCATACCCCTTCTTCTGTTCCATGTTAGGATGCCAAAGTGATGGGTAATGTATAACAGTACTAGACAGAGAACATGAGCTTCCTTTTTATATCTTTGTTATGTTTGAGAAATTTCAAAGCAATATTGTTTGAATCACAACAAATTACATAAATAGCTATTTTAGTTTATTTACAAGCCTCTATATCCTTATGACCCAAACACATATTAAGGTGAACAGGAATATTATTATTAGTGCTTTTCTGCTTCAGTCACCTTGACAATAGTGATGGCTGTCTATTTGCAGAGTCATGTCTGGATCTTCTGTAGCACTTTCCTACATACCCAACAGAAACACTATTTCTGCTTCTCCTCTGGACATGCCACTATGGCCTCAAAGCTTCCCTACAGAGTGATGTGCAATGCAGGGAGGTGGAGGAGCTAATGGCTCTCTCCTCAAGCACTTGTCCTGAAACTTCAAAGTACTAATGCTTGTTACCATAGTCAAGTGAAGTCATTTATGAACACATCTCATGTTTATGATGCTAATTCATCTCTGTATCAAGTCCTCCAAATCATCTCAAGAATGAGACAGTGTCTGTAATAAAAGAGTTTTCATTCTTTCTGTTGGTCTTCCTGGTTGATGTTCCTATTATACCAAAACAAATCTCTTTCCAACCACACAAAAACTAAAGCATCCAAGCAGAAGACCACATACAAATCAACACCAGTAAGGTTACAGGCCCATAGGCTCTAGAAACAATAATTCAGTTTTAGCCCTAAATCCAGTCTCTGGCCAAAAAACATAAATTGAAAAGTAATGAATAAAAAAGCTGGAATCTGGTGTCTGTAGCTCTGTCTTCCCAGATTCTGTCTACATCAACTGGGTTTGTCTTTCTGATCTTCCATTTGTTGTACTCACATGCTTATTTGCAGAACCAAACACTTTAATTTATTCTTTCTGGTTTAACACGTCTCAGACAAGGCTCTCATTCAGCTTAAAGGCCCCTTTTCCTGAACTGTCCCTCAGAGGCTACAGACTGTCATTGCTGTGCCTATCCAGTCTGGGAAGTTCAGTGACCAAACATGTAACGGCAGTGGCAGGCACACAGTGGGCAGCACAAACAGTGACAGGCACATAGGTGGCAGCACAGTGGCAGCACATAGTAAGTGCCTGATGAATGTCTGCTGATGATTCTGAAGTCAGTACCAATAATAAATTATTTTATTATAGAATTGCACTGTTCTCAGCTGTTTCTCATTGATTTCTGTCACACTCTATCTTTGAGTCACATTCCCCAATGCTTTGGCTGAGCTACAACCTGGTTGTAAGTTGGACATCTCTGGAAAATGTGCTAAATTTTTCTAGGATAATAGTTCTCTTGGCAGGGGAACAAAGGAAGACAGTTGTTAGGTTAATGGTATTGCATGAAAATGAATACAGTTCTGTCAATAGAAATCTAAGTCAGATAGCTCAAAATGCCATACTCACTGTGTACTAAAGGCTGAGACAGCATTACACACAGCTAAAGGCTTTCCTAGATCCAGCTAAATACATTAACCAAAAAGCAGCCTACTTGGAAGGATTGTACACATATGAATTAGATCTGTTCTAGTTATAATCAGGCATATTGGAAGTAAATCTATTGATGCCCTCAAAGATAAATGACACTCCTAAGCACTGTTTCTTTGAAGAAATATCAATTATTTCAGAGTTATCAAAACTGCTTTGCTAAGAGTATGCCTTATATTTTGAATTCCAGTTGAAGAACCCACTAAGCATCAATGTAGCTCTTATGAATACCTACATCACTTGCAGACATTAAAAAATGACTACATTAATGCCATGGTATTAACAAGCTCTACTATTTACAAGACAGTGGCAACTGACCACTTCCCCTATTTAAGCTTAGACATTGCATGCCTTTGGAAATCCCCATGCCCCCACAAAATTAAAATAGACTTAAATAACTTAGGAATGCTATGCAATATCAGCATGTGCTACATCTCTATTTAACTGTTAACTCTTCAAGGGCAAAGACTGACTGTACTCCTCCTGAATTATATTTTCCCAGGTTATCTTTGAGTTGACTTGTCAAACTCCATAAATCAGGAGTTCTTAAATTGAAGTTTTTGCACAGAATTCAAGGAAGGTAAGTATTCCGATATGGAAAAGGCTGACATTTTTATTTTCATAAACCTCTACTGAAATTTAGCATTTCCTTCAATTATGAATGTGGGAAACAGCATAGAGTAGTATTAATAGTATCTATACCTTTGTAGGAGCTTCCCAGGTATCTCAAATGGTAAAGAATCCGCTTGCAATGTGGGAGACCTGGGTTCTATCCCTTGGTTGGGAACATCTCCTGGAGGAGGGCATGGCAACCCATTCCAATATTCTTGCCTGGAGAATTTCATGGACAGAGGAGCCTGATGGGCTACACTCCATGGGGTCGCAAAGAGTAGGACATGACCAAGTGACTACCACTTTCACTTTCACTTTACCTTTGTAGGGCTTTCCAGGAGGCAGTAGTAGTAAAGAACCTGCCTGCCAATGCAGGAGACATAAGAAAAGGAGGTTAGATCCCTGGGTCAGGAAAATCCCCTGGGGGAGGTCATGGCAAACTCACTCCAGTATTTTTGCCTGGAGAATCCCATGAACAGAGGAGCCTGGCAGGCTACAGTCCATAGGGTTGCAAAGAGTTGGACATGACTGAAGCTACTTAGCAGGCCACATGCATACCTTTGTAACCAATCAGAGGGTATTTTACATCATTCTACAATAATTTCCAATATTTACATTTCCTTCATACCAAACTATTTGAAATTAAATGAATGACTGGAGCAGCCACTAAATTACACAGGATTAGAGTTGTCCATTTACAGATGATTGTATAACCTAACTGCCAAATTGTGGGCAATTCTGTGCCTTGTGACCATTCAAGCAACTAACAATCAAGTTGTATGCTTATATTAGTAATTCAGATATCTATCTTCTTTTCAGTACTCTATGTTTACATTTTTTCTTTTTTTAACCACAAATAAGATCTTTTATTTGTCATCATTAAAAGCCTGAATTTTAAACAGATTCTTGGACCAGTAGCTCATATCCATCAGCTCATTCAACTTTAGCACCTGTCTCATCCCCAGTAGCTTTTCTAAAATTATTGCCTTCACCATATAGCTCCATGAATTTTCCCAATTGAAACTTAGGCTTCTTCAGCATTTTTACTTTTCTAACAAAGACATTATGGAGTGGATAAATAGATTAGTGAGTCTTTTCTATGTCTCTTCCAATACTGTTTGGAATTAATTTATTGACCACCTCTTTCAAGTCATTTGTCTGCCCCTCTCAGGTCATGATTTCCATCATCTTCTTGTGGATCTAGCAGACCTGCTGGTGTTGGGCATAAGTGGTCTTCAGGATATGATTGCTGCATTTTTCAGTAAAACCCATACGGAACAGACAAAGCAAGAACCATCCATAATCTTAACATCAACATGAAGTTCAATCATGATCTGCCAGTTTTAGACCATGGAGCACGTTTTTTCAAGGGAGTACCACCGACTCAATGAACATGAATCTGAGCAAACTCCAGGAGATAGTGAAGGACAGAGAAGTCTGGCATGCTGCAGTCCATGGGGTCGCAAAGAGTTGGACTAGACTTAGCAAGTGAACAACAAGATCCCTACCATGAAGTCTTCCCTAGAAGAAGAAATCTTTCCCCAAAGAGGAACCAGTTAGTCACCCTGAAGAGTCAGGAAACAAAAGAGTCCTCAAGAAAAAGAGGAAATTATCTTCCAGGGAGGAGCCACTCAGCAGTGGACCTGAAGAGGCTACCGCTAGCAAGAGCAGAGCTCTAAGAAAAAGAAAATGTTCTGAAAGCTATCCTAGGAAAATTAGAATCAATTTATGCCTAATGAGGCATAACTTGGAGAGATAGTTCCCAACCCATCCTTTAGTGCCCAATAAAAAATCAAAAAGATCCATTCCATGGAAATTAGTCAGGGAGTTTTTGCCCTGAACAATCTCAAGAACTAGCCTGGATTTTCTAAAGGCAACTTCGTCATACTGCAGATCAGAAAGGCTCACTTCAAAAACATGACCCTTGAGGCCATCCGATACTGTTTTGGTTCCTTGAGTTCTCATGACTAGTGTTTTCATATAAGAAATATGTATTTCATATAAGAAATACTGGGAAAACACTAGTGCTTTCACATAATACCAATCTTTCTTAGAAAAACAGTCAACCACTTTCTCCTTGGGTCCCTTTTTGCCAACTTTCATATGATGTTTGCTCTCATCAACTACCATGGTGATGCTCAAAGAGCCAAAAGAGACAGTTTATATTGATTAAGATAAGGAATTAAGTTACTCAAAGTATACCTTAGCCCTCAACATTCTTTTACCTACACTAAGCAACAACAATTTGTACAATTGTGTCATTAAAACAATTAACTTTTACTTTTGTCTTGTTTCGTTCATTAATGGATTATAAAGAGCTATATATCTTAGTAGATCATAAAAATTTCAAAGCATCTTCTTAACTCTTTAGTATGCTATAATATTTCAATGAATATATGTTCCAAAGAATAGAAAATAATGGATGTGAAAGCAAATCTAGATCTCTCATGTCAGTGATGATTCAGGATCCTTGATTAATTAATGTGTTTATTTTTCCTTCAATCTTCTATTTGATTGATTTGTCCACAAAAGAGAAAAACTTGTAGGCATGTGTTAGTATGATGCCATGAAGGCTGCACTGTATGGCTACTGTAAAAATGTTCAACTTTTGAGAAGGGAAAATTGCTCTTTGCACCTATTCACCTTTCACAAAAGTGGATAGAGTGGCAAATGGCAAAAATAGAAAACTTCAATTGAACAAAATATTTAACTTCTAGACAAAAGAAACATTTTCTGAAAGAACTGAATCCAGAAAAATCAATTGTGGGGTATAGATGGAGTTTTATCAACATTTGAATTGAATACACATTTAAGGGCTCTTTATTCAGGGATTCATTTCCAAAGTTTCTGTACTACATATCTAGAATTGTCCCAGTAAGAATTATCATTTATTCAAGCTGAGTCTTTGAACTGAACTGAATCTAATACTATAGGAAACAAAGTCACACTGAGTAAAATTCAATTGCTGAGCAATCAGGTGAAAGAGAAATTTTGTTTATGGGACCATTGATTATTTACTGTCAGGTTGGAGAGAAAAGATGTTGTCCTAAGTGGAAGATTTGATCACACCATATAGACATGATGGTTCTATATAGTTGTTACCTTAACAACAGACTTTGCCATAAATAAACAAAAAGACAATTTATCTGAGGCACTAAGATTTATCCCAAAAGAACATTGCTATTATGCAGTTTCTCTGTGACAGAATTACTTTCATGAATTCATAAATCTATTATACACTATTTCCTATAATATTGCTTTCCCATAATTTCCTTTATCAGGTGAGAACTGACCTAGACACTTAATATAAACTGTGATGAGAGCATCTGGTTTACTAAGAAGTTCTAATAAGTCTTTGAAGATTATAAGAAATAAATAGAACATATAACAATGTTTTTAGTTCTGGACTTTCTATTTTGCCAACTGACTAGAAAGAACAATTATACCACAGGGTGACAGATTTTTGAAAAATATTCACAATGAGAACAAATTTTATTTTACCAAATTTTTTATTTAGTTTCATTTACCATAACACTAGAATTTAAATTACATTAATTTTACTCGTTTGGCTTAATTTCCCACTTAAGAGATGATGAAAATTTGAAAATCATACATGTAGCATAGAATTCAAATGTCATGCGTATGTTTTTGTTTGTTTGTTTGCTTTCTTTCCAAAACCTTGGCAATTAGTAAACAATGGGTGAAGTATGTAGTTTAAAGATAGAGCTCGCCAAATTGCCTAACAGGCTATAAGAAGATGTAAGAGAAAGTGTGGAGTCCAGATAACTTTACATTTTGGGCCTGAAAAAACTGGATGTCCAATAATGAAAATTCAGGAAGGAGATTTAGAAGTAGAATTAATACTTCAGTTTTGGACATCTCAAATTTAGATGACTATGAGATATCTAAGTAGAGACAGTAAGAAGGAATTTGGTGGTAACAGTCAAGAGAAGGGTTAATACTTAGGGTACAAGTTGGAAGTTACAGCACATAGAAATAAAACTCAAATCTTTATTCAATGGATAGGGTCTTTTAGAGAATGAATAGTTAGACAGAAGAGAATAGGTTTCAGGCCTAAGAGAGAGACCACTTTGAAACTTAGAAACTGTAAAGGTGAGGAGGTTCCAGCAAGACACTGGGAGGAGCGGTCACTGTGTTCCAAAAAGTTTCTGGAGACTATGGTGTGAAGAAATGTGTACAGAATAAAGATGAAACTAGAAGTTTCAAGTGTTCCCTTGACTTTGGCAACAAGGATATCATCAGTAACCTTGATAAGAATGGTTTCAGTGGAGGAATGGAAAATAGGGCCTGACTGCAATGGTTCGATACAGCCTAGAAAACAAGGAATTGGGGATAGTGACTTTGCACAATTCTACCTAGAAGTGCTGAGGAGCAACCCAACATCCAAGGAGTGGTGGCTGCATGGGCTCAGGAGGACTGAGAGGAGCTACTCCACGTTCAAGGTCAAGAGGGGCCATCATGAGGAGATACCCCTCATCCAAGGTAAAGAGCAGCTGCTGCGCTTTGCTGGAGCAGCTGTAAAGAGATACCCCACGTCCAAGCTAAGAGAAACCCAAGTAAGATGGTAGGTGTTGCGAGAGGGCATCAGAGGGCAGACACACTGAAACCATAATCACAGGAAACCAGCCAATCTGATCACAGGACCACAGCCGTGTCTAACTCAATGAAACTAAGCCATGCCGTGTGGGGCCACCCAAGACAGGCAGGTCATGGTAGAGAGGTCTGACAGAATGTGGTCCACTGGAGAAGGGGAATGGCAAACCACTTCAGTGTTCTTGCCTTGAGAACCCCATGAACAGTATGAGAAGGCAAAATGATAAGATACTGAAAAATGAACTCCCTAGGTCAGTAGGTGCCCAATATGCTACTGGAGATCAGTGGAGAAATAACTCCAGAAAGAATGAAGGGATAGAGCCAAAGCATAAACAATACCCAGTTGTGGATGTGACTGGTGATAGAAGCGAGGTCCAATGCTGTAAAGAGGAACCTGGAATTGCATAGGCACCTGGAATGTTAGATCCATGAATCAAGGCAAATTGGAAGTGGTCAAACAGGGGATGGCAAGAGTGAATGTTGACATTCCAAGAATCAGCGAACTAAAATGGACTGGAATGGGTGAATTTAACTCAGATGACCATTATGTCTACTACTGTGGGCAGGAATCCCTTAGAAGAAATGGAGTAGCCACCATGGTCAACAAAAGAGTCCGAAATGCAGTACTTGGATGCAATCTCAAAAATGACAGAATGATCTCTGTTTGTTTCCAGGGCAAACCATTCAATATCATGGTAATCCAAGCCTATGCCCCAGCCAGTAACGCTGAAGAAGCTGAAGTTGAATGGTTCTATGAAGACCTACAAGACCTTTTAGAACTAACACCCAAAAAAGATGTCCTTTTTATTATAGGGGACTGGAATGAAAAAGTAGGAAGTAAAAAAACACCTGGAGTAACAGGCAAATTTGGCCTTGGAGTAAGGAATGAAGCAGGGCAAGGCTAATAGAGTTTTGCCAAGAGAATGCACTGGTCATAGCAAACACCCTCTTCCAACAACACAAGAGAAGATTCTATGAATGGACATCACCAGATGATCAACACTGAAATCAGACTGATTATATTCTTTGCAGCCAAAGATGGAGAAGCTCTATACAGTCAGCAAAACAAGACTGGGAGCTGACTGTGACTCAGATCATGAACTCCTTATTGCAAAATTCAGACTTAAATTGAAGAAAGTAGGGAAAACCACTAGACCGTTCAGGTATGACCTAAATCAAATCCCTTATGATTATACAGTGGAAGTAAGAAATATATGTAAGGGACTAGATCTGATAGACAGAGTGCCTGCTGAACTATGGACGGAGGTTCATGACATTGTACAGGAGACAGGGATCAAGACCATCCCCATGGAAAAGAAATGCAAAAAAGCAAAATGGCTGTCCAGTGAGGATTACAAATAGCTGTGAAAAGAAGAGAAGTGAAAAGCAAAGGAGAAAAGGAAGCATATTCCCATTTGAATGCAGAGTTCCAAAGAATAGCGGGGAGAGATAAGAAAGCCTTCCTCAGCAATCAATGCCAAGAAATATAGGAAAAAAACAGAATGGGAAAAACTAGAGATCTCTTCAAGAAAATTAGAGATATCAAGGGTTATTGACTTATCAATATCAACAAATATCAATTGTTATTGACTTAACAGACGCAGAATATATTAAGAATGGCAAGAATACACAGAAGAACTGTATAAAAAAGATCTTCACGACCCAGATAATCATGATGGTGTGATCACTCACCTAGAGCCAGACATCCTGGAATGTGAAGTCAAGTGGGCCTTAGAAAGCATCACTATGAACAAAGCTAGTGGAGGTGATGGAATTCCAGTTGAGCTGTTTCAAATCCTGAAAGATGATGCTGTGAAAGTGCTGCACTCAATATGCCAGCAAATTTGGAAAACTCAGCAGTGGCCACAGGACTGGAAAAGGTCAGTTTTCATTCCAATCCCAAAGAAAGGCAATCTCAAAGAATGCTCAAACAGCCTGGTGTGCTGCGATTCATGGGGTTGCAAAGAGTCAGACATGACTGAGCAACTGAACTGAACTGAACTGAACTGATCTAGAAGTGCTAATACGAAGGAAAATAGAAAGGAGAAGCCTGTGGGAAGAAGATAAAGTTTCAGGATCTGCACTTATAATAGTTGCTTTAAAATGGGAGACATGTCCATTGTGATGGAAATGAAGCACAGTGAGAAACACTGATGATTTAGTGAGTGGGATGATAGTTGGAGTATAAAAGTTTTAAGTAGGTGATGAGGGATAGAATCCAGTACATAAATAGAGTGACTTTGCATTGGGGGCGGGAAAAGGAGGCTGGGTGCAGAGTACATTCTTTGTAATGTAAGAAAAGGAAGTATACACAGTGTAGTATACATGCAGTTCACTTACAGGAAGATGTAGAGGTTCTTTTACGATTATTTTAACTATTTTGTTCATTTAACAAGATAGGTTATCATCTGAGAATAGTGATGCAGGAGGGATCAAAGATGGAAAGAGAGTAGACAAGCTCTGACGTGTATCCTCAGAGAACAGGGATGTAAATTGTTTATGAAAATGTCATAGAAGTATTGAACAGCACTGGGGGCTCACTTGAATCCTGTGATTTAGAACCCAAAGTGAGATAAGTCATTTTGGTTGTTATTTTCTCCAGTTATACTGTTCTGATGTGTATCTCAAGTAGGCAGAGAGTTTGATTTAACAAGTTTTGGAGTTTTGTCAAAAGGAAAGGAGAAATTTAAAAATAATTACAGAAAAATGCAAAAGAGTGATTATAAAAGTGAATCATGAAATCTTATTAGGTATAAGAAAAGAAATGAGTATGTAACATGGGTGACAGTGAAAAGCTAATGAGAATATACTGGAGTAATGAGTAGTCAAAAAAGAGGTGCTAGAAAAAAAATAAGACAGAAAGATATGGTTACTTGCTTAAGACAGGGATGCTTCAAGTTGAGATTTTAGATGGGTTGCAGGTATTGCAAGAGGAACTAAAGAGCCTCTTGGTGAGGGTGAAAAAGGAAAGTGAAAGAGCCAGCTCAAAACTAAATACTAAAAAAACTAAGATCATGGCATCTGGCCCCATTACCTCATGGCAACTAGAAGGGGAAAAGGTGGATGTAGTGACAGATTTCCTCTTCTTGGGCTCTAAAATCACTGCAGATGGTGACTGCAGACATGAAATCAGAAGACGATTGTTTCTTGGCAGGAAAGCTATGACAAATCCAGACAATGTGATGAAAAGCAGAGATATCACTCTGCTGACAAAGGCTATATAGCCAAGGCTATGGTCTTCCCAGTGGCCATGCACAGTTGTGATGGCTGGACCGTAAAGAAGGCTGAGCACCAGGTGCATGCAGAATACCAGCTGAGAGCAGACAGGAGTAACTGACCAGTGGAAAAGAATATATAGAACCAGGCAAAACTCAGTAGGGCAAAGGAACTAGGGGGAAAACAGGAGAGTTAGTAGGGCTGGACCTGCCCTTAGTGGGTGAGGGAACTGAAGTAGGGGTCCAATCCCCACAGTGGGGCAATTGTCTGAGTCAGAGGAGAAACATTTAAGACTGAGAGTGAAACAGCTGATCTGTGGCAGCCTAAATGGAATGAGAATCAGACAGTCCTTGCTGCAGCCATACATACCCTGGACAGGAAAGCTGGTCTCCTGGAAGATGCAGTGGCTGGAAGCTGAAGTTTAGGGATTGTGGAGCAATCCCATGGTGAAGGCTGCTGCTGACTGCAGAGAGAAAGACTAAGGGGATGTGAGGGAGGAGATCGTGGTGGGAAATGCTGGTGGAGGAAAGCTAGGCTGTCATGGAAGCAAGATGATACTGCTGAGTCACATGCAGGGGATGGAGCCCTCACCATAGGCTCTCTCTCTCCACACTCCAACATCAGCAGCTGAACAATAGAGAATCTGGCCCATCGTACGCCTGATGTGTTGAACTATAGAGTAGGATCACACCCAGGGTGCTCCTTTCAGTAACTGATGCAAGGAACTACAGACTAGGACCCCACCCAGGGTGCCCCTTCAAGTGCCGGATGCACGGATTTACAGGGTAGGACCCCATCAGGGTGGCCCCTCTATGTGCCTGATGCAAGGAACAACAGAGAAGGACCCCAGGCAAGGGAGCCCTTTAAGTGCCCGAATGGGCGGAGCTATGGAGAAAGACTGGCCAAAGAGGTCTTCTGATCGCCAGCTACAAGAGGCATGAAAAAAGACTCTGATAGGGCCATAACTCCTGTGATGGAAGCAGTCTGTGTCTCTGCACACTTGGCACTGCCAGGGTCCACACAAGCAAAGCAGCTGTGCCACCTTCACGCTCAACTCTCACTGGGGCAGAGCTGCCACAGGCAAAAAAAAGTCTTGTGTCTGTGTGCACAGGGTCACTTCAGTCCTGTCTGACTCTTTGCGACTCTGTAGACTGTGGCCTGCCAGGCTTCTCTGTCAGAGAGGGGGTTCTCCAGGCAAGAATATTGGATCCTATTGGACAATTCTGGTTGCCATACCCTTCTAGAGCACTATAGCTCCTGCTGCCCTAGCCGCCAATGCCCGAGTACCTCGTGCTGTCAGAAGCCCTGCGACCCAAGCAGCTGCACCACCTCCATACCTGGCCTTCACAGGGGCAAACCCAAGCCCTCCAGGGCAGCCTCAGGAGCTAAACCCCAGTGAACGACCCACATGTAGAGGTGGAAATAAAACTACAATTGAAACCCAGGGGCAGTGTGGCTAAGGAAGATGACCCAAAACCTTCCCACCAGCTGTACAAGCTGCAGATTAAATCCACATGATCAACTAAGCAGACTGTGTTGATGGAATATATGAAAGACCATTGAGAGCTCCCACAAAAAAAAACACACTATAGCTCTGATAGCTGTGGATATTGGCGGCAAGAACACACAGAAGTAGGACCAGGTTAGAATCTGAGCTGCCCTCACAGCAGGTCCAGAGATCAGCACAGTGTTGGAGGGCATCCTGGGGAGGGGAGGTGGGCTGTGACTCCCAGTGGGGGAAAGGACGCTGACAACAGCAACTCAAGAAAAACATTTCTTATTCTTATTTTTTTACTTGTTCAGTATATTCTTTTGTATATTTCTTTCTTTTCTCTTTCCTTCTCTTCCCCCTCTGTTGTAGCTGTTGATTTTATTGGCACTAAGAAATCCAATTAAGCATTTGAGCTTTTGAGCTTTTTTTCCCCCCCTGTCACATTTTTTATTGTTGTCATAAACGTCTCCTTCTACATTGGGCTTTTGCAGTTCTGTGGAATTTTTCCTGTTTTGTTTTTTTTCTCTTTTTTAAATTTTAATTTTTTAAACCTATTATTTTTTTTGTACATTTATTTCTTTGTTTGCCTTTCCTACTCTTGTTTTCCCCTTGCAGCTAATCTTTAATGTATATAAATCTTCATCTACCTCTATTTAACTTTGCATATCTATTCATTCTTTCTTTTCTTTCTTTCCTTTCCTCTAAACATATTTGTTAGTTTTGTTTTCATTGCTTTATTCCCCACTTGGCACCTTTCTTTAGTTTTGTTTTCCAGTCTGTGCTTAAGTTAGTTTTATTCTTAACTAGTAAATATAATTTTTGATTTCCTTTGTTCACCAGGTCAGTCTACTGTACTTCATTTATGTTGGGCTGTTTTCACTTTGCTCATGGGTGTATATGTATACATGTATATTCCATTATTTTAATTATTATTGCCTGATTTTGTAACTGCCATTTGTCTGCGGTTCATCTTTGGTTTCTTGTTTTTGGATATTTGTTTTAATCTCACCTAATGCCAAAACAAACCACTTGTGGAATCTTCAGTCCTAACAAAAGATAAAGCCCTGAGCCTTTGGAGTAGGAGCACTGACTCCAAGACCCTAGACTACCAGAGAACTAACCCTAGGGAGTATCAAATAGTGAGAACTCACATAAAGGAAACCACTTGAATACAAGACCTGCATCACCCAACCACCAGTAGCACCCTGGTCAGGACACCTCATCTAAACAATAAACAAAACAAAAATATGAACCCAATCATCAGCAGACAGGATTACCACCTCACTCAGCCTTGCCCATCAGAGGATAAACAAACAAACAAAAACTCGGCACAAATCTCACCCTGTAGGAAGCTCACACAAACCACTGGACCAATCGTAGGAGGGCAGAAACCAAAAGGGAGAAAGAATTCAACCTTCAAGGAAAGAATTCAACTTTCCTTGAAGCCTGGGAAAGGACATCTCAAACACAATAACTTTAAAAAATAATGAAAAGGAAGACAAATACTGCAAAAATAAAAGAACAAACTAGAAACACAGAAGTCCAAATAAATGAAGAGGAAATAGGCAAACTACATGAAAAAGAATTCAGAATAA
The DNA here is from genome assembly GCF_023699985.2 of Odocoileus virginianus. Lineage (NCBI taxonomy): Eukaryota > Metazoa > Chordata > Mammalia > Artiodactyla > Cervidae > Odocoileus > Odocoileus virginianus. The sequence goes on along the minus strand of NC_069674.1, from coordinate 60,885,639 downwards.
TGATAGTAAACATAATCAAAAACCTTGAAAACAAAATGGAGAAAATGCAAGAATCAATTAACAAAGACCTAGAAGAATTAAAGAATAAACATACAGATACAAACAACACAATTACTGAAATTAAAAATACTCTAAAGGAATCAATAGCAGAATATCTGAAGCAGAAGAACTGATCAGTGAGCTGTAAGATAAAATGGTGGAAATAACTTCTGAAGAGCATATTAAAGTATAAAGAATGAAAAGAGTTGAGGGCAGTCTCAGAGACCTCTGGGACAATATCAAATGCACCAACATTCGAATTATAGGGGTCCCAGAAGAAGAAGAGAAAAAGAAAGTGTATGAGAATATGTTTGGAGATTATAGTTGAAAATTTCCCCAACATGGAAAAGGAAATTGTCAATCAAGTCCAAGAGGCACAAAGAATCCCATACAGGGTAAACCCAAGGAGAAACATGCCAAGACACATATAATCAAACTAACAAAGAATAAACACAAAAATGGAATATTAAAATCAGTAAGGGAAAAGCAACAAGTAACATACAAGGGAAATCCTATATGCTTAACAGCTGATCTTTCAGCAGAAACTCTGCAGGCCAGAAGGGAATGGCAGGATATATTTAAAGTACTGAAAGGGAAAAATCTGCAACCAAGATTACTGTACCCAGCAAGGATCTCATTCAAAATTAATAGAAAAATAAAAAGCTTTTCAGACAAGCAGAAGTTAAGAGAATTCAGTACCACCAAACCAGCTTTACAACAAACATTAAAGGGACTAATATAATCAAGAAAAACAACAGAAGAAAAAAGATCTACAAAATCAGTCCCAAACAATTAAGAACATGGCAATAGGAAAATATATAAAAATATTTACCTTAAATTTAAACGGATTAAATGCTCCAACCAAAAGACACAGACTGGCTGAATGGATACAAAAACATGTTCAATATATATGCTGTCTACAAAAAACCCACTTCAGACCTCAAGACACCTATAGGCTGAAAGTTAGAGGGTGGTAAAATATATTCCATTCAAATGGGAAGCCCAAGAAAGCTGGGGAAGCAATCCTCATATCAGACAAAACAGACCTTAAAATAAAGAAGATTACAAGAGATAAGGAAGGACACTACACAATGATCAAGGGATCAGTCCAAGAGGAAGACATAACAATTGTAAATATCTATGCACCCAACATAGGAGCACCTCAATACATAAGACAAACACTAACAGACAAAAAAGGAGAAATTGACAGTAAAACAATAATAGTAGGAGACTTTAACACCCCACTCACACCAATGGACAGATAATCAAAATAGATTATTAAGGAAACACAAGCCTTAAATGATACATTAGATGAGATGGATCTCGATAGCTTCAGGACATTCCATCCAAATGCAAAATAATACATCTCCTTCTCAAGTGCACATGGAACATTCTTCAGGATAGACCACATCTTGGGTCACAAATCAAACCACAGTTAATTTAAGAAAACTGAAATCATATCAAGCATCTTCTCTGACTAGATATCAATTACAAGGGAAAAAAAAACTATAAGAAACACAAACACATAGAGATTAATAAACATGTTTCTAAGTAACCAACAGGTTACTGAAGAAATCAAAAGGGAAGTAAAAAATTTTCTAGAAACAAATGATAAAGAAAACACAACTCAAAACCTATGGGATGCAGCAAAAGCAGTTCTAAGACGGAAGTTTATAGCAATACAATCTTACCTCAAGAAACAAGAAAAACATCAAGTAGACATTGAATAGACAATCTAAATTTACACTTAAAACAACTGGAGAAAGAAGAACAAAAAACCCAAAAATTAGTAGAAGGAAAGAAATCATAAAGATCTGAGCAGAAATAAATGAAAAAGAAATGAAAGAAATGATGGTAAAGGTTAATAAAACTAAAAGCTGGTTCTTTGAGAAGATAAACAAAATTGACAAACTTTTAGCCAGACTCATCAAGACAAAAAGAGAGAAGAATTAAATCAACAAATTTAGAAATGAAAAAGGAGAGGTTACAACAGACAATGCAGAAATACAAAGGATTATAAGAGACTATTATGAACAACTGTATGACAATAAAATGGATAACCTGGAAGAAATGGACAGTTTCTTAAAAAAGTTCAATCTTCCAAGACTGAACCAGGAAGAAATAAAGATTATGAACAACCCAATTACAAACACTGAAATTGAAGCTGTGATCAAAAATCTCCCAAGAAACAAAAGCCCAGGACTAGATGGCTTCACAGGAGAATTCTATCAAACATTTAGAGAAGACCTAGCGCTTATCCTTCTAAAATGCTTTGAAAAAACTGCAGAGGAAAGAATACTTCCAAACTCATCCTACGAGGCCACCATCACCCTGATACCAAAACCAGACAAAGACAACACGAAAAAAGAAAACTACAGGCCAATATCACTGATGAACATGGATGCAAAAATTCTCAACAAGATTTTAGCAAATAAAATTCAGCAACACATCAAAAAGCTCACACACTATGATCAAGTTGGGTTTACTCCACAGATGCAAGGATTCTTCAATATACACTAATCAAGCAATGTGATACACCATATCAACAAATTGAAAGATAAAAACCATATGATAATCTCAGTAGATGCAGAAAAGGCCTTTGACAAAATTCAGTGACCATTTATGATTAGAACTCTTCAAATAATGGGCATAGAAGGAACCTACCTCAACATAGTAAAGGCCATATATAATAAGCCTACAGCAAACATTATTCTCAATGTTGAGAAAATGAAAGCATTCCCCCTAAGATCAGGAATAAAACACGGGTGTCCACTTTCACCACTATTATTCAACATAGTTCTGGAAGTCCTAGTACAGCAATCAGAGAAGAAAAAGAAATAAAGGGAATCCAGACTGGAAAAGAAGAACTAAAGCTCTCACTGTTTGCAGATGTCCTGATACTGTACATAGAAAACCCTAAAGATAGTATCAGAAAATTACTAGAGCTAATCAGTGAATTTAGCAAAGTTGCAGGATATGAAATCAATACACAGAAATCAGTTGCATTTCTATATACTAAGAATGAATAATCAGAAAGGGAAATTAAGGAATCAATACCATTCACCATTGCAGCAAAAAGAATTAAATATCTACGAAAAAACCTACCTAAGGAGACAAGAGAACTGTACACAGAAAATTATAAGACATTAATGAAAGAAATCAAAGATGACATAAACAGATGGAGAGATATTCCATGCTCCTGGGTAGGAAGAATCAATACTGTGAAAATGACTATACTACCAAATGCAATCTTTAATGCAATCCCTATCAAATTACCACAGGCAATTTTCACAGAACTACAACAAAAAAACTCACAATTCATATAGAAAAACAAAAGACCCTGAATAGCTAAAGCAGTCTTGAGAAAGAAGAATGGAGTTGGAGGAATCAACCTTCCTGACTTCAGATTACACTATGAAGCTACAGTCATCAACACAGTATGGTACTGGCACAAAAACAGAAATATAGACCAATGGAACAACATAGAAAGACAAGAAATAAACCCATGCACCCATGGGTACCTTATTTTTGACAAAGAACATACAATAAAGAAAGACAGCCTCTTCAATAAATGATGCTAGGAAAACTGGACAGCTACATGTAAAAGGATGAAATTAGAACACTTCCTAACACCATACACAAAGATAAACTCAAAATGGATTAAAGACCTAAATGTAAGACAAGAAACTATAAAACTCTTACAGGAATACATAGGCAGAACAGTCTATGACATAAATCAAAGCAAGATCCTATATGACCCACATCCTAGAGTAATAGAAATAAAGACAAAAGTAAACAAGTGGGACCTGATTATACTTAAAAGCCTTTGCACAGCAAAGGAAACTACAAGCAAGGTAAAAAGACATCCCAGACTGGGAGAAAAGAATAGTAAATAAAACAACTGACAAAGGATTAATTTTCAAAATATATAAACAGCTCATACAACTCAATACCAGAAAAACAAACAACCCAATGAAAAAGTGGGGAAAAGACCCAAAAAGACATTTCTCCAAAGAAGACATACAGATGACTAACAAATGCATGAAAAGATGCTCAACATCACTCATTATGAGAGAAATACAAATCAAAACTACAATGAGATATCACCTCACACCGGTCAGAATGGCTGTTATCAAAATTTCTACAAACAGTAAATGTTTGGAGAGGATGTGGAGAAAAGGGAACGCTCTTGCTCTGTTGGTGGGAATGTAAATTTATATAGCTACTATGGAAGATGGTATGGATATTCCTTAAGAAACTAGGAATAAAACCAAAATATGACCCAGCAATCCCACGCCTAGGAAACCAAAGGAAAGAGGAAACCTGAGGAAACAAAAATTGAAAGAGACACATGTATCCCATTGTTCATTGCAGCACTATTTACAATAGTTAGAATATGGAAGCAACCTAGATGTCCATCAACAGATGAATGGATAAAGAAGTTGTGGTACATATACACAATGAAATATGCTGCTGCTGTTGCTGCTAAGTTGCTTCAGTCATGTCCAACTCTTTGTGACCCCATAGACAGTAGCCCACCAGGCTCCCCCATCCCTGGGATTCTCCAGGCAAGAACACTAGAGTGGGTTGCCATTTCCTTCTCCACCAATGGAATATACTCAGCCTTAAAAAGGAACACATTTGAGTCAGTTCTGATGAGGTGGATGAACCTAGAACCTATTATACAGAGTGAAGTGAGTCAGAAAGAGAAAGATAAATACCATATTCTAATGCATATATACGGAATCTAGAAAAATGGTACTAAAGAATTTGTTTAATGGGGCAACAGTGGAGAAGAGAACAGAAGAAAGAGAACAGATACATGGACATGGGGAGAGGAAATTCGAGGGTGAGATGTATGTAAAGAGTAACATGGAAACTTACATTACCATATGTAAAATAGAGAGCCAATGGGAATTTGCTGTATGACTCAGGAAACTCAAACAGGGGCTCTGAATCAACCAAGGGGGTGGGATGGGGAGGGAAATGGGAGGGAGATTCAAAAGGTAGGGGATATATGTATACCTATGGCTGATTCATTTTGAGGTTTGACAGAAAACAGCAAAATATTCAAAGCAATTATCCTTCAATAAAAAATAAATAAATTTTTAAAAATTAAATTAAATTAAAAGAAAAAGGCCGAGCACCAAAGAATTGATGCCTTTGAACTGTGGTGCCAGAGAAGACTCCCGAGAGTCGCTTTAACAGCAAGGAGATCAAACCAGTCACTCTTAAGGGAAAACAACCTTGAATACTCATTGGAAGGACTAATGCTAAAGCTGAAGCTCCCATACTTTGGCCACTTGATGCAAACAGAAGACTTACTGGAAAACCCACTGATGCTGGGAAAGATTGAGGGCAGAAACAGAGGGTGTCAAGAGGGTGAGGTGGCTGGATAGCATCATGGATGCAATGGACATAAACTTGGGCAAACTTCGAGAGATGGTGACGGACAGGAAGGCCTGCCATGCTGCAGTTCATGGTGTCACAGACTTGGGCATGACTGGGAGACTGAACAACAAAAACAAGTTATTGCACACCACGAGATCTGGAATTCATTAGATTATTTTGCTGTGCTAAGTGGAGGGATAAAATCATAGAAGTAAGCAGGTCAAGAAATTAATGTCAGAGTAATAAATTTATTATAAGGATAATGCACATGAAGTTGAAATCACTCAGGTTGAGAATGGGAATAATGGTGAAGAATTAGCTATTATCATTGGTAAGGATAAATGACCATTAGGAATAAAGATGACTGGAACAAGGAGGTGTAATAACATGAGAATCAAACCTGGGCTTCTTATAGAGGTTGAAAGAACAGGAGAAACAAAGACAGGTGAATTTAGCACATGACTAGTAATCTGTAGAATGCCACCACCTTAGATGGCTGCAGAGGAAGCTAGCTTCCAACCAGAGCAAAAATGAGGGTCTGTTTATGGACTATGCAGAGCCAGGTGGTAAAGAGATTCTGGGTAATGAAAGATGCCTGTGAGCCTTGGACTTCTCAAGTGTGTTGACTAGAGTAAATAGAAAGGGGAGACATCATGCAGTCATTCTCTTAGGGAAAAGTTTCTATTTTAGTTTCTCTCTTGTAATAGTTCTCAAGCAGCTCATAGCGGTAAGCTGGGAGTGTACCTGATGGTGATAAAATTAATCTTACCAAGAACATGGAGTACTCTATGTCCTACTCCAGTTCTGCAGAAAGAGACTGTCAAGAGCAAGGGGACAGCCTTGCTAGAAGCATAAAAAAATAAAAGGTTATAAAATGTAGCATTTATATTTCAAAACTCATCAGATCCTATAGGGCTTTGCAATGACACTGAAATGCATTAGCAGAATATTGTGAATATCTATTACTAAATTTTCCAAGATAGTTCTGAGTTGTTAAATTGAAGGTTGCTCTATTATGGAAAATAGCAGACTTTTGTAGAAAAAAAAAAATCGTTTGCAAGTAAAATCCATGCTTTTACATCACTGTATTCTGAGGCATAACTAAATATTCAGTGGAGGTAGCAAGAAGGAAATAAGTGATCCTGAAGGGCAGTGTAAAGGCAATGAAGAATTCATTATTACAGGAGAAAAAAATGATCTGTAGGTAAACAAATCAGTTTCTGCCAAAAATTCAAGACTAAAATAAAAGTGATTTCATTATTTCAAAACCTAACAATATGTGACTTTAAATAAAATGCTACCAAGAATAACTTCTGACAGCCCTCTACACAGTCTACCTCTCTGAACTGAATGACAAACTACAAGCCTAGAAACTTGTCTAAAGTTCTGTACCATTCTGCAGAAAGATTGTCTAACATTGGATAGATCATTACAGATGAGGTGCGACTATCCATCAATTGGATTTGTTGTTCCAAAAACACATCTGAGCCCATTATTTAAGAGGTAAGGTTTCCATTTCCATTACTGTCTTTCTGCCTACAGGTCTGTGCTGCTCGGAATATAAGATGTGTGTTAGAGAGAAATGCTCAGTTTAGAGAAATAGTATCATTTTCTCTCTAACTCTCTAGGAACAGTATGGCAAATAATCAGTAAAACATAGACAGGATTTATAATGAAGTCTTACAAATTTTATTTCTATCATCCATATGAAGAAATCCTATAATTTATTTAATTCTTTAGTATAATTCTTTAGTTAGGAAATAAATTTTTTAAATGTAATTGTGAATTTATTCATTGATTCATTTATAATTATTTTATTAGCATCCACTCTGTACCACACACTGTGCTAGGAACTGCAAATATAACAGTTAAAATAGACACAATTCATTCAGATAGATAGTCACAACAAACAAACACAATGAAGAAATAAATAATTGGACATTATAATTAATATATAGGTAAATACCAAATTGTCTCAAAAATTACAATATTATAGGGACACAGCTAAGCCTAAAGTCAAGAAAGTTAAATTTAAGCTTATATACCCACAGATTACTTATTATTTACTTTTATTTACTAAACATACACCTGATGGATGGAAGAATGGATATTATCTGTTTGAAAATTATTAGAGGCAAAAAGAAGAGGGTATGCCAAGGTTCTGAGGCAAGATAAAGGAAAGAAAATGTCATGCAACTAAGCTAACTAAAAGGCCTTCTTTTACACTAGCAATCCAAACTAATACTGTTGGCCTATATGCTATCTTGTGATACTTTAGAACAATACATCCAGATCTGAGTGTCACAGTAAAGGGTAACATGTCATATATTGAGACATTGCCCTGAGATGGCCCACTGTAGTTCTCTAATTTTGATTTTGAGGGAAGGGGAGCCAGATGGTACCAGGAGGTGCAGTATATGACAAAGACAGTAAGCAGAAGAATGAGCAGTTAAAACAGAAAATGAAATTTAACCTATACTATAAACAGCCAGGACAATAGAAGGTGCCATAAAAAGACCAGAGTCATGATTACCACAGACATATCAAGGCCTCAGATGCCAAGCCATCTGGTCTATTCTGTCATTTGAGTACAACACATTATTTGTATCTTCATAACTCATAGAGTTATAACTAAAGATTTTATTGACAAAATTGCAGTCTGTTTCTGGACACCTATGGATGTTCCCTGAAACAACAAAAGACTAGAAATAAAACTTAGTTCTGTGCTAAGTGGCTCAGTTGTGTCCAACTCTGCGAACCAATGGACTGTAGCCCACCAGGCACCTCTGTCCATGGGGATTTTATAGGCAAGAATACTGGAGTGGGTTGCCATGCCTTCTTCCAGGGATCTTCCCAACCTAGAGATTGAACCCAGGTCTCCTGCATTGCAGGTGGATTCTTTACTGTCTAAGCCACCAGGGAAGCCCAGAAATAAAGTAGATAGTTCCAAAATAAAAAAAAATCACACCAAAGTATGGATGCAGCAATAAGGAGCCAACACCCTTAGTTAAATGATGTGTTAAGACAATCTAAACCAGTGAAAGAAAGTGAAAGTTAAAGTTGCTCAGTCGTGTCCAACTCTTTGCAATGCCATGGACTATACAGGCCACTGTTCTCCAGGCCAGAACACTGGAGTAGGTAGCCTTTCCCTTCCTCCTGACCCAGAAATTGAACTGGGGTCTCCTGCATTGCAGGCGAATTCTTTACTAGCTGAACCAGTGAGGTATTACTAAAGCTCATATGCATAGAATGTCAGTAAAGAAAAATGTCTTGAATAAATGCCCTGAAAATGGCTCAAGGAAGGAGAAGGAAGAATGAAAAAAGAAATCAGAACAAAAGTTAGTAAAAATAGTACAGCTTAAAAGCAAAAAGACATTAAGATATGTATGGCCAACCTAGGTAGCATATTAAAAAGCAGAGACATTACTTTGCCAACAAAAGTCCGTCTGGTCAAGGTTATGGTTTTTCCAGTGGTCATGTATGGATGTGAGAGTTGGACTGTGAGGAAAGTTGAGCGCTGAAAAATTGATGCTTTTGAACTATGGTGTTGGAGAAGACTCTTGAGAGTCCCTTGGACTGCAAGGAGATCCAACCAGTCCATCCTAAAGGAGATCAGTCCTGGGTGTTCATTGGAAGGACTGATGCTGAAGCTGAAACTCCAGTACTTTGGCCACCTCATGCGAAGAGTTGACTCATTGGAAAAGACCCTGATGCTGGGGGGGATTGGGGGCAGGAGGAGAAGGGGACAACAGAGGATGAGATGACTGAATAGCATCACCGACTCGATGGGCATTAGTTTGAGTGGACTCCGGGAGTTGGTGATGGATAGGGAGGCCTGGCGTGCTGCGATTCATGGTATTGCAGAGTTGGACACGACTGAGTGACTGAACTGAACTGAATGTCTTGAATGCAGTGAGGATTTCATACATATATCAGATGTGTGTGATATTATATATCATAGGATATATATGTGTGTGTGTGTTAAAACGTAAGATTATATACTTTAAATATATTAAAATTATTGTTTGTAATTATACTTCAATGAAACTGTTGAAATAAATATGTCAAATATATATTTGTCTTCTTTTATCTCAGAGAGTTAGCTTGTAAAATATTTGGTCTACATTCCTTATCCACTCTGCTAAATAAGCAAACCAATACTTTAAAAATTCTTCGTTCTAATGAGATAATAATCTGTATTTTTTGGAGTGAGAACTCTCATGTTGGTTGTAGGATTGATATACTGAAAAGTTATAGAATTACAGAAAAAATCCTTTCCTCAAACATAATCTTTACAAACTTATGTAAAAGAAAAAATAGAAATGTAGTTCAAGAAGTTACCTTAAAAAAATGTGTTTAAAGATAATATCATTTCAGCTGACAATTATGGAGTTTTAATTGGTCTGTAAGCTTCCAAAATTCTCTGTAGGTTAAATGCAATAGCCACAGATGGCAGAAATTTTGGAAATCTCAGTCACAGGCATAGCATCTTAAAATATAGATATATACCCAGAAACAATTTCAACAAAGCCTTACATGTAACATTCTTATCCAATGCACATATTTAAAGTAGGTTATTTTTCACTGATGAAGTAATTTTGATGTAGATTTCTCCAAGAGAAACTTGCATCAATATTCTTTCTGAATCTAAAGGAAAAAAAATCTATTTTAGCAGATTTAATAACTTTCATTATGATAAGCATTTGTTAATGTGTAAATTTTCTTCTTCTTGGTTTATCATTTAAGTAGAAACATTGAAAGAATTTACAATTCTTAAGCTAGACCTATATCACTCCCTTACTGATCACTCACCCAATGAGTAAATAGCCTGTCTTTTCTTTCTAGGAGACATTCAAGCTAATCAGACTGAAGCTCATTGATTTGGCTGATTCACCCATTCATATATTCCTACAATTCTGTTGAGTATTTTAATATATATCAAACACTAGAATAGACTGAGGATTTAAAGAAAAGAAAGACACTTCTTGTGGTCCAGAAATTTGCTATCTACTCTGAAGTTAGAAACTAAATAAAAACGTAATTTGATAAGCACTGTGATAGAATTCTGGAGAAGACAATGGCACCCCACTCCAGTACTCTTGCCTGGAAAAGCCCATGGATGGAGGAGCCTGGTAGGCTGTGGTCCATGGGGTCGCGAAGAGTTGGACATGACTGAGTGACTTCAATTTCACTTTTCACTTTCATGCATTGGAGAAGGAAAGGGCAACCCACTCCAGTGTTCTTGCCAGGAGAATCCCAGGGACGGGGGAGTCTGGTGGGCTGCTGTCTATGGGGTCGCACAGAGTCGGACATGACTGAAGTGACTTAGCAGCAGCAGCAGTGATAGAATTCATGAACTTGGTATTGGGTAAACAGAGCCAGATGCACCTGTTCTAGGGTGGTGGACTGGGGTGAAATCAGTAAAGTTTGGCAAAGAAGTAATGGGATGAATGAAGCAAAGAAGGAGTGTTAGAGGATACAGACCATACAAAGTCAGGAATTTACAGAGCCCTTTTTCTCTCTTTACAACAACATGTGACTGACCTTATATGACATTTTTCTATATTGCTTACACATATGCCAGTGTGTTAGACTGAACTTCCAATAAAGCAGCTGAGTCATTTGATGGGACCACTTGGCCGAAGCTTTGTTGACAAAGCAATATAACTGTCTGAGTGATTAAACAGATATTTAATTAAAGCTCAGTGCAAAGGATATTCTAAAACTTCTTTATCTGCTATTCCCTTCAATAAATTACCAATTTGGCCTCATTTCCTTCAGTGAAATCTGTCTGGCTTTGGAGTCAGAAAGACCTGGATTTATCTGCCAATATTGACATCAAAATTTGCTTGAATTTAGGTTTTGTCTCTATGAGCTTTGGCATTATCATCTGCACTGCAACATGAGTATAAGTACTATCCACTTCATGTGGTTGTTGGCTGTTGTAAGAATTAAATGAGGTTTAACTTTGTAATGTACACTGGAGGTTAGTTTTTCTAAATTAATTATTTTAATTGGAGGTTAATTACTTTAAAATATTATAGTGGTTTTTGCCATACATTCACACTAATCAGCCATGGGTGTATATTTTCCCCATCCTGAACCCCCCTCCCATCTCCCTCCCCATCCCATCCCTCAGGGTCATCTCAGTGCACCAGCCCAGAGCACCCTGTCTCATGCATTGAACCTGGACTAGCGATCTATTCCACATATGATAATATACATGTTTCAATGCTATTCTCTCAAATCATTTCACCTTCGCCTTCTCCCACAGAGTCCAAAATCTGTTCTTTACATCTGTGTCTCTTTTGCTGTCTCACATATAGGGTCATTGTTGCCATCTTTCTAAATTCCATTATATATGGAATTTATATATATGCGTTAATACACTCTATTGGTGTTTTTCTTTCTGATTTACTTACTATACTCCAGTTTCATCCACCTCATTAGAACTGATTCAAATGCATTCTTTTTATTTTTTTATTTTTTTTTCAAATGCATTCTTTTTAATAGCTGAGTAATATTCCAATGTGTATATGTGCCACAGCTTTCTTATCCATTCATCTGCCAATGGACATCTAGGTTGATTCCATGTCCTAGCTATTGTAAACAGTGCTGCAATGAACGTTGGGGTATATGTGTCTCTTTCAATTCTGGTTTCCTCAGTGTGTATGCCCAGCAGTGGGATTGCTGGGTCATATGGCAGTTCTATTCCCAGTTTTTTAAGGAATCTCCACACTGTTCTCCACAGTGACTGTCCCAGTTTGCATTCCCACCAACAGAGTAACAGGGTTCCTTTTCCTCCACATCCTCTCCAGCATTTATTGCTTGTAGACTTTTTGATAGCAGCCATTCTGACTGGTGTGAGATGGTAGCTCATTGTGGTTTTGACTTGCATTTATCTGATAGTGAGTGATGTTGAGCATCTTTTCATGTGTTTGTTAGCCATCTGTATATCTTCTTTGGAGAAATGTCTGTTTAGTTCTTTGGCCCATTTTTTGATTGGGTTGTTTATTTTTATGGAATTGAGCTGCATGGGCTGCCTGAATATTTTTGAGATTAATTCTTGTCAGTTGTTTCATTTGCTAATATTTTCTCCCATTCTGAAGGGTGTCTTTTCACCTTGCTTAGTTTTCTTCATTGTGCAAAAGCTTTAAGTTCAATTAGGTCCCACTTGTTTATTTTTGCTTTTATTTCCATTATGCTGGGAGGTGGGCCATACAGGATCCTCTTTGATTTATATCAGAGAGTGTTTTGCCTATGTTTTCCTCTAAGAGTTTTATAGTTTCTGGTCTTACATGTAGGTCTTTAAACCATTTTGAGTTTATTTTTGTGTATGGTGTTAGAAAGCGTTCTAGTTTCACTCTTTTACAAGTGGTTGACCAGTTTTACCAGCACCACTTGTTAAAGAGATTGTCTTTTCTCCATTGTATATTCTTGCCTCCTTTGTCAAAGATAAGGTGTCCATAGGTGCATGGGTTTATCTCTGGGCTTTCTATTTTGTGTCATTGACCTACATTTTGGTCTTTGTGACACTACCATACTGTCTTGATGACTGTTGCTTTGTAGTATAGTCTGAAGTCAGGCAGGTTGATTCCTCCAGTTCCATTCTTCTTTCTCAAGATTGCTTTGGCTATTCTGGGTTTTTTGTATTTCCATATAAATTGTGAAATTATTTGTTCTAGTTCTCTGAAAAATACCATTGGTAGCTTGATAAGGATTGCTTTGGGTAGTATACTCATTTTCACTATATTGATTCCTCCAATCCATGAATATGGTATGTTTCTCCATCTATTTGTGTCATCTCTGATTTCTTTCATCAGTGTTTTATATATATATATATATATATATATATATATATATATATATATCTTTTGTTTCTTTAGGTAGGTTTATTCCTAAGTATTTTATTCTTTCCATTGCAATGGTGAATGGAATTGTTTCCTTAATTTCTCTTTCTGTTTTCTCATTGTTAGTGTATAGGAATGCAACGGATGTCTGTGTGTTAATTTTATATCCTGCAACTTTACTATATTCATTGATTAGCTCTAGTAATTTTCTGGTGGAGTCTTTAGGGTTTTCTATGTAGAGGATCATGTCATCTGCAAACAGTGAGAGTTTTACTTCTTTTCCAATCTGGATTCCTTTTATTTCTTTTTCTTCTATGATTGCTGTGGCTAAAACTTCCAAAACTATGTTGAATAGTAGTGGTGAGAGTGGGCACCCTTGTCTTGTTCCTGACTTTAGGGGAAATTAGAGGTTACTTTAAGAGCTCAATGAATACCCATAAGAATACACACTCTATAAAATGCACAGCTATACATTCCCTGCCCGAAAGCACTTGCTTTGACATGGTATTTAAAATCCAGATAAAATAGAAATAGGCTTGAGAATCTTTTCACTAAAGTGGAAAGTCCAGATATTTTGAACATGTGATGCACCAGCCTAAGGACTTTGCTGTTTCACAAGAACATTCAGATTCTTATCTGAAATAACTGAAGCTCCATGATGTTTGTGCAAAGCTAGAAAAACTGCATTTACTAGACTCTCTGCATATGCTAAATGAAGATCAATGTACAACTTGTTAAGAATTAATTTATCATGTGGTTCTAACCATCATGGAGTGTCAAAATCAAGGTGGTGTCATAATCAGGTGTACCCATTTCTAGATTCACCCTTCCACTCTGCTTAATGCCTTCTTCTATGCTCTGAGTGCCCAAGTGGTAACTATGCTTCATCAAGAGAAGTGATTTATGAAAGAAGTTTCCTCAACTAGAGTAATTTTTATATAATGTAGAGTGAGGTTGCAAATTCAACTGATACTATAATCTGGATATTTAGAGAAAAAACAACTCCCTTTTTCTTTCTTACAGATTATCTATATACTTCTACACAGGCCTTCACACACTATTTAGCAGGGAAAAATTAACTCAATGTCCAACATCATTTACATTTATCATAACTTAAGTAGTAATTAAGCTAAGGTAATTCAACTTCCTAGGATGAGCACATTTTCTTGGATGGTGATCTTCTTTCCTCAGCTCTACCCCTAAGGTGGTATCCCAGACATGAATAGAGGAACGTTTGCTTCATGAGATCTCTAAAGAGTGAATTATTGGGAATCTTTTTTCATGGTGTCTTCTGATGTTTTGTGTAATGCTCAGACAAGCTCTCTGAGCTCAAAATTTGTATGTCAAGGTGCTTACTTGACATTTTATATGTAATAAACATCACAATCTGAAATGTTCAAAACAGATCTCATGTTTTATTTCTCTGGGAACCTTCCTCATTCATGTGAATGGTCCCATTATCACCTAGTTTCTCAAGCCAAAACCCCGGGATTCATTTGCTTTCCTTTACTTCCCCCATCTAATCATCAGAGGAGCCTACCAGCTCTGCTAAAAACATAGCTAGGATCTATCCTTTTCTTTTCATCATCCTTACCATTATTCTGGTCTAATCCTCATGATGTCTTGACTAGACTCCTAAACTAATTTTTGTGTCATTTCAACTTTGTTCTACTCTTGAAAGCAGACTGATATTGAAAATGTCAATCAAATCCTCAATATCCTTCAAAACTGGTTGATGGCTCTCATTCGTGTGGATTGAAATCTTGTTTAGTAACATCAAAACTGAAGTTAAACTGTTTTATAAGCCATGTATGATCCAGTTTCTGCTACATCTCTAATGTTACCACTCTCACTTTCAGCCACAATGATCTCTTTTCTGTTCCTTGAGAAAGATAAACTCTTACGTGCCTTTGAGCCTCTTCAATTCACTATTCTGTGTGCTTAGGTTGTTAGCAAGCTAAAATGTCACATTATCAAAGCAGCTTCTGATCACATTGTCAAGAGTGGTAAGAACTCAGTTCTCTGCTTTCTATCACATCATCATTTTTAACTTGTACTATATATATCACAATTTACAACTATATCATTAATTAATTAGTGTGCTTATTTATTTTGCTAGTTTTTAATCTGTCTTCTCCGTTGTTATAAGCTCCATAAGATGGTTATCTATTATAGTGCTGTCACTATTGTATATTTCTCACTTAATATTTACTGAGCAGAATGGAAGAAGAATCATACTATATGTTGTAGTTTAAAATTAAGTCAGTTATGCTAAAATATTATTTTTAAATTACAAAAATGCCTTCCGTAGTTGGCATAATGTAGCTTTAGTCATTTAAAACCGCTATTGCTACTACTACTACTATCGTCTTTTAAACATTCCATAATACAAAACAACTGTGCCAACAGATATTTAAAATGAAAGTATGGTGCTTTGTCTGGGCAGACATGATAAGAATTACTGGAGTGTTGGTCATATCTGCAGCTCTCACTCAGGATTCTGCCAGGAGTATGTTAGGAACTAGTGATAATGACTTCCTTGAAGCTTCAGTCATTCAGATAGTTGAGATAAGTTACATTCACTCAGAAGAAATGTATAGCTTCTATACATAAATCAATAACTTTTTTTTTTTACATTTTATGACTTTATTTTTTTTCCATTTATTTTTATTAGTTGGAGGCTAATTACTTTACAATATTGTAGTGGTTTTTGTCATACATTGACATGAATCAGCCATGGATTTACATGTATTCCCCATCCCAATCCCCCCTCCCACCTCCCTCTCCACCCGAAATCAATAACTTCTATGGAAAGAGCACTTTGTCTGTAACCATGCAGATTTAAATTTCATGCCCAAAGCATTGATAAAACAGATAGTCCAGATATTCTTTGCATTTCCTTGGTGTTGGGCCATGAAGCGTGATATTGCATGAGACCAGGTTCATCCAGAATTTTCACTTGTCCTGAGGTCTTAAAAGACCTAATGAAATTTAATTTGTTTTGCTGGGAGCACTATTGGCTCAGCATATTGAATGCATCTAAAAGTTTATCTCTGAAAACCTAGAAAGAGTTGCTTTGACATTAATTTTTGCATCATATTTTGCATCATTGTGAATATTATGAATATATCCAGAAATTACTCAAAATTATACCTGTGGTAGTTGAAGCTTTACATTAGACTCTTCAAACATGTGAACTTTCCTCAAATTTAAGCACAGAAAGAGAGTTCAAGAAAGTCTTACTCACAGGAAGATTTCTTAGGAAATAATCTGAAGTTAAGCAATGGAGTGCTTGTCTTCTCTCTTATTAAAGATTCTCAGAATTAATTTTCACAGACACTTCTCACCTTTACACCTTTTGCTGAACTTATTCAGGTCTGATTAATGTGTTAAATAACTCAAACTAGCTGATATTAGTGTGGAAACACATCCATTGGCCTTCATTCCTACATTCATTGTGTGCTGTGTACTTTTGGTTAAGTTTTTTAACCTTTGTAAGCCTCTGTTTTTCCCACTTAAAAAAAAAAATTCTAGCAATTGCTATGGCATATGATATTCTAGAATTAACTGAAACAAGGCAAGTAAAAGCCTTAACTAGGGGCTTGGCACTGTATGTCCAATATATGGTAACTACTACCATTAGCAATATTGATGGCTATCTCCTTTAATTATTTAACTATTTGTGTCTAATACATATGTTTGGCTATAAATTATGAATACATTTCTGCAGAAAGTTTGTTATGTCTTCAATGCTTAAGTGATAAAATTACTCCATTTTACTCAAATTTTTCCTATTTTTCTTAATTATTTTGTGTATTATCTCCTAAACAGGTAAAATGTAAGGATATAGACATTATATGTTTTGACTGTTTTTTATGTTGAGCCTAATTTTTAAAACTCTCACCATGCTTCAACTGAGTACAGTTGTGTAACAGGGGCCATTTTTCCCTTTGGTTCACGTTTCAGCCTTAAAAATACAAAATGCCTCTGCCTATAGTAAGAAGGGACTTAGGCCTTTTTTTTTTCCCACCTAGGGGAGTATTAAAGAGTCTTCTTTCAACCCTATGTCCACCTCCTTACTAACTCCTAAGCAAAGGAGAGCCAGCAATGGAATTGGTTAGAGCCTATGACAGTCACTAGGCTTTCCAAGTGAGGAGTGTTACTGCATCTTGTGTGGGTGCTTAGTCGCTCAGTCGTGTCAGACACTTTGCAACCCCATAGACTGTAGCCCACCAGGCTCTTATGTCCATGGGGATTCTCCAGGCAAGAATACTAGAGCAAGTTGCCATGCCCTCCTCCAAGGGATCTTCCCAACCCAGGGATCGAGCGAATCCAGGTCTCCCACACTGCAGGCACATTCTTTACCATCTGCGCCACCAGGGAAGCCCAACTAAGCACAAAGGCAACCATATGGAAGCCTTTCTTACCCTTCGTTTTGTTGTTTGTTAAGAAGATTTAGACCTTATTTTGTGCCATTTATCTTACTTTTTAATCTCCCTGATGGGAAGCAGCCATAAAAGTATTTCTGGTAGAGAGAGGCAAGGTCACACACACACAGGCCCTCCCTGTTTGTGTCTCTGCCTGTGAATGGGTGGGTATCCCCAATTCCATGAGACTGATTCAGCAAGGGGATCTGTAGTCTGTTTCAAAGACTCAAATGTTCTAAATGCAGTGGGTAGGGAGTGGGAAGCTTCTGTGTCTAACTTATCAGAGAAACCTTGCTTTGAGAAAGTTGTAGCTTGCCTAGGAGTTAAGGCATTAATTTGGTTATCGCTTCTTATGTATGGCATGGCTTCAAAGGATACCCACAAAAAGAAACGAGGTGAATGAAAATTTTAAGTCATCTGCAATCCATAACATTATTCTGCTTCTTTCAGAACAAGTCCAAGAATGTTTTCATGCATATAACATAAAGAGTTATAAAAAAAAAAAACAGTCTATTTGTATTCACAGATTTTCATTGAATATTTTTATTTTTCACCATGCATTATTCTCCTTAAGTTCCACCTAGAAAAGGTTTTTTAGTACAAAAATTTATTTTTAAAAAGACTCCTAACAGTGAAATAAACAACATTTCTAAATATAACCTTCATGCTCTGCAGAAAAAGGCACCCATAATCTCCTCAAGAACCGAGCCATGTAATCTGACCACTATTTAATGTCAGTGAGACTTACAGGTTCTATTTATATAAATTGGCAGACACTGAAATAGTTTCAAATACATTTCTAAACACCATGGCATGCCTCACTTATGTGCCAAAACTTCACAATCTCAAGAGTAAAAAGAAAATCAATTTTACTTTCAAAATCAAATTTGAAGACAACAAGAAACTACAATAACAAAATAACAATAACCAAATAGTCTGACTTGTTCCCAGAGCTGTTAATGACATACTACTAAAAAAGCTAATTTTTAATATGAATTTCTGGAGAACAAATTACCACTTGTATGAAATTTAACAGTAAAGTGTCTAAGAGTAAAGGCACAGGCTCTGGAGTGAAACAGACTTGGGTTTAGGTTCTTAGTTGGGTAAAGTCAAATGGGTTATATAATTATTATAGACCTAAATTTCTATAGACCTGTAGGAAAGGGTGAAAATTCTTTCCTTATAGAGTTTGAAAAGTATAAGTGAAAAAGTTATCAAGCCCATAGGACAGTGCCTGACGGGAGAGCTGAAAAACAGCAGTGATCTGTTAGATTAAGAACCTGGCTAGAAGGTACTAATCAATAAATACACTCACAACAAAAAATGAGACAGTTAAGAAAATTTATTTCCATTTTAACACATATTTCATAGCTGCATACAATATCTTCTTTTTAAAATATTTTCATTTTTTTTTTTTTTCATTTATCTTTATTAGCTGGAGGCTAATTACTTTACAATATTGTAGTGGTTTTTGTCATACATTGAAATGAATCAGCCATGGATTTACATGTAAAATATTTTCATTTTTATAAAAGAAGACAGTAATAATTTAACTAGGTATTTATTTGAACACATAGGATAATGAATTATCATTCTAATTTACTCCCCAAGTTCTGTGTCTTTTCTCCCTTTCCATTTTTCTCCCTCTGATTTACCTTCTGCTGGATTAATCTTCCCAAAGAATAACTACCATCTTGCTATTCTCTTGTTCAAAATTCTTCACAGATTCCCAATTGCCCACTGAATAAAGTCCAAACTTACCTTGCTTTTCAATACTCTCCACAAATTTGGTCCTAACTCATCCTTCAAACATTATCCCTTACCCATTTCCTTTATAAATCTTATGCTTCAGCCAAAGTGAACTAGATTTTAAACTCCTCAAAGTCAGAGGTCTTCATTTATTTATCTTTGCAAACTTATTGTCTACTACACTACAATGATCCATGTCCTTCCCAGCCAATACCAATATGAGCAGTTTCTAGGTTTGCTGATTTTGTCCTTGCCACTTTCAAAATTTGTATTGTCATTTGTCATCATTTTCAATGCTGTTTTAGTCTTCTGAAATGTTAATGATTCCCAAATAACTCTAGTGCACACCATTTCAATGGCATCATCAAATAGCTAATAATAAAAACAACACATTCCCAGAGGAAACATTCTGATATCACTCTGTTGATACCTTCTTCATTTAAGACTTACCTAATGCAGACTTAACCCATGCCTTCCCTGAAAATACAGCTATCATAGACACTAAAATCTTTCACTTAGCTTACTATGGCAGAATAGATGTTGAGATATTATTTTTTGAATAAAGGAATGAGTTAAAGGCCTCAATGAAGTACAGTATATAGGCTTTCTATTTTTTTCCACTCGTCTATAGTATATCACTATTACACAGAAAAAAATGTAGTCAATATAAAAATTGTTCTAAAGGTCATAATATTTTCCACTTAGTATATTTTTAAGAAGTAATAACTTCTTACAAGAAGTGGTATGCCTATTATTGCCCTCTTTTTTTTTTCTTTAAAACATTGAGAGCTACAATTTTCTCTTATTTAAGCAATTACATTGTTAGTGTGTGTGTTAGTCACTCAGTCATGTCCAACTCTTTCTGACCCCATGGACTGTAGCCCACCAGGCTCCTCTGTCCATGGAATTCTCCATGCAAAAATACTGGAGTGGGTTGTTAGTAGCAACTGATTAATATTACCTAGAATTGCATACATGTAGCGCACTTTGTTAGACACTATAACATATGGTTAAAGCAATAGTTCTAAAAAATGTATTCACACTTGCTACCTATTCTCCTTTAGTTCCATTCTCTTCTTTACCCAACTGGACCTTGCTCTTAATCGTCCTGCTAAAATCACTCTTGTCACGGTCAATCACATCCCACTCACAAAATCTAATCTTTGTATTTCTCTTCTTAGCTCTGCTGCATTGCCACAACATAAAAAGGGGTCTCTTGATTTCCCCTGTGCCCTCTACACACTTCTCCAGACATTTCCTCAATTCTTCTCCAGCTCAATAACAAATCACTGCCTATTTATTCAAGCCCCAAACTTAGGACTCATCATTTTTTTCCTTCTTTCACTTCCTTCATTTGAACCAACAGAACTAAGTACTGTTAATGTTTCCTACAAAATGTATTCTATTTCCTCACATCTCCACTGCAACAATATTAATGATAGATTTACTCAATGGCACCCCACTCCAGTACTCTTGCCTGGAAAATCCCACGGACGGAGGAGCCTGGTAGGCTGCAGTCCATGGGGTCGAGAAGAGTCGGACACGACTCAGCGACTTCACTTTTCACTGAACTACAACTACTACTACTGTGTTGTATTCAGTCATGTCTGACTTTTTGCAAGCCCATGGAATGTAGCCCTGCAGGCTCCTCTGTCCATGGGATTTCCCAGGCAAAAATACTGGAGTGGGTTGCCATTTCCTTCTCCAGGGGATTTTTCTGACCCAGGGATCGAACCCTCATCTCTTGCATCTCCTGCATTGGCAGGTGGATTCTTTACCACTAGCACCACCTGAGAAGCCCACTACTACTATAATATCACCCTAATTGGTCTCCTGCCTACATATATCTTGACCATCTATTATTCATTTAAAGGTAATCAGAACTTCTCACTTCCCTTCTTTAAGTCTTCTAGTAATTTTTTATTGGATGTAGAGTAGAACCCCAAATGTTTACCATGGCCTGTGTAGAAGACCTTCATGAGATCCCTCCAATACCAGAAATCTCTCTTAGCTCTTCTCCTGCTAATATGTTCCTTAAATAAACCAATCTCCTTCACAGTATAAGTTTTTGTGTCATTTCTGTCTCTGGATATACCTTCCTCTGAGTGTGTAAATTATTTAGGTTTCAGTTCAAACATCACCTCCTCTGGAAAGCTTCCCTTGTCATGCAATCTAGAGAGAATTCTATTTCATTGGTTTTATAACATTTACTAAGCAATTAAATGGATCATAATCTTGATCATTTATTTTCTTCCTTCTTAATGTGTTGCCTCCTTATTTGTCTAAACTAGATGTTATCTGAGATCAGGAATTGTCCTCTTATAAACTGGTCAAGACCAGTGGTTGACAAACTACTACTTCAGAGCCAAGCCAACCCACCAACTTTTTTATAAACAAAGTTTAACTGGAACACAACAATACCCATTCATTTAAGAACTGTTTGTGGCTGTTTTCACACTATAAGGACAGGGTCAAGTAGTTACAACAGAGACTATAGGGCCCTCAAGTCAAAAATATTTACTATGTGACCATTTACAGAAAAAAATTTGCCACTCATGTGCTAGACTTATGGGAAGCCAAGGTAATTGAATCTGTTAAAAAAAAAAATAGTCATCTAGTCAAGGAGAAAACACGTTTTGAGCACGTATTGCAGTATACTATCAAAGAAGCAGATAAATCATCCAGAGACAGAATAAATGAGATTTGATGACTGCCTGGGTATAAGGAATAACAAAAGAGAATGAAATGACTCCAGGGTTTTAAGTCTTGGTACTCAGAGAATATTGGTACCACTGGTGAAAACTGGGGTATAAGGAGAAGGATGTGATTGGGAAAAGGACAATGAACATGATACTGGACATGCTAAGCTCAAAGTCCCAGTAATATATCATTGCAGAAATGGCTAGTGGACAGTCAATTGTCTAAAGCTCAGAAGCATGACTGAGGATAGAGAATTGTACCTGAGATTCAGACATGCCCAAGTAATAATAATATAAAAAATTGCATATGTAGATAAAGATTCAGGAAAAGAATTTTTTAAACAGGAAGGTATTCAAGGATAGAACTTTAAGAATACATGTATTTAAGGATGAGAAAAGAAGAGCCAAGAGAAAAAATACTCATCTAAGAGGAAAATTTATAATAGCTTCCAAAAGAAATAGTTTTTCAGTCTTAACTGCTGGGAAAAAAAATTTAAATGTAAAAGAAAGAGGATAAAATGAAGAAAATTTTTTCATATTTACAACAAATTTGGTAGAGGTAAGCATCATGCTTCTTCTAGTTGTGGTTCTGTTATTCTTAATTTACATCTTTCACTTTGTGAGCTGAAATAGCTGTTCCAGTTTCTGCTATCATGTCCCATTCCAGCTGGCAAAAAAGGAGGAAGGGGAGTAGACACGATCCTTCCCCTCTTTCTCTTTATGGACATTCCCTAGATGTTGCATACATCAATACTGCTCACATCTCACTAGCCAGAAAGCAGATATAAGATGATGGGACCTGTTATTATATCAATGACAATGTGCCCTGATAAAATGTGTGGATTTACTCTCAACTTAAAAAGGAAAGACAATAGTGAGGATAGCTGACAGCTCTGTCAAACACTGCCCCAACTAAACAACAACAAAGCAATGGGATATGAGAAAAATAACAAAGAATACAAATGGCCATTAATAATAATAGCTAAAGAAATGAAAATTATAACAATACAGTAGACGATTCCACATCATTGACAACTAAAAAATGCTAACACAAATTTTCAGGTAAATAGGCCTCACCTATTTACCTATCCCTAGACTTCAGTCTTATGCAGACCAAATCACTGCCACACCTAGACCAGCACAGTTGCCTCACAACATTCTCCTTGTTTCCGTTATCGTCATTTCTAGTCAATCTTCCCAACTGCTCTCAAGTGGTCTTTAAGAAAACCGAAATCTTAATAAGCTTACTTCTTCCCATTTTGAGAGAGTGCTAGTGCTTAGTATTATCTGACTCTTTGGACTCCATGGACTGTAGCCTGCCAGGCTCCTCTGTCCATGGGATTTTCAAGAATACTGGAGTGGGTTGCCATTTCTTTCTCCAGGGGATCTTCCAGACCCAAGGACTGAACATGCATCTCTTGTGTCTTCTGCATTGGTAGGCAGATTTTTGACTGCACCACCTGGGAAACCCAACTTTTTCCATAAGGGAAAAATAATCCAGGATTCTGACATGGTACAAGACCTATGGATCTTGACTTTTACCCTACCTACCAGCCATTAAGAACTGCTGACCATTCCCCTAATGCACCTGAATAATTCACACATTTTCTGATTCTGCTCACTTAGCCTGAAATGCTTTCCCAGGCCTCTCTGACAAATGCCTAATCATCTTTGAAGTCAGCTCAAAAATAACTTCTATAGTTTCTGACCTCTCTTTTTACCACATATAGAATTGATTTTATAGAACTGATTTCCTCAGATGTGTCCCTTCTGCACCTTGTATATGTTTGTATTACTTTATCATGCTTTTTTTTTTGGTTTTGTCTACTTTACTTTTTAAGAAATTAACCTTTTTAAAATAGGATTGCACCATATCTTTTTTAGATTGTCTTTAAATACTGTAGTGCTTGCCACAAAATAACCCCTCACTAAATGTTACTGGTAAGAACCATGACTCATCTAATAACAATGTCTCCTTAAATTCTGGATTAGAATAAAAAGGATCAATCTTACCTGAGGGTTCATGGGAAATTTTATGACACATAAGATGGGCCTTAACTTGACACTTGAACACTGTCCTGGACTAACCCTTCATGAAAAAAGGAAAAACCAAAAACATAACACCTTTCCTTCTTTAAGTTTTAAAAGATCCATTATTACAGTGTCTTTCCACCTAGTCTCAAATTAAAACCCTTCCCTATTTTCATCTGAGGCAGTATATTCAAAAGAATTAAGAGAGGTTCCAGGTGTTTACATGCCAGGAATCTGGTCTTCTTTTTGATATTCAAAATAGACCTTGTACAGACTCCTACATGATCTGGGCTATCAATTATAAAAAGAGCCTATATTAATTTTCCATTTATTACCTTTACTAATCTGTAGTCTTTAGGGGAGGTAACATGGGAAGATTAAAATTAAATAAATAGTAATATTCTCAAACCTAAGGAGATATTTTTTAATGGCAATTGAATTAAAATAGGAGAGCCATTGGGCAATAATTTGACTGGCCATATTTATTTTCTGAGGAGGTAATGTCAGATGTTTAGTAGAGAATCTGGGGTGAGCAAGGTTTAGAAGCCCTCAGAATTATTATGCAACTCTTAGTTCTCTCTGATTTTATTTGTGTGTGCAACTTCCACATGATTGATATCAAGCCTTGGTTTCATTAGGCCTCTGGAACCCCATAACTTGTTAATGCTTCTCAATAGACTGAAGAATGATTAATGAATTTGTGTGGCAGGGCAGGGGGTAAGAAGGAAGGCATGTCAAGAACAAATGACTAAGATCTCTAGCAGTTTTTCCAACAAGCAAATTCAATTAGAGGAATTCTTTTATATTTTATTATCTTGTTATTCATCTGTTCATTTTTAAAAGAGCAATATATTGCTTTTTCATGAAGTCACTAGTTTTTCCTAAATTAAGAAAATGTGTTTTCCTGTATATTTTGAGATCATAGTTTTCTTATGGGTGACTTGTAAGCATCACCTAAGATTATAAACTAACAAAAGATTATCCCTCAGAATAAAAGCATGATCTGAACATTTATTTTTATGTTTTTTCAATTTGCTCTGGCCTAAGGCATTTTAAGTGTCTAGTCAGAGACCATTTCTATTCTCCTGTTCTTTGTTTCTTCCTTTAAATATTACCCAACTACAGTTGAAAGAGAAGTATCTTTCCTTTCTAGTTGCAAAATTATATAAGGTAAGTCGGGAGCTCCTGGACAGCAAATTCTTTACTTTGTGGCAAACACTGATTTAAGACTGAAACAGAAGAGAGAGAGGTGTAAGAGGGTGTAAAGAAGGGGGGAGAGAGGGTGGGAAAAAGAGGATAAGCACACAGATCCTGAAACATGCAAATTCATGTAGATTAGCTTTAACATTCTACAGGAGACTTGGGCTTCTGATTTTTCCAAGCTCATTAGACTGTAATGGTCCCTTATCATTGCTGGCATTGTCATTCCCGGTGGCTATTTCACTCTAGCCTTCTTTATAGTTTTATAACTTGAACCAATATTTCACTTGAACTCCTTTCTATATGAAACTACTTTGAATTTGGTTTCCATTCCTTGCAGTTGAAATAGCACTAACAAGTGCTACTCAAACTTTAACCATAATAATAAAATTAAAAATTTTTGTTTTATTCTCAGGATTAATTCAATTGGTTAATGCAAAGGTATTAATTCAGAAATGAACAAGGATGCCCTTGATTTTGTGAATTCAGAATATGCCAGTCTACTTCTGTCTACTACTGAGGAGAATGATTATAGAGGAAACAAATCAGGGTTTGGGGGTGGGAGGACTACCTTGCCTCCACAATTTTGAAAGGTGCTGAAAGTGTTAACATTTCTCATGTCCTTACTTAAACTGCAAAGCTTACAAAATGTCTAACTCCTGCTATTCTGCTTTTTTATAGGATCTGGCACACAACTATACATGCAGAAACTGTGGGGAGGATATTCATGCCTTTGTTTAATTAATGCACAGCTTTACTGGACTTCTGTCCAATCCCTGACAATGCCAACAATGATAAGGGACCATTACAGTCTAATGAGCTTGGAAAAATCAGAAGCCCAAGTCTCCTGTAGAATGTTAAAGCTAATCTACTTGTGTGGAGGAGAAAATGTCTTAAGACATTCATTCTATTCATTAAAAATGTCTTTGTGAATTAGTAAAGAAATCTTCTTATCACTTGATAGCTCTATTATGTAAGTGTATTTTTCATTTTTTAGGCTGCAAGCTGTGTTGACTAACCACAGCAGGAAGGAACAAATAAATTAATCCTTCTTTTCATCAAAAAGCAAAACTGAGTGTGTCTAAATCAAGCTTTTTGTCTTAGTAAGAGGTTCCTAAAGGATGTGCTATGTTTGATATTATCAACTTGATGTAAAACTTAAGTGTATACATTTTTGTGCAATGTAAACATAGGTTAGTTACTGATGTTCATTGCTGCATAGTATTAACTTATATTTCATTAATACTTAAGTCATTACTCATAACTGGAAAATTATATAGAGGGAGAAGGAAATGGCAATCCACTCCAGTATTCTTGCCTGGAAAACCCCATGGACTGAGGCTGGTAGGCTACAGTCCATGGAGTCGCAGAGAGTCGGACACGACTGAGCAACTTCACTTCACTTATGGAATAAATGGGCTTCCCAGGTGGCTCAGGGGTAAAGAATCCACCTGCCAATTCAGGAGACACAAGAGTTGTGGGTTCAATCCCTGGGTCAAGAAGATGCCTTGGAGAAGGGATGGAAATGCACTCCAGTATTCTGGACCCATGGACCAAGGAGTCTGGGGGGGTACAGTCCATGGGGCTACAGTCAGATATGACTGAGCTACTGAGGATGCAGTAATTCCCTAATTATTCTTCCTTATCCTTGACACTGTAACTTGTATTGTTTTATTCTCTACCTCTACCCCTGTAGAGAAAAGGCTTTAATGAAAGACTTCTTGTAAAATACTTTTCTATAGAATGGATTCATGCAATAAGTAAGATAGCATGCTACTATGAGGTACTCAGTAGTAAAAGTCTTCTTGAATAGATCAAAACAGTACCACTGCTATGCTGAAGTCTATGCCATAATAAATACTGCTATAAAGAAACTCCTGTTTACTTCTAGAAAATTAATTACATTTAAGTTGAAGAAAAAGGCTTCCTTAAAAATGACTTCAAGTAAGACATTGTAAGTTCTCCATGACTTCTGCATCCTTCTGAGAGATTTTCCTCAGGAACTGACATGCCAATCATCAGTGTCTACATATAGCTCCCATTACATAAAAGGAGAGTGACTATATAAATTAGCGATTTTGTTTATCAGTAAAAACTCAGTAAAACATGTCCTGGATATTTGTCAAAAGTTGTGTTTTTGTTTTTGTTTTTTTCCTTTCTGAATCATTTCCCCTGAGCCAGTTTCTACTGACAGAATCTATCTACTCACATTAGTGACAGGAAGAAATGATTAACTCTAACTTGTCACTAGTGATTGGATGATCCATGAAATAAGGGACACTAAGTGAGGCGGATGAAACCCAGGCTATCCTCCCCTTGTCTGCTGGAATAGAATTAAGAAACAATCTCTGAAATATTACCACTTCTCATTTCTCAAATTTATGTGGATGAAAAATGATAATAACCCATAACTCATATTTTGCAGGATATTTAAGAGACATTTTTTACCCCTAATCACATCCCCTGGGAAAGAGCCTACTCTACTTTTAGGATGTGCTTGAGATAAGGATAAATCTATGTAATTGTAATTAGAGTAAGATCTTAGTAACTGGTAAATGTTACTATGTCTAATTGAAAACTGTGAATTGTTCCTGGATAAAAAGGAAATAGCTATTTTGCACCCAATTCATTCATTTAACACATATTTAGTGAGAACCTTCCATAAATCAGAAGTTGTTCAAGTAATTGAGAAAATAAAAATGATTAAAATATAAGCATTCTCCTCAAAGTAATCCCACTCTAGAGAAAGATGAATTTGAAAATTGATGCTTAAGATATACCATTATCAGGGCTGTGAAAAATGAAAAGAAGGTAATAGAAAAAAGTTAGGAGATGTGAGCAAAGGGAGCTAAAAAGAGCTTTCAGGAGAATGTCATGCTTGATCTGAGCTTTGAGCTATCTAGAAGACTAAGGGTAAAGGAGTCTCCTGAAACTACAGCAAAGTATGGCCGCTGATATGGACATAATTCCAGGAAAGACCAGAAACAGCAACGTCAAACACTGGTGGGAAGTGGCATGTAGAGTAGTTACCTGGAGAGAAGGGTAAGAAACCAGGACTATTGTCTGAGGCAAAGCTAGAGAGAGGGTGGCTAAGGCCAGATCATAAAATTCCTCAAATGTTTACAGGAGAAATTTGAATTCTAGTCTGAAGATCTGTAAGGGGACACTAAAAATGTTCAAACATAGCTAGATTTATATTTTGGAAAGATACTTAATACTCTGGCATTAAGAGTGGAGCAAGATTGCAGGCAGAAAACCAGTTAGCAAGAAACAGAGAAGGAATGAAAGATGCCCCTTTCATCTCTGTTAGAAAACTGGAAAGATGGCTGTGCTTCTGCCTGGAATTTTTTTCCTTTGAAAGGTGAATAGTGAAGGAAAGGCCAAGTTCAATTTGTATATTCCAGCTTCAAAGGCATGTACAACACAGAAATAGGAACAACAATGAAATAGGGAACAGGAGCTCAGAAAAAATATCAATTAGAAATAGATCATGGGCTTCATGATCCTATGGGTATAAATTTCATTGGTCCTCATAACCTCCCCCTTAAGAGGACAATGCTGCACTGGATTTTCTGTTATAGGTTTGCCCACTTTTGGTGATCATACGGATCATCTGATATATTCATTAAGGACATTTTTAAAAGAAATAATATTCCCAAGTCTTTTCCCACACTGAGTGGATCAGAATCTTCAAAGAAAGGCCTAGAAGCCTGTTTGTCTCATTTTGTTTTAAAATAATACTTTTAGACAATTTTAGGCAATTCTTAGCATAGAATTGTGGAATCTGCTGGTCTAATAGCAACATTTGTTAAGCATTTATTATGTGTTAGGAACTCTAAGCTTTATGCACATACAGTTCCTATATCTTACAACAACTTAATAAAATAGATATCTTATCCCTAATTCCAACATGACAAAACTAACATTCATGGTCTTGCTCAAGGTCTCAAAACTAATGAGTGGAAATAGCATCTCCTACTGATTCCAGTTTCTTCACTCTTTACTTTAAAATATATCTTGCCCTACATTGTGTTGAAGGATGCCTAGCATGACACTTAAAAGTTATTTTCTCTTAGTAAATTACCTATTATATCACAGAGAAAATTATAGAGAAAAATGAAAAAATTGTCAATAAAATTATCTTTGATGTTGAAGTTCCCAAATGTATCTTTTTTCCCATTGCTCTGCTAAGCAGCAACTTTACTCTCAAGTGCTGAGCTTCACACCTTTTAAACATTTCTCTACTACTTTCCTCTTTTCCTCCTCATCTATTTCCTCTTTGTTCTCTTGACGAAAGCTAGAAACAAATATCTACTGAATTCTTGTTGACTTTAAGTCAAGATGACTGAACAATTGGGATAATAAGAAGATCCTTTACCAAAATGGAGATGACAAGAGAGAGAGAAATAGTACTGAATCTAATATAAATAGAATAGAAAACACAAAATATCTCATTAAGACATATTTCAGTGTTAGACACAATTTTGTTCCATTAATCTTCTGTTCAGCAAGTACAAACACATTTTCTTCACTACAGGTGTTCTATTAACATTTAGACTCTTCTGAAAATTAATAATCCTAAGGTCCCCATTCAAAATCATGTGCCATTCAGGTTATTGTGGTCCTAACTATTTTAAAAGTTAAGTTTTTAGCTTGCTCTTCTTCCTGAGGTTTATAATAAGTATGACCATCTATCAGCCAATACTTACTGAATGCCCACAGGATGTAGCATTATACAGATTGCCAGAGTGGTATGTTAGAAAAAACTACAGATAATATCTGACAGATTTCAAAATAGACGAGCTAGAACACATACAAGCAGCATTCTGGAAGCTTAGAGAAGGTTCAAGAAGCTGGTAGAGATAAAACTAAATAAGCATTTTTAGGTTCACAGAGAGACAAAATGTCAGACAAGTGGCATCATAAATAGGCAACACCCAAGACCAAGCAAGGAGTTCTATGCAACAAACTATGAAGCCTATGAGTAGAATATCTTGCATTGTAAGACAATAAGGAAGTACTTAAATAATAATGAAAATGGCAAAAGATCACAAAAGCCAACCTGAACATGCTCGCACTAGTTAAATCTGCAACAATCTGAACATCTGAATAATGACCATAGCAAGTTATAGCCCATAACTAAAATGAGAATACTTGAATACATATTGCTATCCACCAATCAAAAAATCAATTAACCAATAAGAAACAAATGTTCTTTCTTATAGAAGAACATTTAGCAGCCATTAAATATAGAAGGAATGACAGAATTAGAAAATCATCATTTGGCAACTACCAGCAAAATAACTAGTCAAAGAAAACTCATCAATGGATGAGCTAAAACCAGAGGGTGAAAGTTTAAAGTGGAATAAGATTTTTATATAGCCGCAAAGTGCCCCACCACAAGATACTTTTGTTTGATTGTTTTCATTATATTTTTTAACTGAAGTATAGTTATCAGTATTGTATCAGTTTCAATTGCACAGTGTAATAATTCTGACTTCTTTATAGATTATATTCCATAACAAAGTTATTTTAAAATATTGACAATATTCCCTGTGCTGTGTATTACATCCTTGTAATTTATTTATTTTATACCTAGTAGTTTATATCTCTTAATTAATTCCCTTCATCTATTTTGCCCTTTCCCCCACCCCTTTCCCTTCTGGCAACCACTGGTTTGTTCTCTGTTTTTTTATGTTTCTGTTTTGTTCTATTTGTTCACTTGTTTTATTTTTTCACTCCACATATAAGTGAAAACATATGGTATTTCTTTTCACTGTCTGACTTATTTCACTAAGCTTAATGCCCTACAGGTCCATGAATATTGGTTAAAGTGGTAAAATTTCTTTCTTTTTATGAATAAGCAAATTCCATTGTGAGTATGTGTGTATATATATATATACACACACACCACATTTTTATCATTCATCTGGTGATGAACACTTACATTGCTTCTATATCTTGGCTATTGTAAATAATGCTGCTATGAACACATGGATGAACATATATTTTTGAATAGTGCTTTCATTTCTTTGGATAAATACACAGGTATGGATTATTGGATCATATGGTAGTTCTGCCATTGTCCCACCTAAGATGGCTTCTTCCAACAACACAAGAGATGACTAGACACATGGACATCAAATATAGTCAACACCAAAATCAGATTGATCATACTCTTTGCAGCTGAAGATGGAGAAGCTCTATAAAGTCAGGGGGGAAAAAAAAAAAAGACCAGGAGCTGACTGTGGCTCAGATCATGAACTCCTTATTGCAAAATTCAGACTTCAGTTGAAGAAAGTAGGGAAAACCACTAGACCATATGACCTAAATCAAATCTCTTACAATTATACAGTGGAAGTGACCAATAGATTTAAGGGATTAGATCTGAGAGACAGACTGCCTGAAGAACTAAGGATGGAGGATCATAACACTGTACAGGAGGTGGTGACCCAAACAATCCCTAAGAAAAAGAAATTCAAAGAGGCAAAATGGTTGTCTGAGGGGGCCTTCCAAGTAGCCGGGAAAAGAAGAGAAGTGAAAGGCAAAGGAGAAAAGGAAAGAAATACCTATCTGAATGGAGAGTTCCAAAGAACAGCAAGGAGAGACAAGAAAGCCTTCCTAAGTGATCAGTGCAAAGAAATAGAGGAAAAATAACAGAATGGAAAAGACTAGAGATCTCTTTAAGAAAATCAGAGATACCAAGCGAACATTTTATGCAAAGATGGGCACAATAAAGGACAGAAATGGTATCGACCTAACAGAAGCAGAAGATATTAAGAAGAGGTGACAAGAATACATAGGAGAACTATACAAAAGAAATCTTCATGACCCAGATAACCACAATGGTGTGATCACTCACCTAGATCCAAACATCCTGGAGTGTAAAGTCAAGTGGACCTGGGGAGACATCACTACAAACAAAGCTAGTGGAGGTGATGGAATTCTAGCTGAGCTATTTCAAATCCTAAAAGATGATGCTGTGAAAATGCTGCACTCAATATGCCAGCAAATTTGGAAAACTAAGCAGTGGCCATGGGACTGGAAAAGGTCAACTTTCATTCCTATCCCAAAGAAAGGCAATGCCAAAGAATGTTCAAACTACTACACAATTGCACTCATTTCATATGCTCATTTCCAAGCAATGCTCAAAATTCTCCAAGCTAGGATTCAAAAGTACATGAGCTGAAAACTTCCAGATGTTCAAGCTGGATTTAGAAAAGGCAGAGAGATCAAATTGCCAACATTCACTGGATCATCAAAAAAGCAAGATAATTTCAGAAAAATATCCACTTCTGCTACCTTGACTATGTCAAAGTCTTTGTGTGGATCACAACAAATTGTGAAAAATTCTTAAAGAGATGGGAATACCAGACCACCTGACCAGCCTTCTGAGAAAACTGTATGTAGGTCAAGAAGCAGCAGTTAGAATCAGACATGGAACAACAGATTGAGTACATCAAGGAGTACATCAAGGCTATATATCATCACCCTGATTATTTAACTTATATGAAGAGTACCTCATGCAAAATGCCAGGCTGGATGAAGCACAAGCTGAAATTAATATTGCAGGAAGAAATATCAATAACCTCAGGTATGCAGATGACACCATCCTTATGGCAGAAAGCCAAAGAGGAACTAAAGAGCCTCTTGATGAAGGTGAAAGAGGAGAGTGAAAAAGCTGGCTTAAAACTCAACATTCAAAAAACTAAGATCATGGCATCTGGTTCCATCACTTCATGGCAAATAGATGGGAAACAATGGAAAGAGTGACAGACTTTATTTTCTTGGACTCCAAAATCACTGAAGATGGTGACTGAATGCATGAAATTAAAAGATACTTGCTCCTTGGAAGAAAAGACGTGATAAACCTAGACAGCTTATTAAAAAGCAGAGACATTACTTTGCCAACAAAGGTCCATATACTCAAAGCTGTGGTTTTTCCAATAGTCATATATGGATGTGAAAGTTGGACCATAAAGAAAGCAAAATAATTGATGCTTTTAAACTGTGGTGTTGGAGAAGACTCTTGAGAGCCTCCTGGACTGCAAGGAGATCCAACCAGTCCATCCTAAAGGAAATCAGTCCTGAATATTCATTGGAAGGACTATGCTGAAGCTGAAACTTTAATACTTTGGCCACCTCATACAAAGAGCCAGCTCATTAGAAAAGACCCTGATGCTGGGAAAAATTGAAGGTGGGAGGAGAAGGAGACTGATTGGATGGCATTACCAACTCAATAGACATGAGTTTGAGCAAGCTATTGAAGATGGTGAAGGACAGGGAAGCCTGGCTTGGTGCAGTCCATGGGGTCGCAAAGAATCAGACACTACCTAGGGACTAAACAACGAACAACGAAAATGGCAGTTCTGTTTTTAATTTTTTGAGGAACATCCATACCTTTTTTTTATACTGATTGTAGCAATCGACATTTCCACCAACAGTGCACAAGCATTCCCTTGTATCCACATCCTTGTGTCTTTGATGACAGCCATTGTGACAGGTGTGAGGTGATCTCTCATTGTAGTTTTTTTTTTTTTCCATTTATTTTTATTAGTTGGAGGCTAATTACTTTACAACATTGCAGTGGTTTTTGTCATACATTGAAATGAATTAGCCATGGATTTACATGTATTCCCCATCCTGGTCCCCCCTCCCACCTCCCTCTCCACCCCATCCCTCTGGGTCTTCCCAGTGCACTGGGCCCGAGCACTTGTCTCATGCATCCAACCTGGGCTGATGATCTGTTTCACCCTAGATATACATGTTTTGATTTGTATTTCCCTGATTAGTAACGAGTGTGTTTCCATGTGCTTATTGGCCATCTGTACATCTTCTTTGGGAAAAGAAAATGCCTCCTGAGGTCCTCTTCCCTTTCTTAAACAGATTCTTTTTTTAATATATTGAGTTGTATTAGTTCTTTATATATTTTAGATATCAACCCTTATCAAACACATCATTTGCAAATATCTCCTCCCATTCATCAAGTTGCCTTATATTTTGTGGGGAGGTTTCCTTCACTATGCAAAAGCTGTTAAGTTTAAGTATCATTCAGTTATTTTTGTTTTTGTTTCCCTTGCCTGAGGGAAAGATCCCCACAAACTATTGCTAAGAACAATATCAAAAAGCATACCATCTATGTTTTCTTCTAGAAATTTTATGGTTTCAGGCCTTACATATAGGCCTTTAATCCATTTTGAATATATTTTCATATATAGTATGAGAAAATGTTCTAGTTTCACTCTTTTTATCTGCCAAGTTTCCCCCAAACCACTTGATGTTTATTAATTACTGAAAATAGTAACTTGAGATTTTTTTATAATTAATAAAAATGATTCTATTTTAATTTTATGCCACAGTTTTAGAGGTTAAATTTTTTTAATTTAGTGTGTGTACAAACTGAAAATGGATTTGAAGCTGATTTTCCTCATATCACTTTATTTTATTATCTTCTGTCTTTAACTCTTCCAATATTGTGGGGGGAAAAAATCTAGGTAATTGGTTGTTCTAATTGGTTGCATTTTTATTGAATGAGACTTTTACTGACTTTATTTTCCCTAATTTCAGTGATTTCATAAAAATGATCCATCATTTATTTAATGGCTAGCATACACTAGCCATTTCAGAACACATCTCTTCAAAACAGATAAGGAAACAGCACCTGAAAAACTACTGACAGAGCTGTAGAGAAATGGTCTGAATTAACTGTGTGTCTGCTCAGTGAAACAAATGAGAAAATTACTCTCAGTCACAGATGTACTACTGTTGGACAAGGGACACACGCTGAGCCTGAGCTGGAAGGACTGGTGCTCAAGGAAATGAAGGAAGGAGATCTGCACTCTGAAGAATAGGCCGTTCAAACAGAGGAAACCTCCAAAGAATTTTTTTCATTATAGCCTTGGTGCATTTAAAAGAAAACACTTCTCTCAACCGCTGTACAGTATAGCTGCAAGTAGCTTCCAAGACATAGCATTATGTTTGGCCTGAACCAAGTGAAATGCAAGAAACACAAGTTCTCTAAATTTTCAGTATACATTCTCCCAAAAAGTTGGAGAAAGTGAAAAAGTGAAAGTGAAGTCGCTCAGTTGTGTCTGACTCTTTGCGACCCCATGGACTGTAGCCTACCAGGCTCCTCCGTCCATGGGATTTTCCAGGCAAGAATGCTATCTATTGTCAAATAAGTTTGGGAAAAGTCAGGTTAAACTAGGTTAACTGGATTTTTTACTGTACAAACATTTTAAGAAAGTTCTTTATAATTTATCAATATAAAACGCAAATTTTCAAAAGCCATATGATACTCAATGCTTTTGAAATCATGATCATGAAGATAACCTTTTTTTCCCCTTCAGACCCTCTTATAAAACTTGTGTTCCACTGAACACATAGCGGGGAAACATGCTTCTAGCGAATAAGAAAGAAACAGAAATACCAAGGAGGTTTTTCTTTTACATCAAGAAAAGTAGGATTCCCTGAATGATTGAGGGTAATGGAACAAAGAAACTGAAATTTGTACATGGCAAACACTTGTAGGAAAGCTCTGTAAGACTGCATTTAAAACGACTTGTTCTACCAAGCATCCAATCTTAGTTTCTCCAATAAAATGAGCAGGACTACTCAGAAAAATGAATAACTCTAGGGATGTGGTAGGAAAAATAAAGACAATGATTCTGGATCACCCTGTGATGACAGAAAATAAGAAGTGCTAAAAAGATTAAAACACAGTGATGTTGTAGCACACATTTTGACACGTGTCAAAAAGGGTATAAGAGCCAACAGAAAAAACTCCCAGTATCCAAAGCCAGAACAGCTTTATCAACAAAATAAATTAGTATTGAATTAAAACAAAGTATAAAATAAAAATATACAAGTTCATATTGATATGAACAATTTTTAAATAAACAAATGGTGAAGAGACAAATCTTCTTACAGAATTTGAGATCAGAGCTTTTCTCCAGAAGGTGGAGACAAACACTCCCTCAAATTCACTCTCTGCTTCCTCCTGTGTGGGCTGCCCTTAGTAACTCTCTTCTAAAACCAGAGGAGACTAAAGTAACCTACAATAGAGAAGCCAGGAAAAACTACCAGGACTTGAAGATCATGGTTAACATCACCAATGGTAAGTCCGATTGCTAAGCATGTACCTATATTGCTCAGGCTGTTATAACAAAATATCACAGACTGGGTGCTATGGTAGAAATTTATCTTCTCATAGTTCTGGAGGCAAGTTTTCTCAGCTCAGTGTGTTAGCA
Organism: Odocoileus virginianus; assembly: GCF_023699985.2. Lineage (NCBI taxonomy): Eukaryota > Metazoa > Chordata > Mammalia > Artiodactyla > Cervidae > Odocoileus > Odocoileus virginianus. The sequence goes on along the minus strand of NC_069674.1, from coordinate 60,849,004 downwards.
GGTTTGGTGACTTCTGAGGCCCCTGTCTTTGTTTTGTAGACAGCTGCCTTATCATTGTGTTCCCAATCTGTGTTGTCTGTGTCCTAACTTCTCCTTATAAGGACATTAGTCACACTGGGTTAGAACTCACCCATACAAGAGAAATTAGACTGCAATAGTACTAATATACTAAAAAAAAATTGTAAGAAAGAAAGATGGAAGGAAGGAAGGAATAGATGAAAGAAAGCAACCTTATAAATGGATAAACCAAGAACCCAATCTGGAAGAAAGATTCCTCATGAACGCCTTATGCCATATAAAATATTAAATAGAATCTAAGAGCTCACAGTCAAGAAGATGAAGCAATACAAAGGACAAGAAAAGGAAGCTGCAGACCAAAGAAAGTAAATTAAAATTCTGCAATCAAATCAACAATCAAATATACAATCACCAAACTAATAAATGAATGAACAATCAAAAAATATAATAACTAAACTAGTAAATTAGAACATAGATGCAAAATAGACTTACCTGGCATTTGGGTTAATGATCTGAAATAACCACAGTAAATGTAGGAGGGAAAAATTTTTTTAAAGCAATAAAATAAACAATGATAGATTTGAAGGACAAAATCAACACAACATGAAAGTAATTGTGATTTGAAGTAGAAAGCTCAACAAATTTATCAAAATACTTAGAGATATGATACAGACAGTTTCCATTAGCTATATCTTTAGATTTAGGGAAACCTGACAAAAGACAATGAACAGCAATACATAGTCTGATTAAATAACTGAACTTCAAAGATAAAAAATGAGTTCTTCAAGGTATTTGAGAAGAATCAAACAAGTTTTCTACAGTAAGGATAAGCAGGCTGGCCTAAGAATTTTCCCCAAATATTCAATCCCAGAATACAATGGAGCAAGGTCTAGATATTCTGAGAGAAACAAAGTATAACACAACAGTATTATACTCAACTATCATTTAGGATAATGGTGGAGTATATTTAACATGGACAACAATATTCATGAGGAAGAACTAGCAGGGGGAAACAAGAGTCACCCCTTCATCTTCCACAGAGAAGATGGTCCATCCAGACTAAGTATAGGTGTAGAGTTTAAAAGTCTCCAAACTTAAAATAGTCTGCCTTAACCTTAATAGTTTATTCTTTTTACAATTTATAATCCTTTGGTAAAAAGAAAGTTTAACAATTCCTCCAGTTTCACTTGTTTCTTGTTCAGCTAGATTCAAGTAGAATTAAATTTAAGACTTTATTTTTAAAAAGCATGTGGTCTATCATTCAATTATCATAAAATTAAGTTTAACCACTTTCTCTCTCCCTCTGTGTATACATATAGAGACATATCTAAGGAAATGTTTCCCAAATGTAACCCTGGTCACTTAAGGGTGGTAGAATTTTAGATGACTTGTCTCTTCTTTGTTTTTCTCTGTATAATTGGATCTGTGTTTAAGATGAGCACATATCATTTTATCTAGAAAAGGTCTTATCTTTAAAAACACAGTAACAAAGGAGGAAAGAACCAGAATTAACCTTCTTGCTACTTTTTCATGCCTTCAAAAGGAAAACAAAACAAAAACAGTGAAACGAGTACAAGAAAAGGGAATTTACAATATAGTCTGAGATTAGGGCAGTTCTCTTCCAGAAGAGAGATTTGCTAACTGATGAGAGTTGAATCTGTCTGAGGAAGACCCACAATGAAGCACTCTCAGTATAAATAAACAACAGTGAAAAGCACCATATGGACTTTTTTTGCCAAAAGCAAAATCAACTTCTTGGGTGATCATGGACAAACAGAACAGAATGTTTTGTATCACCTAGAAACCATCAGAAAAAAATATTAACAGCAAAACAAAATGAAAGGTAAGCAATAATTGATAATGAGAAGGTTAATGACAAATAATAGTTATCAAGAACTGGTATTTGAAATTTATTACAGGGATATTCATAATTTTTATTAATAATTCCAGTAAGCCCCAGGCTTCTGGGTAATGTGAATCATTGGGAAGGAATCTGCTATTTTCAGTCCAAAATCTGATCTCTTAATTGTGTAATAAGGTCAATAGATCATGAAGTTGCCATTAACTTACCTGATACTGACCCATTAATGACTTGAAATGAATGAATTAGGCTCTCTCCAGGACTAGATTAGATTTCCATAGCATTTTTTTTCCCCCTTTTGGCATTTAAGGTATATCTGCACACTCCTTTCACCATTCTCATTTCCTTCTTCCTTCCAAACAATCCTTTTCCCCCTTGCTACTCCTTCACAGAATGACTTGCATTTTCTTAATTTATAGAGAGAAACATCAGGAGCTGTCCTTTAAAAATTATAGGCAATATATTCAAGTAACTGGCTAGTTGAGAAAGTCCCTCTTTAATAATCTAAGGTTATTATAGTTCTCATCTAATGAAACTGAACTAAATCTCCAATGGAAGGCCATTTTCAGGACAAATACTAATTTTTCCCAGATGAATCCCACTAGATATTCTGAGCTTCCCTGGTAGCTCAGCTGTTAAAGAATCCTCCTGCAATGTGGGACACCTGCGTTTGACCCCTGGGTTGGAAAAATCCCCTGAAGGAGGGGATGACAACCCACTGTATTCTTGCCTGGAGAATCACCATGGACAGAGGAGCCTAGCAGGCAACAGTTTATGGGGTTGCAAAGAGTCAGACAAGACTGAGCGACTAAGCACTACACAGCAAATATTCTGTACAAGAATGATGGCCAAGTAAATCTAGGGACAGTATTCATCCAATACACTTCCCTTGATGGGCCTTGAGCCACAAAAGATTGTTAAAGGCTTTGAGAAATTCTCAGGAAAGACATTGATATGATTCTATCTGGTCTAAGATTTCTCATACTTGTTTCATCTGGGAGGTCTTTCCCTGCTCCCCCGCCCCAACCCATTTTAGCAGTAGAACACACTTTGGAGTGTCTCAATCTAGGAATTATATTTCCACAATATTACTCTTTTTATTGTAATATGTTTTTATTTACTGTTCTGGATGAATGGTTTAGATCTAATATTCTCCTTTCAAAGGGAATCAACTGTCTTATGTTGATTTGGCTATGTTCTTTCCACTCACTACTGATAAGAAGAGTTGTTGCCTAATCAGGTACACTGGGGTATTATTCTGCCTTATTTACTCTGAACCAATGCTCTTCTCATATGCAAATTATTAAATAGCTTTTTCAGAAGCATATGGAATGTTTATATTTAGAGACAGAGAAATATTATTTGGACTGTAATGATCAAATCATAATCTACTCTAACCTATAATTCAACAAGAGATCTATTATCTTGCTAATACTTAACTCATTTCTACAATTTAAGACAAGTTTCTCAGTCACAATTAGTCATTTCAATTCAATCAATGCATTTGGTCAACAAAAGACTGGTAAGCTTCTAAAGTGTGCCAGATATTCCTTACCACCCAAACATTAGTGAAGTATTTGCCACATCACAGCTACTGCGAAAAGTATTGGAAATACCAGTGAAAAAAAACATATAAAATTCCATGTCTTTACTGTGTAATGTGGAAGATAAATAGTAATTATAAATAGGTAAAGCATTATGAAAAGTATAGAGAGCTGTAGGGCCATATAATAATAAGCGAATCTACTCTGGTTTAAAGTGGTGTAGGTTTCCTATGGTGGAAAGAATGATGTTTAAACTGACAGAGTCATACACTTAACAAAAATGCCTAAGTTCCTACTCTGGCATCATGTTAGAATAGTTTTAATTTGATTTGGGCACATGGAGATCTTTGCTTATTGTGACAAAGGCACACATCTGAAAAGTAAGTGTGAATGGTTTAGGTGAAAAATAAAGGCAAAAGAACATTCCAGTCAAGAGAAATAGCATATGTGAAGGCCCTAAGGAGAAGGAAAGAGACCAAGGCATTGGCAATCCTGTGTGAGTGAAGCATGGATGTGAAAGGGAGTGACAGATGCAAAATAATATACGTGTATATGTATAACTGAATTACCCTGCTGTGCATGGGAAACATTGTCAGTCAACAATGCTTCAATAAATTATATGAATTAAGAAGGAAAAAGGGGAGGACTGACAGGAGAGGAGGTTAGAGAGAGAAGGAGAAGTTTTATTAAAAGTACGAGGATATATTAAAAACCCTAAAAGATGATGCCATTAAAGTTCTGTGCTCTATGTGCCAGCAAATTTGGAAAACTCAGTGTGTCCACAGGACTGGAAAAGGTCTATTTTAATTCCAATCCCAAAGAGGAGCAATGCAAAAGAATTACCACACACTTGTGCTCATTGCACATGCTAGCAAAGTAATGATCAAAATCCTGCAAGGTAGGTTTCAACAGTATATGAAGTGAGAAATTACAGATGTTCAAGTTGGATTTAGAAAAGGCAGAGGAACCACAAATCAAATTGTCAACATCCATTGGATCATAGAAAAAGCAAGAGAATTTCAGAAAAACATCTACTTCTGCTACATTGACAATGTGAAAGCCTTTGGCTGTGTGGATCACAACAAACTATGGGAATTCTTCAAGAGATTGGAATAACAGACCACCTTACCTGCCCTCTATGAAACCTGTATGCAGGTCAAGAGGCAACAGTTAGAACCAGACATGGAACAACGGACTGGTTCAAAACTGGAAAGCAGTATGTCAAGGCTGTATATTGTCACCCTGCTTATTTAACTTCTATGCAGAGTACATCATATGAAATGCCAGGCTGGATGAATCACAAACTGGAATCAAGAATTATCAACAATATCTGCTAGTATCTCCCAATATCTGCTGGGAGAAATATCAACAACCTCAGATACACAGATGACACCGCCCTTATGGCAGAAAGCAAAGAGGAACTCAAGAGTCTCTTGATGAGGGTGAAAGAGGAGAGTGAAAAAGCAGGCATAAAATTCAGTATTCAAAAAACTAAGATCATGACATCCAGTCCCATCACTTCATGGCAAATAGATGGGGAAAAAATGGAAACAGTGACAGACTTTATTTTCTTCCGCCCCAAAATCACTGCAGACAGTGACTACGGCCATCCAATTAAAAGACGTTTGCTCCTTGGAAGAAAAGCTATGACAAACTTAGACAGCATATTGAAAAGCTGAAACATCACTTTACCTAAAAAGGTCCATATAACTATGGTTTTTCCAATAGTCACGTATGGGTGTGAGAGCTGGACCATAAAGAAGGCTGAGTGCTGAAGAATTGATGCTTTCAAACTGTGGTGCTGGGTAAGACTCTTGAGACCCCCTTGGAGAGCAAAGAGATTAAACCAGTCAATCCTAAAGGAAATCAAACCTGAATATTCATTGGAAGGACTGATGCTGAAGCTGAAGTTCCAATACTTTGGCCACCTGATATGAAGAACGACTCATTGGAAAAGACCCTGGTGCTGGGAAAGACTGAAGGCAGGAGGAGAAGAGGATGACAGATGATGAGATGGTTGGATAGGATCAACAACTTAGTGGATGGGAGTTTGAGCAAACTCCAGGAAACAGTGAAGGACAAGGAAGCCTGGCATGCTGCAGTCCATGGGATTGCAGAGAGTCGGATAAGACTTAGCGACTGAACAACAACTAAGTATACAAATGTCAGGACTCAATGCCCTTATTAGTATAAATAATATCTGAACAAAGAATTAAACATTCAAGATGTAGAGTGACTTGGTAGAGGAAACTGGGCAGGATGTTCCAGAGAAAAGACATTTATGTACAAAAGCCCAGTGCCAAGAGCTATATAGTACCCTTAGAAGAGTGAAGTAGTTAACCAGGCTGGAATAGATGATGCTGTTGTGGGATATTGAGGAAAATATTCTACAGAGTAGTTAGGGATCAGTTAATCATGAGGGACCACACATGGCATGCCAAAACATGGGCTTTTCCCTGTAGACATTGGGGAGACTGAAGAGTTCTAATCAGATGAATGATACAATACAATTAATGTTTTGAAAACATAACTCTGTTAACCATGTGGTAAAGAATTGGTGAGGATAAGCCTTGATGTAAGAGGCTCAAGTAGGGGTCTACTGTAATATTATAAGCAAGAAGTGTGGAGGGTCTGAACTAAGGTGATGGGTGTGGAAATAAAGAAGATGGAAAAGGCAGACTCTCAAGATTTTAGAAGTGGAAATGAAATAATTTAATGGTGTCTGGAGGTAGAGGACTGTGGAAGCAGATATTTAGGATTGTTCTCTGGTCACAGGCTTTAGTGACCAGATGGACCTTGATACCATTTTACCAAAATGGGAAGTAAGTCCATAAAATAGAATAAATAAAATGAAGGGTTTCATGAGGTCAAAGAGTGGATGTAATGGTAGATGACGTGATGGAAGTGAGTGGAAGTATAGAAGACTGTAGTACAAAAGTGGGATATTAGAATTTGGTGTTTTAAAGGGGGTAGTTTTCCTAAACAATGAAATGTGTCAAGATGTATTACAGAAACATAGAAAGGTAGAAAAAAAAAATAAATGCAGCCAGATAACAGACTAGAACAAAAAATATTAGATGCCCAATGCTCTGAACATATGTTCAAGCATATGTTGACAATCTGATTTGAAACTTTTCACAGGATAATAAAGGTAGAAACAGAATCAGTTACAATATTTATAGCATCTAAAAGGTACAAACCAAAGAATTATTCATCAGAAGTCCAGATTTACATTACTATAGGATATAAAAATTTTGTCTCATGATTCTCAAAAGGGGATAGTGGTTTTGGATTTTAAACTGAGGTATGCGTACCTCTAAGAGTCATGCCAAGGACCTGGTGCAACTAAGGCCAGATTTTAACCTTATGTGAAAATTTAGATGAAAATACAAATCATTATTTTTAAAATCAACACTGGTATGGATGTAGTAGCAGGAAAAAAAAGTGTGTCTACAATTAATTTCTACATGTACAGTTAGATCCCATAAACTGAGAGATACTGATACATTCTCCCCTATCTCTTGAAGGTTTTAGATACTCTGCTTTTGAAAATTTTCCATTAATTTAAACACTGGATATATTAATACACAATCCTAAAATAACTAGCATTATGGTTTTATATAGATTTTTGTTCTCTGAATGGAAACTGGTGGTCTAATGCTAATAAAAGCCATGTGCTAGGGACTAAGACAATGCGGAATACTACTCAACCCTCTGCTGGCTTGACTTGATTCAAGACTCAATTTTATTTGAGTTGGAATGCATATATTTAATTTATTCCTTCAAGAGTAATATTTTAACAGAAGTTTTATAAATATTGGACAGCAGAGAGTTCAGGTTTATACCATTTAATAAGTATCCAGAGTATATTTTATGTTACCAGTTAGTATATACTGATTTATATACGTTAATAATCAAACATTTAGGTAGAAATTCAAATTAACAGAACCAAAGACATAAAGCATATGTTCCTAAAAAGAAGCAAACATTAGCTCTTCAAGGAAACAAGTTGAAACATAAGAGAAATCTCACTTTTGTGTAAATGATTCAATGGGTAACCATGGGAGACAAAATACCCTTAGAAAACAACTTTGCATTCATTTCAACTTATATACAAATGGATAATATTGTGTTCAAAGGAAACATCAACAGAATGCCCAAGATACATTTAAAATGAAAAAAAAAAAAACATTAAGCAAGTACTACTAAACACCTACTGTAGATATGAACATTTTTTCCCAAAAATCCTTCTAAAGTTTATTTATATAGAAATCATGTGACTTCTTGATGGCCCTCTCATATTACATAATGTGTCTTTAAATAATGAGCAAGCTGGCTTGCTGAATACAGTAGTTACAAAACCTGGCTTTGTCTTAGCATCACTTAGATTTTCTAAATCATTCCAACACATCCACTAACTGAGAATCTCTGTGGGTGGGTCCCCAGAGACTGTATGCCTAAAATGCTTCCTAAGTAATTCTGATGCATCCGGATTTAGGGAACACTGCAAGCTGCTCACTATAAACTAGATGAAAGCTGGATGCTCATTACCTAAAATGATAACTCTGTTCTTGCAATAGTTGATGATTAGTCATTCTATCTGACATTAATTAGATAGCACTGCTAACACCACTCCTAATTTGTAACAGTAATATAATGTTCCCAAAACACACAAAAGAGATTATTTTCTTGTTCTCTCTAGTTGGAGAGCCAGCAGGTGTTTATTCCAAACTCACTCAAAAAAAAGTATGGAGTTATTAAATAACTAGTTGAAGAGGAGGGAAGCCGGTACACAGCCATGTTTTATTCACTGGAAATTATTACCTGACTCATCAGGAGACTATTTCTAAGTGCAGGTTATATCAGAAGCTTCTGGCCTGTACTGAATTCATTTGGCTATACCTTTAACTGTGTAATTAGAGTCAAAGGCCATAAAAGGATTCACAAAAGCTACATATAATCATATGTTGCTCCTGATATATTTGTCCCAGAGATGACAAAAACAGTCAGTCAGTCAGTTCAGTAGCTCAGTCGTGTCCGACTCTTTGCGACCCCATGAATCGCAGCGCGCCACGCCTCCCTGTCCATCACAAACTCCCAGAGTTTACTCAAACTCATGCCCATCAAGTCGGTGATGCCATCCAGCCATCTCATCCTCTGTTGTCCCCTTCTCCTCCTGCCCCCAATCCCTCCCAGAATCAGGGTCTTTTCCAATGAGTCAACTCTTCGCATGAGGTGGCCAAAGTATTGGAGTTTCAGCTTCAGCATCAGTCCTTCCAATGAACACTCAGGACTGATCTCCTGACTGGTTGGATCTCCTTGCAGTCCAAGGGACTCTCAAGACTCTTCTCCAACACCACAGTTCAAAAGCATCAATTTTTTGGCGCTCAGCTTTCTTCACAATCCAACTCTCACATCCATACATGACCACTGGAAAAACCATAGCCTTGACTAGATGGACCTTTGTTGGCAAAGTAATGTCTCTGCTTTTTAATATGCTATCTAGGTTGGTCATAACTTTCCTTCCAAGGAGTAGGCGTCTTAATTTCATGGCTGCAGTCACCATCTGCAGTGATTTTGGAGCCCAAAAAAATAAAGTCAGCCACTGTTTCCACTGTTTCCCCATCTATTTCCCATGAGGTAATGGGACCAGATGCCATGATCTTAGTTTTCTGAATGTTAAGCTTTAAGCCAACTTTTTCACTCTCCTCTTTCACTTTCATCAAGAGGCTTTTTAGTTCCTCTTCACTCTCTGCCATAAGGGTGGTGTCATCTGCATATCTGAGGTTATTGATATTTCTCCTGGCAGTCTTGATTCCAGCTTGTGCTTCTTCCAGCCCAGAGTTTCTCATGATGTACTCTGCACAGAAGTTAAATAAGCAGGGTGACAATATACAGCCTTGATGTACTCCTTTTCCTATTTGGAACCAGTCTGTTGTTCCATGTCCATATCTAACTGTTGCTTCCTGACCTGTATACAGGTTTCTCAACACGCAGGTCAGGTGGTCTGGTATTCCTATCCCTTTCACAATTTTCCACAGTTTATCGTGTTCCACACAGTCAAAGGCTTTGGCGTAGTCAATAAAGCAGAAATAGATGTTTTTCTGGAACTCTCTTGCTTTATCGATGATCCAGCAGATATTGGCAATTTTATCTCTGATTCCTCTGCGTTTTCTAAAACCAGCTGGAACATCTGGGAGTTCTTGGTTCACGTATTGCTGATGGCTGGCTTGGAGAATTTTGAGCATTACTTTACTAGCGTGTGAGATGAGTGCAATTGTGCGGTACTTTGAGCAATCTTTGGGATTGCCTTTCTTAGGGATTGGAATGAAAACTGACCTTTTGCAGTCCTGTGGCCACTGCTGAGTTTTCCAAATTTGCTGGCATGAGTGCAGCACTTTCACAGCATCATCTTTCAGGATTTGAAATAGCTGAACTGGAATTCCATCACCTCCACTAGCTTTGTTCGTACTGATGCTTTTTAAGGCCCACTTGACTTCACATTCCAGGATGTCTGGCTCTAGGTGAGTGATCACACAATCATGGTTATCTGGTACATCAAGATCTGTTTTGTACAGTTCTTCTGTGTATTCTTGCCACCTCTTCTTAATATTCTGCTTCTGTTAGGTCCATACCATTTCTGTCCTTTATTGTGCCCATCTTTGCATGAAATGTTCCATTGGTATCTTTGATTTTCTTGAAGAGATCTCTACTCTTTCCCATTCTATTATTTTCCTCTATTTCTTTGCATTGATCACTGAGGAAGGCTTTCTTATCTCTCCTTGCTATTCTTTGGCACTCTGCATTCAAATGGGTATATCTTGCCATTTTTCCTTTGCCTTTAGCTTGTCTTCTTTTCTCAGTTATTTATAAGGCCTCCTCAGACAACCATTTTTCCTTTTGCATTTCTTTTTCTTAGGGATGGTCTTGATCTCTGCCTCCTGTACAATGTCATGAACCTCCATCCACAGTTCTTCAGGCACTGTGTATATCAGATCTAATCCCTTGGATCTATTTGTTACTTCCACTGTATAACTGTAAGGAATTTGATTTGGGTCATACCTGAATGGTCTAGTGATTTTCCCTACTTTCTTCAATTGAAGTCTGAATTTGGCAATAAGAAGTTCATGACCTGAGCCACAGTCAGTGCTCCTGGTCTTGTTTTTGCTGACTGTATAGAGCTTTTCCATCTTTGGCTGCAAAGAATATAATCAATCTGATTTCAGTCTTGACCACCTGGTGATGTCCATGTGTAGAGTCGTCTCTTGTGTTGTTGGAAGAGGGTGTTTGTTATGACCAGTGTGTTCCTTAGGAAACTCTGTTAGCCTTTGTACTGCTTCATTTTGTACTCCAAGGCCAAATTTGCCTGCTACTCCAGGTATCTCTTGACTTCTTACTTTTTCATTCCAGTCCCCTATAATGAAAAGGACATCTTTTTGGGTGTTAGTTCTAGAAGGTCTTGTAGGTCTTCATAGAACCTCTCAACTTCCACTTATGCAGCATTACTGGTCAGGGCATAGACTTGGATTACTGTGATATTGAACGGTTTGTCTTGGAAATGAACAGAGATCCTTCTGTTGTTTTTGAGATTGCACCCAAGTACTGTATGTTGGACTCTTGCTGACTATGAGGGCTGCTCCATTTCTTCTAAGGAATTCTTGCCCACAGTAGTAGATATAATGGTCATCTGAATTAAATTCACCCATTCCAGTCCATTTTAGTTCAGTGATTCCTAAAATGTCAACGTTTACTCTTGTCACTTCCTGTTTGACCGTTTCCAATTTACCTTGATTCATGGACCTAACATTCCAGGTTCTTATGCAATATTGTTCTTTACAGCATCAGACTTTACTTCCATCACATCCACAACTGGGTGTTGTTTTTGCTTTAGCTCCATCTCTTCATTCTTTCTGAAGCTATTTCTCCACCCTTTTCCAATAGCATATTGGGCACCTACCAGCCTGGGGAGTTCATCTTTCAGTGTCTTACCTTTTTGCCTTTTCATACCGTTCATGGGGTTCTCAAGGCAAGAATACTGAAGTGGCTTGCCATTCCCTTCTCCAGTAGCTCACATTTTGTCAGAACTCTCCACCATGACCTGTCTGTCTTGGGTGGCCCTACATGGCATGACTCATAGTTTTACTGAGTTAGACGAGGTTGTGGTCCATGTGGTCAGTTTGGTCAATAGATAAACAGAATATTATACTAACATTAATAAATTAATTATGTCTAATATTTAGTTGCTTTGTAATAACTTGCATAAAAGTTGAAAAGAGATATTTTTATGATAGGAAGAGCAAGGAGCAGTATGTTTGTGAACTGAGTGGGATGGTGGACAGTTACTCTTAATAATCTCTCCTGCACTACTTGATCCTTTGAACCTTTATGCAAGCATTATTGTGAAAAAATATTAGAAGAGGAATAAGAAAGATAACTGAACTCTATATATTTTAAAGTTGCCTTTGGTTTATATTGCTGACAAAATTAAAACTAACAGATATTAATTCAAAATCAGGTTTCAATGATCTTTCTTGTAAATTTCAGGAACCTGAGTCCTAAAATCTCCCACTCAAGCTGCAGTTTCAATCTTGGATTTTTTGTTCGTTTTTGAGAATATAATGTTTATAATTCTTTCAGCTTGATAGGCACCAATATGGCTTATTAAGATTTCATTTTCCACATTTCTTCCTTAACTACTAGGATTTTATTTTGGTTGCTGAAGCTTATTTTCAGAATAACAGAAAAGCAAAGGTGTGATTTTGTGATGATCCCCCATACAAGCAGTCATCTAGACAAGAGCAAAAATGAATGATCTAGAGGGAAAGCTATGTCCCTATAGGGGAAGAAATTATTTGATATGATTTCTGAATGTCCTAAATAGTATTTTTTGTGCCTCTCAAGTTTTAGGTTGTGAATATTCTTTCCTTAAGTCCCTCAGTTTTCACTCCTGTGCATGCCATCTGTGATACTGCAGCACATAATTTTGGATGATGCCTTAGTACCTGTTGGAATTCCTTTAAATGAGGTTTTGTGAATAGATGTTATAAAGCCATACTCAAAGGATTTTTAAAATCCAAGATATTTAATTACATTTTTCCAAATGTGTTCAGTTTCTCTGTGAACAGACCAGACTGTTCCTATGAATTCTCTTAAAACTCAGCATCAGAAACAAGTGATTCAGGCATATGCTTAATTGTACCCTACTAACCTTACTCTTTCATCTTTGAATGATTTTATACTTCAGTGACAATAGAAAAAGAGAGTGGAAGAAAATCATATTTCCAAAACTTAGGGGGAACAAAGAAGAAGAAAACCTGGAAAAACATTAAATGCATGCTAAGTGAAAGAAGCCAATCTGAAAAGGCTACATATGTTATGACTCCATCTATATGACATTCTTGAAGAGGGGAAAATGGACACAGTAAAAAAATCAGTGGTGTCCAGGGGCTGGTGGAGCAGAGAGAGGGATGAATAGGGAGAGCATAGAGGATTTTTAAGGGAGTGAATCTATGTACATAGATATGATACTACACTACGGGATACATGTCATTATACATCAGGCCAAATCCATGAAACATATAACACCAAAAGTGAATCCTAAAGTAAACAACAGACTTTGGGTGATAGTGAGTTGACAGTGTAGGTCCAATAATTGTGATAAATGTACCACTGTAATCTGGGGTGTCCATAATGAAGGAAGTTGTGCATGTGTGGGGAACACACAGAAAGTGTACTTCTGGTCAGTTTTGCTGATAAACTAAAATGCTTAAAAAATAAAGCTTATTGATTTTTTTTTTAAAAACCAAGTTGTGATACAAGTTACTGTTAATGCTTTAAAATTAAGGGAAAGAGTTGCATGTAAAACATCACAGAAATATTTTTTCCTTATTTAAATTTCCAACCACTCTGTCCCTAAATATTTGACCCAATTGTAATTGCCCATTAGTTGACCTATAGTATGCATTCTTGACACTCATTCTTCTTATTGTAAATTCAATATTTATCTTAACACTACAACTATTAGTTATGAAAATAAGTACAAGTAGATAATCACACTTACATGTGAAAATGGAGTGTTTCTCAGCAATTCAGCGATTAGAAAAGGAAAAAATGGGATTCTGCTTTAGCCATTAAGAGTGAGACCTCTGCTAATACACAGGCATGTTGGGGCTCAATATCTTTCTTAAGTAGAATCACTGGGATAAAGACAAATACTTTATTCCTAAGGTTATTGCTAAACTAAACCTTCTGTTTCTTTTTTAAAATATTTCTCTATACAAAATTCTTCCCTTGAATGAAAAAAGGATTGCTTTTTAGGAACCTGCTGTTCACTAATTCTTTACAAATAAGATGAAGAGCCAGAAACTTGACTGGGGATGATCCTGCTGCCTTGTTCCCAAACACATTAAAGTTAATGAAAGACGAGGCCAGAGCAAGAGCAGATAGACTGGTTTTCTCCATGCATCCCTACTCTGTGAATTCTCAGATTACCAGACTGTCTGTGAAGATGTAGTGATCGAGAAACTATATTTTGAGTTGTCAGATTGCTAAAAGTGTAGTTGTGGTAATCAAGAGAATCTCAAGAAATGGAAAGCTGAAGGTCATGGTTTTACATAGAAAAAAAGTTCAGAGTAAGTGTGGACACAGTGCGAAACAGTCACAGGGAGGAGTTTTTCTGCCTGCCATAAGGAGAAGCAATGTCATTGCGTCCTGCAGCCCCAGGCAGAAAGTCTGTAGCCTAAGGATCCTATTACCTTTTAAGTATAAAAGTATGTTACTGTTGGACAATTTTACTAGTTTAACTTGTTAACTAATTGAGCAAAGCCCATATAAAACATTTCTTAAAATCTTTACTTTCTCAAGACTGCTGCTAAGTCACTTCAGTCATGTCCAACTCTGTGCGACCCCATAGACGGCAGCCCACCAGGCTCCACCATCCCTGGGATTCTCCAGGCAAGAACACTGGAGCGGGCTGCCATTTCCTTCTCCAATGCAGCAAAGTGAAAAGTGAGAGTGAAGTCACTCAGCCGTGTCCTACTCTTCGCGACCCCATGGACGGCAGCCCACCAGGCTCCTCCGTCCATGGGAATTTCAAGACTAGTCAGATCTAAAAACCTATGTTTTGTATTTCACATAAAACATTTTCTTCCTCAAATATTTCCTGTCTTGGTTCTTTGGAAATTACAGTGAGGGGGCTTTATACGACGTTCTTTTGCCTTTACTGAGGAATTAAATTCATTCATGAAGAGGCTATGAAAATATTCCAGGAGGACAAGTCATCACTAATAGTGCAGCTCTAAATCCTATAGCAGTGGCGCTGGTCCAGGTTCGATGCATGAGACAGGGTGCTCAGGGCTGGTGCACTGGGATGACCCTGGGGGAATGGGATGGGGAGGGAGGTGGGAAGGGGGTTCTGGATGGGGAACACATGTGTGCCCGTGGCTGATTCATGTTGATGTATGGCAAAAACCACTACAATATTGTAAAGTAATTAGCTTCCAAATAAAATAAATTAATTAATTTTTAAAAAAAGAGAGACTCACTGAAGATTTCTGGCTTGGTATTGTTGCTTTCTAATTGGAAACAGATGAAAGTGAGGATGCTGAGCCCACTAGTGTCACTCATCTTTAAGCGCCGTATTATGTTGATAGACTGTATTGTTGGGAAAATGAGTAGGCGTGGGAGTGAACTTGGGTTACCATACTTGTGCATTTCACACGTATACAGTAAAAATGTCTTTGTCATCTCTTTGGGAAGAAACAAAATTAACAGGGACAGATGGAAGCTTCACCTTCTTTCTCTGAGGAGGTGAATTAATACAATTAGAATGAGAGATGTGCTTACATGGACTGATTTGCCAAATAGGCTATCCTTGATAGTTAAAGCATACAAGTATTTTTAAAATATAGATAAATATTTATAGAGGTTCAATATTAAAGGGAAAAATCAAATGAATCGATAAAAGTGGGAAAGGGAGAGGGTCTTCACTAGGTTTCTAAATACTAGTAGACATCCATTTGAGAACACAGCTGTATCTTAAAAGGCAGCATATAACAATTCAAGTCTATTTCGTGTCAGAAATCTGTGTATAAAGAAAAAACATGTAAAGCCGCCTTCTTTTGCACAAATGGGAACATTAAAAAGAAATGTCTTGGGTATTTGTATAAGCTCTTCAAGTTTACAAACTACAGTATTAGGTGTAAATTATAAAGCCTTAAAATATCAAAGTCAGAGGAACTGATTGGCTTTGATTGAGATTTCTTTTTTTTTTAAAGGTTTTCTTTTTTTTTTCCATTTATTTTTATTAGTTGGAGGCTAATTACTTTACAATATTGTAGTGGTTTTTGCCATACATTGACATGAATCAGCCATGGATTTACATGTGTTCCCCATCCCAATCCCCCCTCCTGCCTCCCTCTTTTACTTTGCCAAGCCAGGAAGATGTACCTGGGTTCTCAATTCCATTGACATCTAGATTTTTTTAAAAATAGTTACTTATAATGGAACCTCATTTATTAACTACCTCAGCAGAGAATAGATATTTTGTTTCATATAAGTATATTCCACCATGTCTGATGCTGCAGGGGAAAATATAATAGACCTGCAACTTAAAAATTAAACAAAACAAATCTGAAGTGCTATTCTATAAAAACACATTTTCAAATCAGTTTAACTTTCTTTCATTAAGAAATATTAAACCCTCTTCATGAGTTTCTAAAAAAAAAATGGCTATTTATGCAGGTGGATTATATCTTTAATGTGTACATAAAATAAAAGAAATTACTTCACTGAAAGTGATGACCATAAGTAAGTTTTTAAATTCTAAATATGTTGCAATAAGTTCTTTCTCCATCACCTGTTTAGTAAGCAATAAAACCTTCTGATGCATTTGAGTTTATATATTTGTTTTTCTATTTAGGAAGACCAAAGTAAACAGTGCCAGTGTTTAAATGAATAGTACAGAAAAGTAATTTGTAGGTATATTAAGTAAAATATTGTTTACAAAAGTAGCATGATTATGAATAGAATTCATTTTAATAAGCTGCTGGTAGAATTTTCTTGCTCTTTTAGGTTATTAATTTATTATTTCACATCAGGAGTAAAGATGGTCCCAATTCATTTCCCCTCTTATTTTTCACAATTTCCCAAATGAAATGGTTAGGAAACAGAATTACTATTACTAGAATATTAATAGAATATTAATAACTATTATTAGAATCAGTATTACTATTTCTTCTGAAATAGTGTTCTTGGAGGAAGTTGACAGATCTTAAATTTGTGGTGACGATGAAGGTTCCATCTGTCCACAAATATACTAGTAAAGCCATTTTTGTGACACTGCTCTCTTTGTACTTTCCAGGTCACTGCAAACAGGACAGAAGGCTGTGAGCTATGTGCTCTGCTAAGTGGAACTATTTTGTTTACATGCACCAATGCCCCGTATGTAGGAAACCACAGTGCAATCAGAGCAAGATACCAAAAGGATAGATTCATTTTATAGCCTGGGTTCATAAAAAAGACAAGGCCTCTCGGTCTCAAATGTTTAATTTGTTTGATCAAATGTTAAGAACTGTATTGCTCAACGGTTCTTATCATGTTAAGTGACCATGAAGAAAAGAATTCAGGTGATACTTTCTTTTTATCTACTTAATAGAACTATTCAGTATATGACAAAACTTACAATAACAGTGAGTTTCTTGAAATGATCTTACAAAGATTGTATCCTTGAAGAAAATGTTAAAGTATGGTAAAAATATGCATCATTAGAATAACAGCTGTTTCAACTAGAAGCATCATCTGGTTGAACTTTGTTTTATGCAAATAAGGAAAATGCCACTCCAAAAGAGGAAAGGATTTATCCAAGTGCCTGCAAGTAGCTGTATAAAAAGCCATTTAATTCTGTGGCTGGTATTCTTTCTATCATACTTCATTGCCTCTCTTATACAAGTTAGTTAGTTGACAATGAAATGTAAATTTGCTTTCCCAGATCTTTCACTTCTATCCTGAAGCCACATTTCCATGTTAAACTGATACTTCATTAAAAAATAAACTAGTAAATAGGGTCAACTTAAACGTGCAGTTTTCTATATATGCACTTTGGGTAACTGAATGAGTTCACAATCCAAAAATTTATTCTCCATGTCTGTTGCTTTATATGAAGATATGATCATCATCAGTTCAGTTTAGTTCAGTGGCTCAGTTCTGTCCGAATCTTTGCGACCCCATGAATCGCAGCACGCCAGGCCTACCTGTCCATCACAAACTCCCAGAGTTTACCCAAACTCATGTCCATCGAGTTGGTGATGCCATCCAGCCATCTCATCCTCTGTTGCCCCCTTCTCCTCCTGCCCCCAATCCCTCCCAGCATCAGGGTCTTTTCCAATGAGTCAACTCTTCGCATGAGGTGGCCAAAGTATTGGAGTTTCAGCTTCAGCATCAGTCCTTCCAATGATCACCCAGGCTTGATCTCCTTTATGATGGACTGGTTGGATCTCCTTGCAGTCCAAGGGACTCTCAAGACTCTTCTCCAACACCACAGTTCAAAAGCATCAATTTTTTGGCGCTCAGCTTTCTTCACAATCCAACTCTCACATTTATACTTGACCACTGGAAAAACCATAGCCTTGGCTAGACTGATCTTTGTTAGCAAAGTAATGTCTCTGCTTTATAATATGCTATCTAGGTTGGTCATAACTTTCCTTCCAAGGAGTAAATGTCTTTTAATTTCATGGCTGCCATCACCATCTGCAGTGATTTTGGAGTCCAGAAAAATAAAGTCAGCCACTGTTTCCCCATCTATTTCCCATGAAGTGATGGGACCAGATACCATGATCTTAGTTTTCTGAATGTTGAGCTTTAAGCCAAGTTTTTCACTCTCCTCTTTCACTTTCATCAAGAGGCATTTTAGCTCCTCTTCACTTTCTGCCATAATAGTGGTGTCATCTGCATATGTGAGGTTATTGATATTTCTCCCGGCAATCTTGATTCCAGCTTGTGCTTCTTCCAGCCCAGCATTTCACATGATGTACTCTGCATAGAAGTTAAATAAGCAGAGTGACAATAAACAGCCTTGATGTACTCCTTTTCCTATTTGGAACCAGTCTGTTGTTCCATGTCCATATCTAACTGTTGCTTTCTGACCTGCATATAGGTTTCTCAAGAGAATTTTGAGCATTACATTACTAGTGTGTGAGATGAGTGCAATTGTGTGGTAGTCTGAACATTCTTTGGCATTGGCTTTCTTTGGGATTGGAATGAAAACTGAGCTTTTCCAGTCCTGTGGCCACTTCTGAGTTTTCCAAATTTGCTGGCATATTGAGTGCAGCACTTTCACAGCATCATCTTTCAGGATTTGAAATAGCTCAACTGGAATTCCATCACCTCCACTAGCTCTGTTTGTAGTGATGCTTCCTAAGGCCCACGTGACTTCACATTCCAGGACGTCTGGCTCTAGGTGAGTGATCACACCATCGTGATTATCTGGGTCATGGAGATCTTTGTTGTACAGTTCTTCTGTGTATTCTTGCCACCTCTTCTTAATACCTTCTGCTTCTTTTAGGTCCATACCATTTCTGTCCTTTATCAAACCCATCTTTGAATGAAATGTTCCCTTGGTAACTCTAATTTTCTTGAAGAGATCTCTAGTCTTTTCCATTCTGTTGTTTTCCTCTATTTCTCTGCATTGATCACTGAGGAAGGCTTTCTTATCTCTCCTTGCTATTCTTTGGAACTCTGCATTCAAATGGGAATATCTTTCTTATTCTCCTTTGCTTTTTGCTTCTCTTCTTTACACATCTATTTGTAAGGCCTCCTCAGACAGCCATTTTGTCTTTTTGCATTTCTTTTCCATGGGGATGGTCTTGATTTCTGTCTCCTGTACAATGTCATGAACCTCAGTCCATAGTTCAGCAGGCACTCTGTCTATCAGATCTAGTCCCTTAAATCTATTTCTCACTTCCACTGTATAATCATAAGGGATTTGATTTAGGTCATACCTGAATGGTCTAGTGGTTTTCCCTACTTTCTTCAACTTACGTCTGAATTTGACAATAAGGAGTTCATGATCTGAGTCACAGTCAGCTCCTGGTCTTGTTTTTGCTGACTGTATAGAGCCTCTCCATCTTTGGCTGCAAAGAATATAATCAATCTGATTTCGGTGTTGACCATCTGGTGATGTCCATGTGTAGAGTCATCTCTTGTGTTGTTGGAAGAGGGTGTTTGCTATGACCAGTGCATTCTCTTGGCAGAACTCTATTAGCCTTTGCCCTGCTTCATTCCATACTCCAAGGCCAAATTTGCCTGTTACTCCAGGTGTTTCTTGACCTCCTACTTTTACATTCCAGTCCCCTATAATGAAAAGGACATTTTTTGTGGGTGTTAGTTCTAGAAGGTCTTGTATGTCTTCATAGAACCATTCAACTTCAGGTTCTTCAGCATTACTGATTGGGGCATAGGCTTGGATTGCCATGATATTGAATGGTTTGCCTTGGAAACGAACAGAGATCATTCTGTCATTTTTGAGATTGCATCCAAGTACTGCATTTCAGATGCTTTTGTTGACCATGATGGCTACTCCATTTCTTCTAAGGGATTCCTGCCCACAGTAGTAGATATAATGGTCATCTGAATTAAATTCACCCATTCCAGTCCATTTTAGTTCGCTGATTCCTAGAATGTCAATGTTCACTCTTGCCATCTCCTGTTTGACCACTTCCAATTTGCCTTGATTCATGGACCTAACATTCCAGGTTCCTATGCAATAGTGTTCTTTACAGCATTGGACTTTACTTCCATCACCAGTCACATTCACAACTGGGTGCTGTTTTCGCTTTGGTTCCATCTCTTCATTTTTTTCTGGAGTTATTTTCCACTCTTTTCCAGTAGCATATTCAGTACCTACCAACCTGGGGAGTTCATCTTTCAGTGTCCTACCTTTTTGCCTTTTCATACTGTTAATGGGGTTCACAAGGCAAGAATATTGAAGTGGCTTGCCATTCCCTTTTCCAGTGGACCACATTCTGTCAGAATTCTCCACCATGACCTGTCCGTCTTATGTGGCCCTACATGCATGGCTCATAGTTTCACTGAGTCAGACAAGACTGTAATCTACTCCTAATTCAAGACCCCTTATCTGCAAGCCTCTCTCTCTCCCTGACACATTGAATTCCACTAATACTTCATTAAGAGGCCAGAGACTATAACAAGACACCAGGACATGGATAAGGTAAAAGAAATTCCTCCTCTTCTGAGTCAAATACATTTAGGGAAGAAAAGGGAATAAGGAAAGAGAGACAGGTAATAATATATACATGTTCTTATAAGAAGGACAGGGCTGTACTTACTTGTACTCTCTTCATTTGCTTGTGTTGAGGACAGCACCCAGAAGGCCTCTGATATTAGAAGGAGCAGATGAAAGTCGCTGCTCTATGAGCCAGCAGGCCCGGCATGGTGTTTACTAGACCATGGGTAAGATAGAAAATGTGGCAGAGCTTCAGTGGGTACAAGGCAATGGTAGGAGCCAAGTGAGATGAGGAGAGGGTGCCAAGCTCCTACCATTCTAGAAGAGGCCAGGCCAGATGTGTATATTGATACCCAAGTTCAGTCTGAGTGTTGTCAGGCTGATCAGAGCACAGGCAGATGAGGAACATCCACATGGTCGAGAAAGACAAGGGGATTACATGGAGATGACCTGCCCCCCACTCCCACACCCATCACCCCCCCACCACTACAGCAAGGGCACTTCTCATTTCCTAGAGATGAATAAGGGGAAGGAGAGGTTTGTGGAAGATGAAGCAAGTATACAAATGAAACAGAGTGAAAACTAAAGAGCTCATTTAAATGACTGCCTTGGACTAAACTGTAAACTGAATTAGATTACATGTATTTTGTCTTTGTTTTTTGCTATCCAGATTATTTACATGAGTGGGGTATGAGTAATTTTGTAAATCTACCATGCATTCATGCACAGTCAAACTGACCATGAATTCATTGAACCAGATTATATTCCTATTACTTAGTGAAGGAAAATAGATATTGCATTAATACATCTTATAGCCCCTCAATACAACCCTGGAATAATTTTGTTCCTTATAGAAGATAAGGAACAGATGCAAAGCAGATTTAATTAATTCTATTTAAACACTTTATTTACATAAACTTTAAAATAGGCATTTGGGATTATATTCTAAATAGAAATGTTGTGGATCAGAGATTGGGCTTCCCTGGTGGCTCAGTGGTAAAGAATCTGCCTGCCAGTGCAGGAGACAGGTTCGATCACTGGGTCGGGAAGATCTCTTGAGGAGGATATGGCAACCTGCTCTAGTACTCTTGCTGGGACTATTCCATGGATAGAGAAGCCTGATGGGCTACTGTCCGTGGGGTCTCAAAAGTAGGACACAATTTAGTGACTAAACAACAACAACAAAGATCAGAGATTCCTAAACTTTCTTAGTTCAAAGCACCTTCAGCCTTAGCAACTTTTCTAACAAGTGATCAAAAACAAAACAAACAAAATGATAATTAAAAATAAATAACAGTTCCTTTTATTAAGTAATTAGGGCCAGCAAGTTAATAATACATTCTTAAACCCCAACAAAACCACTGCTATTTGGAAAAGTAATGCAAAAAATTTGAAAGGAAAAAAATTTAATTTTACCTTTAAATAAGTGCAGTTACTTTCTAATGAGATGTGTATGTCTGTTGAGTACTTCACAGTTCCTCAAACTGTGCATTCACACTAGATAAGATCAATCACCCTCTTTTTCTGTTCCATATTGATTTTTGAATAGAAACTACATTTTATCAGAGAAACTGCTGAAAACCCAACTTTGAAAAGATATGATTTTTAAAACTTTTTATTTATTTATTTATTTATTTATTTTTGGTTGTGACGGGTCTTCATTGCTGTGAGGACTTTCTCTAATTGTGGCAAGTTGGGGCTACTCTCTAGTTGCAGTGTGTGGGCTTCTCATTGCAGTGGCTTCTTTTGTTGGGGAGCATGGGCTCTGGGGTTCACGGGCTTCAGTGGTTGTGGCATGTGGGCTCAGTAGTTGTGTCTCCTGGGCTCTAGAGCACAGGTTCACTAGTTTTGGGGCACGGGTTTAGCTGCTCCACAGCCTGTAAG
Organism: Odocoileus virginianus; assembly: GCF_023699985.2. Taxonomy (NCBI): domain Eukaryota; kingdom Metazoa; phylum Chordata; class Mammalia; order Artiodactyla; family Cervidae; genus Odocoileus; species Odocoileus virginianus. Next base: position 60,826,458 of record NC_069674.1, on the reverse strand, counting down.
ATCTGCTTGATCAAGGATCGAACCTGTGTCCCCTGCATTGGCAGGAAGCTTCTTAACCATTGAGTCACCAGTGAAGATCTGAAGACATGACTTTAATTTTAAAATATTTAGTGTGATTTAACGCAGATATTGTGACATACCTCAACCTAGTATTTCATACGATGTCTGATACCTATGGGGCATCACTGTGTTTCCCTGAAAAAGCCAATATGCCTCCATGTTGCTGCTCCAGGGGACCTTGGAGTACAGAAGCTATGTTCCGTTAGCCCACTGATTTAAATTGGATAAGAACAGCTAGATGAATATTACTTATAACATGTTTAGAACAACATTTGGCACTAAGCAAGTACCTGGTAATCATTACCTAATATAGTCAGCTCTCTGTATCTGTGGGTTCCTCACCTGCAGATACAGAAGACTGACTGTACTATGCCATTTTATATAAAGAACTTGAGCATTCATGGATTTTGGTATCAGGGGACCTAAGACCTGTCTCCCTCCGCTCTCCATACCAAGGGACAGCTATTTAATTACTATTTCTAAGTAAGACTTTCTCTGATGAAAACAAGCCTATTTTAGTGACCAAGCACCTGAACTTTTGCTTTATCTCATTTACTGAAAGGTACCCCTTTCTACTCCTAGTCAGTGACCTCATAGCACTTTCTTCACATATCTACTGTAGCAGTTACATAGAACTGAAATTTCTTTATGTCTGGATCTAATTGCAAGCAGTTCAAGGGCAAAGAATATTCTTACTCATTTGACAACCCAAAACTTTGCACTTTGCTTGGCATAAAAACTGCTTAATAAACATGCATTGAATGAATGAATGACCAAATGCAGAACAGCAGTTCCCTGTGGTACTGAGCACTGAGTCATAAAGAGCATAACATATTTAATTATCAAATACCACTTGATACTGTAGAGGATCTTTTCTTGAAGAGTTTTGATCTTAGAATAGCAAGCCTGGCTTAAAGAGGCTAGTCAATTGAAAGCAGATCATATCCAGAGGAATGATTTAAGCTTCCAGATTTAAATCATTTGACATTTTTTCTAGACCACTAAAAAAATCAATACAGTTGACAGAATGATCTTTATGCAGTCATGTCAAACATTAGATCTTTTCAAATCTGAGTATTAAGAGTTTAATAAAACGTAAACCAAGTGTCAGAGAAAGTGATGACTTGACTAAATTTATTTCTGAGGTAGAATATATACTTACTATACCATCTGCCTGAAAATACTTGTCCAATACAGATCAAGGAATTAAACCAAGGATTTTCATTCCATGCATGCTTCAAATTTTTAAGGTTTCCCCAGGCACTTAAAGTTTTTTTTAATTAGAAAAAAATTTACTGACCTATAAAACTGTTAGTTCCAGGTGCTCAGTGATTTACCATTTTTATACATTATAAAATGATCACCACAGTATGTCCCCTTACCATCTCTTACCATACAAAGTTATTAAATTATTACTGACTGTATTTCCCAAGTTGTATAATTCTTACCTGCGGCTCATTTATTTTGTAACAGAAAGTTTTTACTTCGTAATTTCCCTGACCTATTTCTCTTGTCCTCTCAAACCGCTTCCCCTCTGGCAACACCAGTTTTTTCTCTTTATCCATAACTCTGTTTCTGTTTTGTTATGTTTGTTCCTATGCTTTGGTTTTTAGATTCCACATGTAAGTGAAATCATATGATAGGTGTCTTTCTGTGACTTATTTCACTTAGCATAGTGCCTTCTAAGATCATACATGTTGTCAAAAATGGCAATATTTCATTCTTTCTTATGACTAATATTCCATTGTATTTGTATTCCACATCTTTATCCATTCATCTATGGTTACTTCCATATCTTGGCTATTATAAATAATGCTGCAATGAACACAGGGGTTACATATATTTTTTCAAACACTGTTTTTATTTTCTTTGAATAAACACCCAGGATTTGAAGTGCTGTGCCATATGGTAGTTTCATTTTTAATTTTTTGAGGAACCTATACACTGTTTTCCATAGTGGCTGCACCAATTTACAGTCCCACCAACAGTGCAGGAGCATTCTCTTTCCAACACCCTCGCCAACACTTACTATTGGTTGCATTTTGGGTAACAGCCATTGTGACAGGTGTGAGGTGACATCTCATTGTGGTTTTGATTTGCATTTCCCTGATGATTAGAGATGCTGAGCATCTTTTCATGGGCCTATTGGCCATCTGTATGCTTTTTTCAGAAAAATGTCTATTCAGGTCATCTGCCCAAATTTTACCAGAATTTTTTTTTTCTTTTTTTGATGCTGAGTTGTATGAGTTCCCAGGAATTTTTAAATGGAATATCTTTGATGCTCAAATAAGCAGAATTTGACATAGTTAATAATATCTCTTAATTTACTACTTAATAATGAAAATGTTTGAGCAGTTGAGGAATATATAGCTAAACATTGTACAATTTATTTGGCTGTTGAAAATCTGTAAGTAAATTATACCAAAACAAAGTTGTTTTTAATAAATATTGGCAAGCAAATCTGTCACAAATTTTTTAGAAGATTTTAAGATTATCTTTTAGCATAAATGTTGATATACCAAAACATTAAACTATAGCAATTTTAATTTTCAAGTGAACCTACTGTCACCAATCTTTTCACTAAAACAGGGACTTCATGAAGGGACACAGATGAGGGACTGGTGGAAATGGGAACTGGCATTCTTATTTTCTAACTTTAGACTTGCACACCATTGTATTCAGAAAATGTACATCAATGAAGGTTATGAAGAAGATCAAGGAATCTTCCTCACTAGAATGTAATGTCCCACAATAGAGTGGAATTTCATATATATCCTCCTTTTTATATCCCTAATAATATTAATAAGGCTCATCATTTATAGAATTCTTATTTTTCAAAGAAAGATTATTTTAATCACAAACCACAGTATATGAATTGTTTTAGAGTTTCCTTTAACCCTCAACTAACAATGCCCAAAGAAAATTAAATAACATAATCATGTATTGTTTCTGGGTATACAGAATTTGCAAGTTTTATACTAGTAAACTGGTGTGGTTCTCTCCTTAAATTGCTAAGCATTGTTCACGTATCCTAGAAAATGAATAAAACAATGAACTGAAAACAATACCTAATGTACACTTTAAAATATCACTATGAACATAGTATTCTACCAAGTGTGTGTTTATTCTGATTAATATTAGGCTGTTATGAAAATAGCAATTTTCTAAACATTTATAACTCTAATTTCTTTAATCAAATGCCTCCTAATATTTTTTGTTTTCCATTTGTTTTTTAAAACAAAGTTATTAAAGGGCATGCTTTGCTTTAAAATTTTTTCAATGAATATACAGAATTATGATTCAAAATTTTAATCAGTAAACATATGGCTAAAATTAGTCATTTCAACAGGATAAATGCCTTTGGGCTCACTGGGAAAATGCACTATATTATTTATAAGTAATGATATGTTAATACTGGGCTTCCCAGGTGGTGCAGTGGTAAAGAATCTGCCTACCAGTACAGGAGACTCAAGAGACATGGGTTCCACCCCTCTTTCGGGAAGATCTCCTAGAGGAGGAAATGGCACCCACTCCAGTATTCTTGCCTGAAAAATTCCATGGACAGAGAAGCCTGGAGAGCTACAGTCCATGGGGTCACAAAGAGTCGGACACGACTGAGCACGCATGCACACACGTTAATACTGTAAATTTAAGTATTCATTCATACTGTAGTGGATAATGTCATTAGTAACCCTAAATGTTCATCTGCTTTACTGCCTTGCATTAAAAAAGGCCTGCAAGGATGCGTACTGTCACTTCAGTCCTGTCCAACTCTCCCTCTTTATGGACTGTAGCCTGCCAGGCTCCCCTGTCCATGGGATTTTCCAGGCAAGAATAGTGGAGTGAATTGCCATGTCCCCCTCAAGGGTATCTTCCCGACCCAGAGTCTCGACCCCGACCCCGACCCATCTTCCCAAACCTGTCTCCTGTGTCTCCTGCATTGCAGGCAGCATCTTTACCGCTGAGCCACTGGCAAAGCCCCAGTTACAGTCTATGGGGTCGCAAATGAGTCGGACATGACTTAGCTAAACAACAACAACATTAAAACTGAATCATTAGTTTATGAAGTGACTGGACAATAAAATACACAGTATAAAATAATCATTCCTCAGAGATTTTTTCATTATATAGCTAACTGCCAGGAATGAGCTGTAGGTGAAACTGGCCTAATTCAGTTCTGGAAAAAACTGAAAATCACAGAGCCCTCTGATTTCTACTTACTGAAGAAAGTCCTTAAAACCTCACAATCACACAACCCTTATAAGTCATGTTAGAAAGATGTAGAACTGATATGCCAACCTGTGTACACCTGGGAGCTGGTAGTCATTTGAGGCTATCTCCAGTTGTAGAGATCTGCTAACTACAGTTATTCATTTCCAGGACAGAATGAAAAAGATTATTTTTATCTCTGACAGGAGGAATGGGATTGTACTTTACCCAAGAAACTGTGTGGTTGTTATCCTCCCAACATAGTGAGAGTAGAATGAGTAATTTTGATAGCTAGATTTCATGCCAAATCTTCCATTTAAATACTTTTAGAAGAATGGTACATCATATACATGATAAAGTTTCCGTTATGCAGCCTGAATTCCAATTTTACCTCAGAAGAAGTCAATGTCTTATGTTAGATATCCATCCATCTAGATTAATTTCCTTTTGCCTTATTATAAGATATTCACCATAATGAATTAAAAATGTTTCTTACAGGCTCATAAAAATCACCAGTGTGAGAATACAGCAAGTTTTTACTAAAGGGAAGAAAAATGAATGTCATGTTAGTTGCTGTTCTCGCTTTTGTTCCTGAACAGAATCACTTGCCTAAAGAGATTCTATAAACATCGAGGTCACTGCCATCTACTTTTTATTTTTAAAAAATCCACTCTCTCAGCCAAAAGTATTTTTTAATATCTTAAAATACCTGAATAATGAGAATAATCTAAAATTAGAGACAGCTTTGTGGAGCAGATGACATGATATAGTTCTTGGAAGATGGGTAGAACCGTGACAGGTGGAGATACAGTGGAAAGATATTTTGGGCTAAGAAACTGACATGAGAAAACGGAGTATGTTCTGAAAATGAGGAGTATACTGTTATGGAAGGAATGCAAGGCATTTAGGGTGAAGGAAGAGGAAAAGTATATACATATATAAGATTTAAAAATATATTGAGACCTGACCAATTGTAGAGAGTTTTGAACCCCAGGATAAGGTGTTTGCACTGTGTTCAATAGTTAACAAGTTGGCAACTTTTCTGGAAGAAAGATATATTTAAAAGAGCAAAATATTTACACATATTTTAAATAACTTCCTATAAGGGTCCAAGGAAAGGATTATATTCTGAAGGGTGGACATACATCACATTAAACAACTTTTTTAAAAGGAGCACAAATAAATACCTAACATTTTTCAAAAATTCTGCAGTTTTTCACATAAACATTTTTGACATAAGAGCATCTGCAACATCCTGGAAAATACACTTACTATAGATAGTGTTTGCTCAAATATTTGAAGATGAAATATATCATTACTATGTGTTATTTAGTGTCAATCTGCCCTGAAAATAACTAGATTAATATCATCACTAATAAGCTTTTTAAATAAGTTGTACATTCCTTTTTCTTCACTAAGTACACATCAAAATAACAATATGACATACTTTTAAGTTACTTAAATTTGGTACAGATTTAATTTAAATCTTAATAACTGATTGCTTTTCTTGAAAAAAAAAAGAAAAAACTTCTTAAGCAACTTTTAGAAAAGAACTATTGAAAGCTTCAAGTTTCTATACAAATATCAGATACAGTAAAGTATTCTGAAAGACAATTTGAATATAATAGACACTTGTCATTAAACTAAGTGGTAAAACATTGTCTTTATATATACTTAGAATCTATCACATCTCATTTGTTCTACTTTTCCTGTATTCTTATTTTCTGCCATTTTCTAGTTATATATTCACTCTTTTTTCCATATTTCTTTCCACTATTTTTTCTTGTCTAGTGCTCTTTTTCTGCTAAGTTGTTAAAACGAAGGTATGGAGGGAGAAATGCCTCTTTTTTAATATACAATCTTTTTTTAATGTAGTTTTTGTATTTGAAAACCACATTGGAAAATTTAGAAGAGCATAATGAAGAAAATAAAAGCCAACCATTCTACCAATGCATATCCATAAAGATACAACCAGTGACTATATTCGATGTATTCTTCTAGCATTTTTATAGTGTATAAGTGTATGCAATGTTTTATAAAATCATAGTAATGTACTTTAATCTGCTTTTTTAAGTTTTAAAATATATCAAATATTTTATCAGTAATAATTTGAAAAACTAATTTTGATAGTTTAAGTAGTTATGCTATATATATTATAATTATTTCTTATTTCTAATAGAATGATCCCAATTCTTTCTGCAATAAATCTTTATAAGAATCTCTTAGTTATTCAGATAATATATCCATAAATTGTTCTAAACTTCATCAAATGCATAAACATTTTAAGAAGATATTGGCTAACTTATTAGTTATAAAGAAAATATGTTTATTATAAGGAAAAAATGTTTGATGATAATATTCAAAGATAAAAGCTATTAACATTTGTCATATTTCCTTTAGACCTTTTTTAATGTATATCTTACACATATAGTTTATAAAAAACAGTTTTCTTGATTATATATTATATTAGAACAGTTTTCTTATAGCCATATATATTATTCAACTTATAACTGACTGAGTGATAACTACTACCTAAACCATGTGATCAAGGAGAAAAAAAGGATAAAAATATGGAATTCACAAAAAGATTGAAAATCTAGAATTCACATTTAAAAATATAAATTAAAAAAATTTTAAATTCTAGGTTAAAAATCTAGAATTCTACATTTCTAATGAATATTTCCATTTCTACATTTCTAATGCATATTTCTTAACTTTTCCTTTTATCTATTTAAACAGGTTTATGCTCAACTCCAGAAAAATAAATGACCCAATCAAAAAATGGGCCAAAGAACTAAACAGACATTTCTCCAAGGAAGACATACAGATGGCAAAAAAACACATGAAAAGATGCTCAACATCACTCATTATCAGAGAAATGCACATCAAAACCACAATGAGGTACCATTACACACCAGTCAGGATGGCTGCTATCCAAAAGTCTACAAGCAATAAATGCTGGAGAGGGTGTGGAGAAAAGGGAACCCTTTTACACTGTTGGTGGGAATGCAAATTAGTACAGCCACTATGGAAAACAGTGTGGAGATTTCTTAAAAAACTGGAAATAGAACTGCCATATGACCCAGCAATCCCACTTCTGGGCATACACACCAAGGAAACCAGATCTGAAAGAGACACATGCACCCCAATGTTCATCGCAGCACTGTTTATAATAGCCAGGATATGGAAGCAACCTAGATGCCCATCAGCAGACGAATGGATGAGGAAGCTGTGGTACATATACACCATGGAATATTACTCAGCCATTAAAAAGAATTCATTTGAATCAGTTCTAATGAGATGGATGAAACTGGAGCCCATTATACAGAGCGAAGTAAGCCAGAAAGATAAAGACCATTACAGTATACTAACACATATATATGGAATTTAGAAAGATGGTAACGATAACCCTATATGCAAAACAGAAAAAGAGACTCAGATGTATAGAACAGACTTGTGGACTCTGTGGAAGAAGGCGAGGGTGGGATGTTTCAAGAGAACAGCATTGAAACATGTATATTATCTAGGGTGAAACAGATCACCAGCCCAGGTTGGATGCATGAGACAAGTGCTCGAGCCTGGTGCACTGGGAAGACCCAGAGGGATCAGGTGGAGAGGGAGGTGGGAGGGGGGACCAGGATGGGGAATACATGTAAATCCATGGCTGATTCATTTCAATGTTTGACAAAAACCACTGCAATGTTATAAAGTAATTAGCCTCCAACTAATAAAAATAAATGGAAAAAGTAAATACATAAATTAAGTACTTTGGTTCAAAAAAAAAAAATTAAACTGCCATAATATTACATTCAAGAACTTTTTCTACTATCTCTATGTGATCTTATGTGTTAATTTTAAATAGCATCTATGTACTAAAGTCTATAGGAACTATATTTTCCGAATTCAGATTTTCCTTGTCTCTCATAAATTTATGAAAGAGTATCTCTTGGACACATATAACATGTACTTTTATACATATATAATCTTATGAGCATATATGTAATAATGTATATGTGATTATGCTATTGGATCAAAGGGTGGGGCAGTTTTACTGTTTACTACAAGATTGGTCTCCTGAATTGCTATGCCAAGTGTTTATGCTTGAACATTCATAAAGTTCCCCATCTTCCCACATCTTCACCAATATTTGGTATTAAATTCCTTCCTACCACCTTCTAATTCAGTCTGTCTACTGGTCTGTGCAGAAGATAAGTAATATTAGGGAATGACATTGAATTATCCTAAATTCAATCAGGTTATGGTGACTCAAATTTGCAGTTGCAATTCCAGATGTTTTATTGCTTGAACAAATCAATACATCCCCTAACACCTTGTATGCAACTACTGATCTGACCAACACTTTTCAACCTGAACTTGTTCTGATGGCTTGTATAGACCATCTGAAGGTTTTTCTCAGTTGGTAAGACCAGCAATATCCCTTCAGTGTCTTACCTCAGGGGTGTGTAAACTCACCAGACTTACATAATAATTTAGTCCACAGGAAGGAACTTGATCATCTTTTCTTTCCTTTACTTTTTCCATCATACTAATCCTTAATATTGGTGATATCATAATATTGGAACTAGAGAGCAGAAAGTAGCAGCTACTCTACATACATTGGCAAGACATTTGCAGGCCAGAGGGTGAGAACAAAATCCTTAGGAATTGAGGGAAATAATATTTTAGTGATCATGGAATTAAAGAATAACAAAGTCAATATGTGCAACATCTATTTATGATTACAAAGTGGATATAAAGGGAACATACTTCAACATCACAAAGGCCATATACAACAACCCACAGCTAACATCATATTCAATAGTGAAAATCTAAAAACATTTCCTCTAAGATCAAGAACAAGACAAGGATGCCTATTTTCACTACTTGTACCCAAGATAGTATGGGAAGTCCTAGTGACAGCAATCAGACAAGAAAAATCAATAAAAGGAATCCAGATTGGAAAGGAAGAGGTAAAACTGTCATATGATACTATACATAGAAAATCCTAAAGATCCACCAAAAAGCTGTTAGAATTCACCAATGAATTCAGGAAAACAGTAGGATACAAAACTAATATGCAGAAGTCTGTTACATTCCCATAAAATAACAGCAACCTATCAGAAAGAGAAATTAAGAAAACAATACAATTTATAATTGTATGAAGAATAAATATCTAGGAATACATGTAACAAACGAGGTAAAACACTTACACTTGGAAAACCATAAGACACTGGTGAAAGAAAATGAAGACAACACAAGCAAATGGAAAGAAAGATTGTTCTCATGAATTAGAAGAATTAATATTGTTGAAATAACTAAAGCAATTACTCAAGACAATCTACATATACAATGCAATCCCTATCAAAATACCAATGGCATTTTTCACAGAACTAGGAAATATAATTCTAAATTTGAATGGAAACACAAAAGAGCCCAAATAGTCAAAACCATCTTGGAAAAAACAAACAAACAAAGCTGGAGATATCACACTCCCTGATTTCAAACTTTACTACAAAGCTACAGTAATCAAAACACTCTGGTACTGATGCCAAAACAGAACAAGAGAACAGAACAGAGGGTCCAGACTTGAACCCATACTTACATAGTCAATTAATCTATGACAAAAGAGGCAAAAACATCAAATGGTGGGAAAGACAGCTTCTTCAGTAAATGGTGTTCAGAAAATTGTACAGCTACATGTGAAAGAATTTAACTGGACTGCTTTTTCACATCATTTACAAAAATAAAGTCAAAATAGATTCAATACCTAAATGTAAGATCTGAAACCATAAAACTCGTAGAAGAAAACATAGGCATTATGCTCTTTAACATCAGTCTTGGCAATGTCTTGGGGGCTATGTCCCATCAAGCAAAATAAATAAAAGTAAAAATAAAGAAATGGGACTATATCAAATTAAAAATCTTTTGCACAGCAAAGGAAGCTATTGACAAAACAAAAAGCTCACCTATTGAATGGGAGAAGATATTTTCGAATTGTAATCTGATAAAAGAATAATATATCAAAAGTATCTAAAGAACTAATAAAATTCAATATCAAGAAAGCCAAACAACTCAAAAAATGGGCAGAGGATCTGAATAGAGGATTTTTGCCAAAGTGTATATACAGATGGCCAACAAGCATATGAAAAGATGTTCAGCATCACTAATCATCAAGGAAATGTAAATCAGAACCACCACATCACCTCATATCTTTCAGAGTGGTTATTATCAAAAAGACAACAAATAACTAGTATTAGAATTCAGAGAAAAGAGAAAGTTCATTATTGTGGATAGGAGAATAAAGTGGTACAGCTACTATGGAAAACAGTGTGAAGTTTCCTCAAAAACTGAAAAATAAAATTACCATATGTCCCAACAATTCCAACCCTGGATATTTATCCAAAGAAAACAGAAATAGTAGTTTGAAAACATATATGTACCCCCATGTTCACTGCAGCATTATTTACAATAACCAAGATACGGAAGCAATCTAAATGTTCATCAGTAGACAAATGGATAAAGAAGATGGGGTATTACACAGCCATAAGACAATGAAATATTGTCATTTGCACAACATGGATGGATCTAAAAGTGTATTATATTATGTGAAACAAATCAGACAGAGAAAGATACATATCATATGATTTCACTTATATGTGGAATCTAAAAACTAAAACAAATGAACAAACATAATAAAACACAGTCATGGACATAGAGAACAAACAGGTTGTCAGAAGGGAGAGGTTTTGAGAGAATGAGAGAAATAGATCAGGGAAATTAAGATGTACAAATGTTCAGTTATAAAATAAATCAGTTCTGGGTACGAAATGTACAGTATGGGGAATGTAGTCAATACTATTGTAGTAACTGTATGCTGACAGAGGGTAACTAGACTTAAAGTGGGGAAAAATAACAAACACAATATTAGAAGTATAAAAGCAAAAAAAGAGAAAGAGTAGATCACCTACAAACAAAACTTAGAATAACATCAGATTTCTAGATGTTATTTCTACATAATGTTTCCGCCACTAGAAACAAAAAAACAGTGAAATAGTACATTGAAATATTTAGTACTTTATCTTCTCAGACATACAAGATTTCAGATACATTACTACATATAAAGTCTCATTGAAAATATTCCTGGAAGAAACAATAAAATAAATATGACACAAATCAAGGTAATTAGTTCTCCAAGAGAGAACTAGTATAACATGTATATACTAGATACTTCATAATGTTGAATAAGGGGTTTTCCAGGTGGTGTCCTGGCAGAAAATCTGCCTGCCAATGCAGGAGAGGCAAGAGAGTCAGGTTCGATCCCTGGGTCTGGAAGATCCCCTGCAAGAGGAAACGGCAACTCGCTCCAGTATTCTTACCTGGAAAATCCCACAGACAAGAGGAGCCCGGCAGGCTACAGTTTGTTTTTGTTGTCCAGTTCCCCAGTCGTGTCAGACTCTTGCGACCCTGTGGAATATAGCCTGCCAGGCTCCTCTGTCCATAGGATTCTCCAGGCCTAAATACTGCAGTCGGTTGCCATTTCCTTTTCTGGGGATCTTCCCAATTCAAGGATCAAATCTGGGTCTCCTGCACTGCAGGCGATCTCCTGCATTGCAGGTGGATTCTTTACTGACTGAGCCCACACATATACACAAACACACACAAGGTACTGAAAGTTTTTATAAGTAAATTACTTTGTTTTAATATGATCTATTAATCTTGGAGTAGTTACAGCCCTATTTAAATATTGTAATAATATAATCTAGTATCCTGAATTGCAACACTCTTCATCTTCTTGTTTTTCTTACAAAATCTGCTGCTTAATTTCTGCTTCAAATAATGACAGAAAAACTGATATTGGATTTACCTCTTATATGTACACATTCATATAACTATGAACAAGATATATAAGGCAGAAGTTTCCAGGCATTGCTCAACAAGCAGGACAGAACTTGAGAGAAGGGAAAACGACACAGTGGGGTAAGCACCATAATTAATTATGCTCTCTTCTTGGAAACACACTGACTACTATGGTTAAGAAATCAGAGCCGACATACATGCTGAGCTGATAAGGCACATGTACAGGTTAAAGGATCTTAAAGGAGGTGGAATTTTCAGAACAGCATATCAGAATGGATGGAGACACCTAGATGTGAGTCCCAGGAGTCAAGGGGATTACTCTGGAGTGCTTGACAAACATCTAAGCTGTACCCCTAGAGAAAGACTTCAATATAGAGGCTGCTTCAGAGCTAAGAGATAAAAACACAAGCCACTTGAAGTTTTGAAATACTGCAATTTAGTGGAGTATTGTCTGAGTCAGACTGAAGAGATTCTACTGAACCCTTTCCACATTCATCTGAGACCCCATAAATGATAAAATACAGGAGTAAGGATCAAGTACTAAAAGTAGATTAATGATAAAACAGTAATACATTTGCTTAAACAAAACAAAAGCTGAGTGACGGATTTAAGAAGATCTAGTAAATTTAACTGTTTGTCAAGACAAAATTTGATAGAATGAAAGCAACATCATCAATAATCTCTACAATCTGTCATCCATAAAGCCCAGCAAATAATCTAAAATCATTGTATCTGCAAAGAAGTAGAGAAAAATTAAATACTATTAAATATTTAAATCATCAAACAAGGTTGTTAAAACTAATTTTATTGATATGCTTAAGTATGTACAAGAATAGAGTAAATGAATGTGTGGAGTCTTTCAGAAGAGAAATTGTAAATATTCAAAAATAGCCATATAATGTTCTAGTGTTGAAGTATATAATAAGTGAAATGAAAGATCCCCTGAATTAGCTTAACAGAAGTTAGGATATAGAAGAAGAAAAGGTCAATAGAATTTAGGACAAATAAATAAAAATATTTAAGCTGAAGAACAGAGAGAACTAAGACAAAACAAGCAAAAAAGAAAACAGAGACACATGAACAAAGAACTGACATCAACCAGTCTAAAAATGTGATTCAAGCTACAGATAAAGAATAAAGCAGAATGAAAAAGAAAAATGGAAGGCACTTAAAAAAGCAATAGCTGAACATTTCTACAATTTGGTAAAGATCATCCAAGAAGCTCAGCAGACTCCAAATTTGATACATACAAGTAAAATCATTTCCCAACACATCTTAGTCAGACTGCTGAAAGAAAAAGATAAAGGGAAAAAATGTAAAAAGCAACCAGAATTCAAGTCATATTAAATTAACTGACCTTACTGTAGTAATCATTTTTTAATATAGGCATATATTGGGGCTTTCCAGGTGGCTTTAGTGGGCAAAGAACCTGCCTGCAATGCAGGAGATGCCAAAGATATGGGTTTGAGTCCAGGGTCAGGAAGATCCCCTAGAGGAGAGCACTCCAGTATTCTTACCAGAGAATCCTGGACACAGGAGCCTGACAGGCTACAATCCACAGGTCACAAAGAGTCAGACACAGTGACTGAGCACACACACACTTCAAACTTATAAATGTTATATGTTAATTGCTGGATTGAAGAAAGATATATACAAAAGAACAGAAGTAAGGATACACGCGACCTCTCATCATGAACAATGGCAGCCAGAGATACTGGCAAAACTAACTCTGAAGTACTAAATGTACTACATCCAATGAAAGCATCCTTCAAAAATGAGATTGAAGCAGTGATAATTCAGATTTTAAAAAAGCTGAGAAAGTTAACCACCAGATGACTGTACTAGAAGAAATGTTAAAAAAACATTGTTCAGACTGAAGGCAAATCATGTCATATAGAAACTTGAACATAAAGGGGAAAAGGGAAGAGCAGAAAATTAAATAATAATAAAATAGAACATATCAAAAATAGAAAGATATAGCTAGAACACTCAATAGCTAAGAATTTATAACTTAAATGCAAAATGAAAGCGAAGATTTGAACTCAATTATATAAGATTTTAAAGAACAACAAATTAAACCCCAAAATAAGAAGACATAATAAATATAACTGCACAAACCTATGAAACAGAAAATAAAGAAGAAACATTAATGAAGCCAAAACTAGTTTTTTGAAAGATTAATAAATTGACAAACCTATGGCAAGACCAGATTAAAAAAAGAAAAAAATTATCAAAAGAAGTATTGAGAGTATTACATTACAGACAATACAGACAGTTAAAAAATAATTTAGGATATTATGAAAGACTTCCATAATAAATATGACAATTTAGGTTAAATGAATATATTTCTTAGAAAACACAAATGACCAAATAAGACACAAGAAAAAATAGAAAATCTGATTACCTTTTTATATATTATAAAAACTGAATTTGAAATAATCTCAGCAGGAAGATAACTCTAGGCCAAGGTTATTTGTCAAATAAAATTCATCAAATATTTAAGGAAGAAATAATCCTAATACTACATAAATACTTTCAGAAAAAAGGAGGGAATAATTACTAATCCTGGGTTTTGAGTGAAACATAATACTGATACCATAATCTGATAAGTACATTATAAAAAAGAAAATTACACATCAATATCCCTCTAACCATATGTACTGTCAAGAACCGTAAAAGCTACCAAGTTGGCCTGCCACAATTTATTGGATTCTAGAACAGAGAAGATTCTTTATACTCAATGTATTTGGGTCACTTTCTTTTGTTGCCAAATCCTTCACAGTGATGCTAATGGACTCATATGAAAGCATGCACAGACAGTGGGTTTCATTGCAGAAGTAAAATCCTAAACTTAGGGAACCCGAGTCTTTTGCTATGGGTGTTAACAGTATGTGACCCAGAGGGATGGGATGGGAAGGAAGGTGGGAGGGGGGTTCAGGATGGGGAACACATGTACACCCATGGTGGATTCAAGTTAATGTATGGCAAAACCAATACAATGTTGTAAAGTAAAATAAATTAATTAATTAATTTAAAAAAATATGTCCACCCTTTGTTCCAGGGCTTCCCTGATGCGGCTGTGATAAAGAATCTGCCTGCCAGTGCAGAAGAGGTATGTTTGATCCCTGGGTCTGGAAGATACCCTGAAGGAAATAGCAACCGATTCCAGTATTCTTGCCTGGGAAATCCCAAGGACAGAGGAGCCTGGTGGGCTACAGTCCATGAGGTTGCAGAGTCAGACAGGATTTAGCAGCTGAACCCCCACCCTTTGTTCCATGGAGAGACCCTATTTCTATTTTCCAAGGCTATTTGCTTACAAATACCCTGGAAAACTGGGAACAATCCAATTAGCCAACAATAGGAGAATTGAGAAAAAACAGAAGAATGAATAAAAGTAGAATGTTACATTAATAACAAAATATAAAACTCTCAGCAATGGAAAGAATAAATAATTGATCAACAACACACATGGTATTTCTAATAAGAGCAGTTCAGAAGAAAAGATTAGCTATTATATGATCATCTAAAGTTCAAAAACTAACCTAAATAACCTGTAGTGAAAAAAATAAAGAAAACAGCATGATATTTGCCTATGGTGGGGATTGTGGATGTGAGGAAGTTTGGAGATGAAAATTGATTAGAAGGAGGTATAAAATAAATAACTTTCTGGGAATAAAACAAATTGGGGTACTTTTTAAAAATCTTGATGATTATATCAAACATGATTGATCATAAATACAAGGTCTGTGCATTTCGTTGAATATAATGTAATTTGGGGAGAAGAAAACATCAAATTATTCTTTCAGTTGACATTTAGATTCATTATATCAAATTTCAAAAAGAAAAGCATCTCATTGGGATTGCTTTGAGTTGCTCTGTTTTCTTAAGGAGAATTACCACGTTTATAACAACTATACAATTTGAGGGTTCTCCATTCTTACTGAAAAGTTTTTCTACCCATTTTGTATCTATTGTTGCTGATTTGATGTTTTCTTTTCTAATCTGTCATTGTTGCTCTGATGGAGTGCAATATATATACTGTATAATCAGAATCTACTACCAAGATTGCTATCAGTTTTTGTTTTGTGTTCTAGGCAAATAATCATATCTAAAAATAATAATACATTTATTTTCTTTCTGAGAATGCATTTTATTGATTTATTGTCTAATGGAAACTATCAGAAAATCCAGAGCAATTATAATTTCTAATAGAGAGAGAGGGCAGCTTTATTCAACACTGCATGATCTCTCTGGTTACTGCAGGATCCTTGCCACATTTCAGGTGCCCCTCTTTCAACTGTAGTTGATGCAAATCAAAAATTTTTTTTAAAGTACTGTGTCTTTATTGCCTCTGTATTTTATCTTTGCCTCTAAACTCTCCTCAAATTAGGCAATTTATGTTCTCCAGAGTGTTTTCCATTTTCATCTTGGAAATACTGGCTCATTTTCTCCTAGTAAGGTGGTGAGTCAACTTTCAACTAAGGACTCTAGTCTGGACTCATCCATTATTTTATATCAGAAGTTCCTTGGAATTTCTGACATCCTTATGACCTTTATCAGTTTTCAGAGATGCTATATGTTTGCCCTTATTTTCATAGTTTGTTAGTAATTGAATTAGCAATCTAAGAAAGAGACAGTGAGAATTTTGTCAGTAGTCACAGAACTAAGAAATTTTGGTATATTTTATCTGGGGATGCTTCTTCCTTATTTGAAAAGAAGAAAATATAATAAAGCAATCAGATCCATTAGTCAGTGGATGCATTCATTTGGCCATATGTTTGTGGCTGACAAAAAGATTCAGTTACAAATGAGGACCAAATAATGACGATGTATTACCAGGAGAATGTGTGTGCCTGCTAAGTCACTTCAGTCGAGTTTGACTCTTTGAGACCTCATGGACTGTAGTCTGCCAAGGCTCCACTGTCCATGGGAATCTCCAGGCAAGAATACTGGTGTGAGTTGCCATGTCCTCCTCCAGGGCATCTTCGGGACCTAGGGATGGAACTCCAGTCTCAGGTCTCCTGCATTGTCAGGCGGGTTCTTTACCACTAGCGCCCACCTGGGAAGCCCTGTGAGACAACACTATGGGGCAAATGGAATTGGGGGATTCAATGGAGAAACTCCAGCTAGAATGTTCTTTGTGAAGGGGTTAACATGGACTCTGGAGATGGCTGACAGTGTGAGAATGCAGAATTTCCTGTCTACTAATAGTTGCTTCTCCCAGTGGAGAAGTACAGGTTGCCTATTCTGAGGTACAAGCAGAATACCCCTTTGAAAGGGGCACCTTTCAAAATTTTCCCATCAGGATTTTTGACAGAGGTCTAGGCTTTCAGCTCATAAATTTCAAATATCTTTAAGTATGGATTACTTTTTCTTTTGAGGTACACTAGGCATTTATGGCACCTCTTTAGTCATTTAAAATCAAATAGCTTTATTGGATTCCTTAGGCTTTCTGTTTGTTTTCATTGCTTTTACTGAAGTACAACATACGTTCAGGAAAGTGTACAAAACACAAATACAGCTCACTGAAATTTCACACACCCTTATACAACCAATCTCCAGACCAAGTAATTAATATAACCAGTATTACTCTAGATATGCCCTAATGCCTTCTCCTAGGTACTTTTCCAATTTGACTTCTAGTATTGTAGGTTAGCTTTGTTTGTTTTTTAATTTTATTTCAATTTAGTAGCTCTCCCTTATTTGTGGAGCATATGCTTTTCCAAGACTATCAGTGAATGCTGGAAATCTCAGATTATACCAAACCATATATGTATTGCTTCTTCCTATGAATATATACCATGATAAAGTTTAACTTAAATTAGGCACAGTAAGGAACTAATAAGAAAATAGAACAATTATAATAATATATTGTGATAAAAGTCATATGAATGTGATCTCTCAGAATATCTTGTACAAAATAATGCCTTTCCCATCTTAGAGTTTATAATATACTACAGTGATTAACTTTTGCAGTCTGAGATGTGACAGCAAAACTAGCATGAATTTCTTTTTCCTGTTTCACAATTTCATGAACAGAGGATTTACTCTAACTATAGATCTTGGCAACTTCAGCGTATACTATATATATATATATTTGCCTTATTTAGGCTGAAAACTTTCAACTTTTCACTTAAAGGAAGCACTTTACAATTTCTCTTTGGTATATGCAACAGTCAATCCAATAACCAAGATGGCCACCTGGGAAGCCAGTAAGCTTTAATATATGCTGTTAAACAGGAAGTGGTTTTACCATTTTCTACTCCTACCAGCTGTTTATGAGATTTCTAGCTCTCTATATACTCACCAATATTTGATGTTGTCAATCATTTTCATTTTAGCCCTTCAAGTGGATATATAGTGATATTACACTGTGGTCTTAATTTCTGTTTCCTTAATGACTCATAAATGTATGCATCTTTTCACGTCTTTCTAGCTTCTTAGGTATCCTCTTTTCTAAAGTATTTATTCAGGTGTTTGCCCATTTTTTCAATTCATTTATGAATTGTTAGGAGTTTATATATTCTGAACAGAAGTGCTTTGTTAAAGATATGCATTTATTTCTATTTGGAGGATAATTGCTTTACAATGTTGCATTTGTTTCTGCTGTACAACAAATTAAATCAACTGTAAGTATTCCTTATCCCTTCCCTCTTGAGCCTCTCTCCCACCCAAAGTTATGTACTGAAAATATACTTTCCATTCTGGGGCTGCCCTCTCCAAATGTTAATAGTGTCTTTTAATGTGCATATATTCATAATTTTAACATACAAAATGTAATTAATGGAGAAATGTTGATGCCTTCCCCTGGAATTGAAATATGACAAAGATGCCTACTATTACCATTTCTATTCAACACTGAAACAAAGTTTGTAACCACTCCCATAAGGAAAAAAAGAAGGAGGAGGACTAGGAAAAAGAGAAAAGGGAGAGGAAGAGAGATGCAGAGGAGGAGAGAGCAAAAAAGTTAAAAGAATTGTAGGGATTGGAAAGAAATTATTAAAGTTGGCTTCCTAGATGGTGCAGTAGTAAAGAATTTGCCTGCAGGCACCCAAAACTGGTGCTATGTGACAACCTGGAGGGATAGGGTGGGGAGGGTGATGGGAGAGGGTTTCAGAATGGAGAGGACACATGTATACCTCTAGCCAATTCATAATGATATATGGCAAAAACCCCCACAATATTGTAAAGTAATTATCCCCCAATTAAAATTAATTAATTAATTAAAAAAATAATCTACCTGCCAAGGCAGGAGAAGCAAGAGATGTGGGTTTGATCCTTGGGTTGGGAAGATCCCCTGGAGGAAGAAACAGCAACCCACTCCAATATTCTTGCCTGGGAAATCCCATGGACAGAAGAGGCTGGTGAGCTAGTTTGTGAGACTGTAAAGAGTCGGACATGACTGAGCACACACACACACAAACAAGCTCACACATATCTAACAAAAGATATGTAAGACTGCCAACTGATTGCATCATGGATTAAATTGCAAACACACTCAGTGGAAATTGATATGCAAATTCTTTAAGTCTTATATTAGAATGCAAAGGGTCAAAAATAACCAAGGCAATGTAAAGAAGAACAAACTTGAAAGTCTTTAACTTTTTAGTCTGCAGAATTAATTTTATTATATTTATTCTATCAGTGTGCTCTACTTAGCTGAGATAAACTGATGCTTCGCCTAAAGCCCTCCAGTTGTTTGACCTCAGTGGTCCTGTACTATGTTACTAAAGATCTCTGAAAAATTGTGTAGCAGAGTAGTTAATACCATAGTTATAATAGGGGACCCAACCCTTCAGGAAACCAGATATACCTTGAGCTTTGCCTTGGTCATAAATACCTTATTGCATTTTGTGAGTTTTTCTTTGCTTTTTTTCTCTTATAATCTCTAAGCTTCTTGCCTTTACTTTAGCCTTTTAGCTTAACTTTAATATTTTTAATCTCATTGCTACCTCTTTTTTCTTCATTTTGAAGCTTAGCTATTTTTTCCCATGATTATTTTCAATCCAAAGTTGGGGAATGAGAAGTTTGTTTTGTTGTGAGCTATTCCTTCAATTATTAATTCCAACAATCTCATTTGTGAACAGAGCCATGACAAGCTTAATGGTAAACAGTCTGAGAAGTCATACTCATTGAGGTATAAAAATTAAGCAGTTTATTTTTGAATATTTGCACCTTACTGTCTAACCCCCTCTTTGCTGGGTAATGAGAACTCTAATTATTCCCATATTTCTCTGTTGATAATCAATTAATTTAAAGTATTAACAATATCATATGAACTGTTTGATGTTCCAGTCCTTTTCTTAATTCCTTTATTTATTTTATAGATGAGGAAGCATGGGCTAAGAAACTTGCCCAAGATCATACAGCTAGTGAGTGACATAGTTTGAAACCCAGCAGTCTGGTTTAGAGCCAATAACCCTAAAATATAGCTCATTAAGGGAAATATTACTCCTTCAAGATAATTCCCAATAAACTCAGTACAGCCATTCTTCATTGAGGGCTCTTATCTAACACATACTCAGTATCTTATAAAATCCCTGAATCTGAAAGCAAATTTGGGGCATATACAATCAATTCTTGATATCTGGAGTAGTTATGTTTTATAATGTCACCTCAAAACACAGAATTAGTGACTACTGAATCATTGCTCTTAGGGGAAATGAAGCGTTACTTTCCTTGGGAAAATACAGGTTTTTTGCAAATCTGTGGTCACAATATTGATTTTCAACTTATTAATACATAATCTTGTTTTATGTGTGTTTCTATTTAAAGACACCTCATTTAATAAAGACACCACATTTAATACAAAGGTCCATCTAGTCAAGGCTATGGTTTTTCCAGTAGTCATGTATGGATGTGAGAGTTGGACTATAAAGAAAGCTGACCGCTGAATAATTGATGCTTTTGAGCTGTGGTGTTGGAGAAAACTCTTGAGAGTCCCTTGGACTGCAAGGAGATCCAACCAGTCCATCCTAAAGGAAATCAGTCCTGAATATTCATTGGAAGGACTGTTGCTGAAGCTGAAACTCCAATACTTTGGCCATTTGATGTGAAGAGCTGACTCATTTGAAAAGACCCTGATGCTGGGAAAGACTGAAGGCAGGAGGAATAGGGGAAGACAGAGGATGAGATGGTTGGATGTCATCACTGACTCAATGGGCATGAGTCTGAATAAACTCCAGGAGTTGGTGATGGACAGGGAGGCCTGGTGTGCTGTAGTCCATGGGGTCACAAAGAGTCGGACACAACTGAGCGACTGAACTGAACTGACTGAACATTTAATATTGGGCTTCTCTGGTGATTCAGATAGTAAGAATCTGCCTGTAGTATGGGAGACCTGGGTTCAATCCCTGGATTGGGAAGACTCCCCTGGAGAAGGGCATGGCAACCCACTCCTGTATTCTTGTCTGGAGAATCCCATGGACAGAGGAGACTGGCCAGCTGCAGTCCATGGGGTCACAAAGAGTTGGACATTACTGAGCAACTTTCATTTTTTTTTTTAACTTTCATTTAATATTTACTGTCAATTCATTAACATTGAACTAATGGCTAACCACACTCTAACTCATGCTTGAGTGAAGCTAATAAAGAGTATCCAACACACATTTTTTCCATGGGACACATGATGGCCTTCCTGTGCTTAGGGGTTATTTTAACCAGTGGAATAAAAAGAAAAAGCACAAAAATATGAAAAATATGGCACTAAATGTGCTGTTAAAAATAACACTTGTTTACAGTCTGAGAGATGAAACAAGAAGACAGAACACTGACTGGTTCTACTACAGCTAGAGTATTGACTTTAGGGTTACAAATACATTTTAGCAAAGAACCAAGTCCATAAATTAGGAATTTATGAATAATTATGATTTGTATATTATTTTCTGGAAAGCAGATGCTTAGTTATCACCAGATTCTCAGAAAGTTCTATGATCTCTCATTCTCTAAGGTAAAAACCAAGATCCAGAATGAAGGAAAATTCATCTGTGCTCAAGACCAACAAACTGAGAATGTTAAATCTGAACACTTTCATGTGTCCTCAGTATAACTGCTTCTACTATATTTTGATGGGAATCAATAATTTATGTTGAGAACTGAGGAATCATTTAAAGTACTATAAAACTCATTTAAGAAAAAAAGAAACTCCAAATAACCTAGTGACCAAATTACCTAGTATTTTAATGTTATAATTAAACTTTGATCAACAGAATATCTACATTCATTGTAACAAGCATGAAGAAAAAGGATGTTATTCACAATGTTGTATAGACTTATCTTGAAAGCAAACATAGAGGAAAGTTTCCTCTGATGTCAGGACAGTGATGTGTTTTTTATCTGAAGTACTGGCTTGTTTTCATCTCAGGAGCACTATAAATTCAGCTATGATTTTGTTTCCCTGTTTAATGTTCACTGTTGAAAGTTTACCAAATTTATGGTCCAACATCAGCAAATGTACATATGCACACTACCCTTTTAATTTTGTCTTTCCAGACATCATTTTACTCAAGTTCTAATTTTCTCCCCTTCTTTCCATTTTGTTTTATTTTATTGCACCTTAAATCACATCTTGAGTGTAGCTAAATAATAAATTATGCATAAATTTCATTTATAATCTTTTTGAAATTCAAACGGGAGAATGAAAAGTACTAGTATAAATGTGGATGCTACCTTCTGATCAAATAAAAGGTCTAGAGTTATTTTCCTCCAGAAGTTCTTTTAATACTCTTATTACATTTCCTCTCCAAGTATGGTCCCTGGACCAGTAACATTAGTAGGAATCAAGAACTTGTTAGAAATGCAAATTCTTTGGCATCACTCTGCAGCTTCTGACTCAGAAACTCTGAGAGGGGGGCACAGAAATCTGGGTTTCAACAAGCCCATATATCCAAGGTGACTGGGATACATGCTCCATACTGCTCTATGAAAAAGCATCATATGGCTTTCACTCATGCTCTTTTTTGCCCTAAAGACAGGTTTAGTACTCAATTTTGACTGCATTATAATCATCCAGAAAGATTTTAAAAATCATGATGCACAGACTGTACTCCAAAACAATTACATAAGAAGCTGGGATCCAGTTATCAGTATTTTTAACTCTCTCCAAATGTTCTGATAGGCAGTCAAAGTTGACAATCATTACTCTTATCTCTAAAGACTGGCTCATGGGTCCCATTATGAAATCAGTGAATATTCCTGGCAAGTTGGATACTTCAGGCAAAATATCCCTCCAAGAAATCCAAACCACTAAATTGCTATAATATCATTTTGAGAAATTAGTAAACTGAATTCATATCTTGTGTATACTAAAATAGATGCAAGATAAGTCCAAGATTTACATGTTTAAAATGTGGTTCTATAAAAGCCCTAGGAGTATATGTGGATGAAATTTTGCAAAATTGTGATATAAAAAAGACATTAGAATTACTGTGACATAAGCCCAGAAGCAAAAGCAGAGGGATGGATATATTTCACTGCATAAAAATGAATACAGGAAGACACCTTTAACTTTGAGCAGATGGATTATTTCCTGTGCTACCTTTGCCTTCACTGCAGTGTTAATCTAAACATCAGAACTGAGCACAAGGTCTTCACTAACACAGAGGGGAGATAACCTCATCATAGGCAAAGAGAATTCTGTCAGTTTCTCAGCATTTCTGTGGCCCAGTTTCAAGGCAGAAAAATAAGGGAGAACAATGCTGAGACAGTTTTTGTCTGTCTAAAAGGAAATTAAAATTCTCTCAAGGGTAGAAGAAGGTTTGGATCTAAGAGCAGAGAAGACTGGTATACTGCTTCCTGTCTGGAACACTAAGGAAAAGGCCTCTTCACAGGGGTCATCATTTGCATCCTCATAAAGGAATGAGAGAAACTGCAATGTCTGAATGAAGGAGCCAAAGCAATCCGACCAACCTTCTGTAGCCTCCAAGAATAATAAGAGAGAAGATGAAATTACCCTGAAAAGTATACAACTATGATATAAATTTCAGGAGCCATCTTGAACGTCTAAGGAGGTCTCACAGCAGTAACAAGAGGAAACACCAGCAGATGGCAGCATGGACTACTGTACAGTTAGGGACCGCAACCATCTTAGTGAGGCCCTGATCAGTGGGTGTTAGTCATCTCAGCAGCAAGCAGGACGAAACGCAGCTGAAGGACAATCCCACTCACCCAATGCCTTGACCCTCTGAAAGGCCTCCAGAACTTACATGACTCTAGGGAGATATAGAGGGTAAAGGAATAGAGGGAATCCTGAGTTGCCATAGTCTAAACTTGAAATGAGTGGAGTTACACCGAAGTGAATTAAAATCAGCTGTTATCAGGTGGAACAGGAGGTGGGGCTGAAAACAGAAGTGAAATTGAGGTATTCAATAATGAAGGAAAATGCTACTAAATGCTACTATATTTTATTTTTTACACACATGAATATAGTTTAAAAAATTATATGTTAAAATTTTCTGGCAAAAATTTATAAACAAAGTCAAAAGATAAATTATCAAGTGAGAGCAAAATATTTAAACAACATATTTGCCAAACAAAAGGCAAATTTCTTTCACACACACACACATACATATATACATATATTCTTAGTGCTAAGAGCTCTTAGCACCAAGGAAAAGATTATTTTTTATTATACAAAGAGAAGTCTACAATAGTAACTGTACAATTCCCTTGTCTGGAATGTGTCCTGTTATTAGAATTCTATAATGAACTAAAAAAATTAAAATAAAAGCAGTCAAATATTCAACCTCATATCAAGAAAAACTTTTACCTCATTGACACATTTATTACTAAAAAGCTGGTTTACTGGAAGATCTGAATATACAATAAATTATTTAAAACCTAGGTGGTAAATCATTCCTCCCTTTACTGTACTATCATCATCACAGAATCCACTATTGACTCTTTTCTCCTTCTACACATTGCCAGGAACTCCTTGGTTTCAGGTTTCTCCTCTCTCGTAAGACTGACTACAAATCCAAACCCTTTCTACATAGTTCTCCTCCTTTTTTTCCTTCCTGTGAATAAACAGTTTGGCCAATCCAATTTTAATTTTTAGGAATTACCTTTGAATTACTTTTGGGAACCAGATTAAACTAATATGGAAAGAACATAGCTCTCAGAGTCACTACTGTGTATGCCAGGCTTTAGGGTATTATTTCTAAATGGCATCACAGAAGCCTATATATATTTTAAATTTAAGGTAATTGGTAAATATTTTAAAAACAATTTCTTAGTAGTTTTCTTAAGTATAGTAAATATATAAATTATAGAGAGGTAGAAGGAAGAAAAAGTGTCATTTGTAGTTCTCCCATCTAACATCAGTGGTCAACATCTTACCGCATTTCCTCCAGTCCACAGCACATCTTTAAAAAAAAGTTTCTTATTTTTGTACTTTACATTTTTATATCAGCAAAGTCTTTCCTGAGAACTTTAAACTTTCCTCAAGTATCTTTTATGATGATACAAAATGGATAATCTACTGGAATATTTTTCACTGTTATGACATGCTACTTCTACTTTTGACTTATTGAAAGTGTGGAAACTGGTATTTTTGTACACAGATTTGGGACTTTTTTTTTTTTCCTGAAACTTCAACTGTTCAGGAGAGTAACCCAACTTACTAGATTAGAACATGTACATTTTTAAAGCTCTTTATTTATTTTGCAAACTCTCATCTCAAGTGTTCAACTTTGCTGCCCCTGGAAGTGCACAGAACTGTTTGCAGCTCACTATTCACTGGGCGAGTACTGGACGTCAGGCACTGTGGTGAGTAACGGGAACACACTAACAAAACTAACTTGCAGTTCCCTCAGCACGTACTGCTTTTATTTTTTCTAGGCTTTTGCACATGCTGTCATTGCTACCTGAAATGTTCCTTCTTCTCTGGATAACTGTTGATTGCCTGGTGGGCTTCTGCTTTAATGTTGTTACTATCAGAAACTCATCATACATGTGTTCTTTATGGAATCCATCCTTTCCCTGTCATAGGCATTATCACTTTAAGTTATAATTTCATGTTTACTTCTCTGTCTCTTCCATGGATTGGAACCTCCTTGAGGACAGAGTTCCACAGTCATATTTGCATATACACTATCTAAAAATGTTTGTTACATAGTAATCACATAATAAATACATATATTTTTAAATGTTGAATGAATGAATTACTACTACTATCGGAATTTGCTCATTTTAATTATTAGGGTTTTCTGCGTATGTGTGTGGTATATGATAGTATCTGGTTCATTTTCCCTTCTACTTTATTTTTTTTGAAGTATTAATTTTATTTATATGGGTAGCATTTACCAGTATATTCCTTTTTGATTTGTTTGACATATTTTAATTTTAAATTCAACAGACATTTCTATAAAAAATTTCAAATAGCACTGAAGGATCCAAAGTGAAATACAGACATTCTCTCACACTTTCCCATGGACCATTTTTAAGTTAATGCATATTTTTTCAAATATTTTCTGTGAATATATACAAAAAAGTCATACGCATACCTTTTTTCTTTTAATTAAGTAAGATAGTACTATGAATATAGTGTTCTGAAACTTCCTTTTTGTTCCTTAATCTTGGTTATGTATATTTATGAATGATGTATTACTGTCAAATTAACATATTTGTGTGTATTATTTAAAATAATATTATCATGGATTTCCCATAATTTATCTTTCTGGTTGTCCATCAGACTTTTAACAGGTGTGTATTTTTCTCTCATTAATGTATATATTACTGAAAAAAGTATTATCCTTTCCTTTTTTGTTGTTGTTTAGCTGCTATGCTCAGTTGCTCAGTTGTGTCCAACTCTCTGAAACCCTAGGGACTACAGCCCGCCAGACTCCTCTGTCCATGGAGTTTTCCAGGCAAGAATACCAAAGTGGGTTGCCATTTTCTTCTCCAGGGGATCTTACTGAGCCAGGGATTGAACCCACATCTCCTGCATTGCTACATGGATTCTTTACCACTGAGCCACCTACATTAAATTATAGTGTTTTCCTTGCTTTATTCTATTTTTATCTTATTTTAATTTCAGCATATAACCATAACTCTCCCTCATGAATTTAAGATTGTTCTACTTTTGCCTAACATCCCATCCATCCTCAGCATGTTCAGACTTTGCATCTATAATTATCCCTTTTCTCTTTTGTGTTATTAATTTTTCCTTCTCTACTGGATCATTCACATCAGTGCAGAAAACATGCTGTAACAAATACTTTCTTGAAAATAAAGTAAAATAAAAATCTCTCCACCACCTATATTTTGCACCTTTTTATTAAAAATCTACTCAAAACAGTTGTCTGTACTCATTTCCCACAGTTTCATCTCCCATTCTCTCTTGAAACTATACAATAAGATACTCATTCACACTGCATTAAATCTACTCTGATTAAAGCCACCCATCACTTTTAGATTATTAAATATAATTTTCTACATTCATTTACTTGATAATCAATCAATCTCTCTTTTTTAAAAAATATTTTCTTTACTTAAACTCTAGGTCTTTATAGTCCCCTGATTTTCTTTGTACCTTACTCTTTACTCCTTCTCAATCTTTTGCCAGATCCACTTTCTTATTCTGCAAAAACTGTGGATCACCTGGGGGCTCCATCTTTCAGATTCCTTTGTATTTACACTCACTTCCTCGATATTACTGTTTATTGTAAATGTAGTCTATAAACAGGTGAGTCATTTCCTGTTCTCCAGAATTTATATACAACAACCAGAATATCTTTCTTATATGTCTAGTGGCCATCACAAAGTTAAGATAACCAAAAAAGAGCTGCTGATACCTCCTTAGCCATGTCCAACTATCTTCTGATGTACTCTTCCTCTCTAGCAAATAGCACCACCAGTTGCTCAGGACCAAAACCTTACCATTGCCCTTGAATACTTCTCTCTCAAAGTATACATCCATTCCACCAGTAAATCCATCTGGGCCTTTCAACATTCATAATCTGACAATTTAGCATAATCCTCACTACTCCCAACATTATCTAAGCCACCAGCATTTGTCTTCAAGAGTTATGCCATAGCCTCCCAACTGATTTTCCTCTTTTTCAGCTACTACCACCTCCCCCCACCCCATTCCATGCCCTGCCATGGTTTATCATCCACACAAAAACTGCAGTAATTATACTCAAATGAGCTGCTTACTCTCTTTATTCAGTGGCTTTTTATCATACTTAGAATAACACCCAAATCCTGCAGTATGACATACAAAACTCTACATGATCTGACCCCTAACAAGTTATCATTTTCAACTCACTCTCTCTCTTTCTCTTTGTGACAGCCATGGTGGTCTTCTTGTTGCTCCTATATCATCACCTGCATATTCCTAATTCTAGTTCTTAGCTCTTGCTATTCTCTCTACCAAGAATGGCCTTCTCTCAGACATCTTGATGGATTGCTCCTTTACTGTCAGATCTCTGTTCAAATGTCCTCTTCCCTTAGAAAGTGACCTACCCTTATATCTGACATGAAATCTCCACTAGTTTTTATTGTCTTCTCCCACTTTATTTTTCTTCTTTATACTTACAACTATACGGTATTATACTTTAGATACATTTGCTTGTTTACTTTCTCTCTCCTCCACTGACCTTAGAGACAAGTTTCTTCTACTTTGTTTAATCCTATATCCAAGTGCCAAGAATACAACCTATGACATAATAAGTACTCCACAAATATATGCTGAATGAAAGAAATGCTAAATATTTAACTCCCTAGTCTAATAGGTATTTATTTTAGTATATGGCATAATGTAACAACTTGAATACTGTTGTTCTAATATAGTTAATTAACTTTATAAAATCAGTTTATTGTATGCTTTTTCAATTTATAGTGATTTATTAAAAATCCCCTCTCACATACTAAATTATTTTATAGGTTATTTTTGGGGTTTCTTTAATATATTACATTGGTTTCTCTGCCAGTAGGACTTTTAATAATAGTTCTATGATACACTTTTATATTTTATAATAATAATCCCTCCCTCTTATTTTGATTTATTTCAAAATACATTTAGAATACTTTGTTACATGGGAAAATATCACTGGAATTTTTATTGAAACTATAATTGATGGGTGAATGATTGATAATTCAAAATAATCATTCTTCCTAATATAAGCATCTCTTATAAAAAGCACTTAGGTAGAATGTTATAGTTTTTATCATGTAAATATCACATATTCTCTAATATTAAGGTCATTCTTTTATCATATATCTGCTTATAGGGTTTGAAAATGAGATTTCTGAATTATACATTTTCATTAATTCTTATTTCAAGTGAACAATTCCACTTACAATTGCATTAAAATAAACTTTAAATGACATAATGGTCCAGCTATACCTAATTGATATCTATAGGACACTTCACCCCAAAACAATCAATTTCACCTTTCTTCTCAAGTGCACACAGAACTTCCCCAGAATAGATCATATCCTGGGCCATAAATCTAGCCTTGGTAAATTCAAAAAAATTGAAATCATTCCAGTCCTCTTTTCTGACCACAATGCAGTAAGATTAGATCTCAATTACAGGAAAAAAAATGATTAAAAATTCAAACATATGGAGGCTAAATAACACGCTTCTGAATAACCAACAAATCATAGAAGAAATCAAAAAAGAAATCAAAATATGCATAGAAACGAACGAAAATGAAAACACAACAACCCAAAACCTATGGGACACTGTAAAAGCAGTGCTAAGGGGAAGGTTCATAGCAATACAGGCTTACCTCAAGAAACAAGAAAAAAGTCAAATAACCAAACTCTAAACCCAAAGCAACTAGAGAAGGAAGAAATGAAGAACCCCAGGGTTAGTAGAATGAAAGAAATCTTAAAAATTAGGGCAGCAATAAATGCAAAAGAAACTAAAGAGACCATAGCAAAAATCAACAAAGCTAAAAGCTGGTTTTTTGAAAAGATAAACAAAATTGACAAACCGTTAGCAAGACTCATTAAGAAACAAAGGAAGAAGAACCAAATCAACAAAATTAGAAGTGAAAATGGAGAAATCACAACAGACAACTCTGAAATACAAAGAATCATAAGAGACTACTACCAGCAGCTCTATGCCAATAAAATGAACAACTTGGAAGAAATGGAAAAATTCTTAGAAAAGTATAACTTTTCAAAATTGAACCAGGAAGAAATAGAAGGTCTTAACAGACCCATCACAAGCACAGAAATCGAAACTGTAATCAGAAACCTTCCAGAAAACAAAAGCCCAGGAACAGATGGCTTCACAGCTGAATTCTACCAAAAATTTAGAGAAGAGCTAACACCTATCTTACCCAAACTCTTCCAGAAAACTGCAAAAGAAGGCAAACTTCCAAACTCATTCTATGAGGCCACCATCACCCTAATACCAAAACCAGACAAAGATACCACAAAAAAAGAAAACTACAGGCCAATATCACTGATGAACATGGATGCAAAAATCCTTAACAAAATTCTAGCAAACAGAATCCAACAACAGATTAAAAAGATCATACATCATGACCAAGTGGGCTTTATCCCAGGAATGCAGGGTTCTTTAATATCTGCAAATCAATCAATGTAATACCGCACATTAACAAACTGAAAGATAAAAACCTATGATTATCTCAATAGAGGCAGAAAAAGCCTTTGACAAAATTCAACATCCATTTATGATAAAAACTCTCCAGAAAGCAGGAATAGAAGGAACATACCTCAACATAATAAAAGCTATATATGACAAACCCACAGCAAGCATTATCCTCAATGGTGAAAAATTGAAAGCATTTCCCTTAAAGTCAGGAACAAGACAAGGGTGCCCACTCTCACCACTACTATTCAACATAGTTTTGGAAGTGTTGACCACAGCAATCAGAGCAGAAAAAGAAATAAAAGGAATCCAGATAGGAAAAGAAGAAGTAAAACTCTCACTGTTTCCAGACAACATGATCCTCTATATAGAAAACCCTAAAGACTCTACCAGAAAATTATTAGAGATAATCAATGAATACAGTAATGTTGCAGGATATAAAATTAACACACAGAAATCCCTTGCATTCCTATACACTAACAATGAGAAAACAGAAAGAGAAATTAAGGAAATAATACCATTCACCATTGCAACAAAAAGAATAAAATACTTAGGAGTATATCTACCTAAAGAAACAAAAGACCTATACATGGAAAAATATAAAACACTGATGAAAGAAATCAAAGAGGACACAAATAGATGGAGACATATATCGTGTTCATGGATTGGAAGAATCAATATTGTGAAAATGACTATACTACCCAAAGCAATTTATAGGTTCAATGCAATCCCTATCAAGCTACCAACGGTATTTTTCACAGAACTAGAACAAATAATTTCACAGTTTGTATGGAAATACAAAAAAACTCAAATAGCCAAAGCAATCTTGAGAAAGAAGAATGGAACTGGAGGAATGAACCTGCCTGACTTCAGGCTCTACTACAAAGCCACAGTCATCAAGACAGTATGGTACTGGCACAAAGACAGAAATATAGATCAATGGAACAGAATAGAAAGCCCAGAGATGAATCCACGTACCTATGGACACCTTATCTTTGACAGAGGATGCAAGGATATACAATGGAAAAAAGACAATCTCTTTAACAAGTAGTGGTGGGGAAAATTGTCAACCACTTGTAAAAGAATGAAACTAGAACACTTTCTAACACCATACACAAAAATAAACTCAAAATGGATCAAAGATCTAAATGTAAGACCAGAAACTATAAAACTCCTAGAGGAGAACATAGGCAAAACACTCTCCAACATACATCACAGCAGGATCCTCTATGACCCACCTCCCAGAATATTGGAAATAAAAGCAAAAATAAACAAATGGGACCTAATGAAACTTAAAAGTTTTTGCACAACAAAGGACACTATAAGCAAGGTGAAAAGACAGCCTTCAGAATGGGAGAAAATAATAGCAAACAAAGCAACAGACAAAGGATTAATCTCAAAAATATACAAGCAACTCCTGCAGCTCAATTCCAGAAAAATAAATGACCCAACCAAAAAATGGGCCAAAGAACTAAACAGACATTTCTCCAAAGAAGACATACAGATGGCTAACAAACACATGAAAAGACGCTCAACATCACTCATTATCAGAGAAATGCAAATCAAAACCACAATGAGGTACCATTACATGCCAGTCAGGATTGCTGCTGTTCAAAAGTCTACAAGCAATAAATTCTGGAGAGGGTGAGGAGAAAAGGGAACCCTCTTACACTGTTGGTGGGAATGCAAACTAGCACAGCCACTATGGAGAACAGTGTGGAGATTCCTTAAAAAATTGGAAATAGAACTGCCATATGACCCAACAATCCCACTCCTGGGCATACACACTAAGGAAACCAGATCTGAAAGAGACACGTGTACCCCAATGTTCATTGCAGCACTGTTTATAATAGCCAGGACATGGAAGCAACCTAGATGCCCATCAGCAGACGAATGGATAAGGAAGCTATGGTACATATACACAATGGAATATTACTCAGCCATTAAAAAGAATTCATCTGAATCAGTTCTAATGAGATGGATGAAACTGGAGCCCATTATACAGAGTGAAGTAAGCCAGAAAGATAAAGACCAATACAGTATTCTAACGCATATATATGGAATTTGAAAAGATGGTACCGATAACCCTATATGCAAAACAGAAAGAGACACAGATGTGCAGAACAGACTTTTGGACTCTGTGGGAGAAGGTGAGGGTCGGATATTCTGAGAAAATAGCATTGAAAGAAGTATAAAGGGTGAAACAGATCACCAGCCCAGGTTGAATGCATGAGACAAGTGCTCAGGGCTGGTGCACTGAGAAGACCCAGAGGGATGGGATGGGGAGGGAGGGGGGATCAGGATGGGGAACACGTGTAAATCCATGGCTCATTCATGTGAATGTATGGCAAAAACCACTACAATACTGTAAAGTAATTAGCCTCCAACTAATAAAAGTAAATGAAAAACAAAAACAAACAAAAAAAAACAATTGCATTAAAACATAAAAGTAACTAGGGATAAATTTAACTTTGGAGGTGAAAGACTTAAAAAACTGAAATTCTGAAATTGAGTTGAAACTGAAAACTAAATTCTCAAAACTCTAAGATATTATTGAAGGAAAATAAAGATGATATAAATAAATGGGGAAATATCCTATGTTCAGGCTTCCCAGGTAGCTCAGATAGTAAAGAATCTGCCTGCAATGCAGGAGACCAGGTTCAATTCCTGGGTCAGGATGATCACTTGAAGAAGGCCATAGGAAACCATGCCAGGATTCTTGCTTAGAGAACTCCATGGACAGAAGAGCCTGGCAAGCTGCAGTCCATGTGGGTTATAGTCATCCATGGGGTCACAGAGTCAGACACAGCTGAGCGACTCTCTCTTTTTTTTTTTTTTTAATTGGAGGCTAATTACTTTACAATATTGTAGTGTTTTTGCCATACACTGACATGAATCAGCCATGGGTGTACATGTTTCCCCCATCCTGAACCCCCCTCCTACCTCCCTCCCCATCCCATCCCTCAGGGTCATCCCAGTGCACCAGCCCTGTGCACCCTGTCTCATGCATCAAACCTGGACTGGCGATCTGTTTCACATATGATAATATCCATGTTTCAATGCTATTCTCTCAAATAATTTCACCCTCGCCTTCTCCCACAGAGTCCAAAAGACTTTTCTACACATCTGTGTCTGTTTTGCTGTCTCACATATAGGGTTATCATTACCATCTTTCTAAATTCCATATATATGCGTTAGTATACTGTATTGGTGTTTTTCTTTCTGGCTTACTTCACTCTGTACACTTTCACTTTCACAATCCCAAATTCACTGATTGGAAGAATTAGTACTGCTAAATTTTCAATACTACCCAAAGCAATATACAGGTTTAATGTAATCCCTATCAAAACACACATGACATTTTTCATACAACTAGAAGGAATGGTTCTAAAATTTATACCCCAAATAGCCAAAACAAGCTTGAGAAAATAAGAGCAAAGCTAAAGGTGTCATGCTCCCTGACTTCATACTGCATTACAAAGCGAGAGGCACCCAAACAGTATACACAAAGGCAGACATATGGACCAACCGAACACAGCAGTGAGCCCAAAACTAAACCTGTGCATCTACGATCAACTAACATACGACAAAGGAGGCAGGAATACACAATGGAGAAAAGATAGTCTCTTCAATAAGTTGTGCTGGGAAAACTGAACAGCTACACATAAGAGAATGAGATTACTTGTTCTCATATCTTATGCAAAAATAAACTCAAAATGGATTAAAGACCTAAATACAAACCTGGAAACCACAAAATTCCTTAAAAAAGTATAGACGGAACACAATTTTACATAAATTGTAGCAATATTTCTTTTGATCTGTCTCTTGAGGGAAAGGAAACGGGGCCTAATTAAACTGAAGAGCTTTTACACAGAAAAGGAAACCACTGACAAAATGAAAAGACAACCTACTGAATGGGAGAAAATATCTGCAAATACGAGTGACAAGGAGTTAATACCAAAAATACACAAACCACTCAGGTAACTCAACATCAAAAAACCAAACAACCCAATTAAAAAATGGGCAGAAGATCTGAACAGACATTTTTTCAAAGAAAATATACAGATAGCAAATAGATATCCAAAAAGATGCTCAATATTGATAATCATCAGAGAAATGCAAATCAGAATCACAATGAGATATCACCACACACCTGTCAGAATGGCTATCATCTAGAAGTCTACAGATAGCAAATGCTGGTGATAATGTGGAGAAAACGGAACCCTAGTACACTGTTGGAAAATAAATTGGTACAGCCACTAGGGGAGCAATATGGAGGTTTCTCAAAAAGCTGAAAATAGAACTTCATATGATCTAGAAATCCCACTCCTGGGTATATATCTGAAGAAAATGAAAACACTAATTCAAAATGATACATGTACCCCAATATTCATACCAGTATTATTTATAATAGTCAAGATATGGAAGCAACCAAAGTGTCCCTCAGCAAATGAATGGATAAAGAAGATGTGATATATATACAATGGAATACCATTGCATCATAAAAACAGTGACATTTTGCAGCTTTGATAACATGGATGGACCTGGAGGGTATTATTCTTAATGCAATAAGTAACAGGAAAAGAAATAATGCATGCTATCACCTACTTGTGAAATCTAAAAAAATAAATAAATAAACAAAATAATGTATATAATAAAACAGAAACAGGCTCACATGTATAAAGAACAAACTAATGATTACCAGAGGGGATGGGTGGAGGGGAAGGAAAAGGGTAATGAATTAACAGTGCAAACTACTATGTATAAAATAAAAGAGGTGCAAGGATATATGTACAGCACAGGGAATATAGTCAACATTTTATAATAACTTTAAATAGAGTGTGTGTATACGCAGTCATACACTCTCAGTTCAGTTCAGTTCAGTTCAGTGGCTCAGTCATGTCCGACTCTTTGCAACCCCATGAATCGCAGAACGCCAGGCCTCCCTGTCCATCACCAGCTCCCAGAGTTTACTCAAATTCATGTCCATGGAGTCAGTGATACACTCTAGTCATGTCCAACTCTTGGCAACCCCATGGACTATAGCCCACCAGGCTCCTCTGTCCATGAGATTTTCCAGGCAAGAATACTGGAGTGGGTTGTTTTTTCCTCCTCCAGGGATCTTCCCAACCCAGGGATTGAACCCATGTCTCCTTCATTGGCAAGTGGATTATTTACTACTGAGTCACCTGGGAAAACTCTCAAATAAAGCATAATCTATAAAAACATATAATCATTATGTTGCAAATCTGAAACTAATATAATGTAAATCAACTGTACTTCAATAAAGAAATAGTAAAATAAAAGTAATAAAAAGATTTTTCAGTAGTGCTATTTTCATATCCTCAGCTGAAGTCAATCAAAGAAAACACAGTTAATTAATTAAGTAATATATCTCTTTCTCACAGATAAGACCCACTCTAAAATCAAGTTTCTGATGACAAAATAATAATGATAATAACAATAACAATAATAATCACCCTCAATTAGTAAATGTTTCAAAATGGAAGAACTCAATTTTGGAGTTTTATTTTAATTTTTTCTAACTTGAGATGCTATAAAATTAAACAGAAGTGCTTTAGTCTTAATAGTCAAATTCTTAAAGTCAAAACTCACAGTTAAATCCTTAATTATTGCTTCTCAGATTCCTCTTCCTTTCTTCTACCACGTAAAGCTGGTTACCCTCTCTTCTAACCATTCTGCAGCCTGATTCAACTTCCTGATTCAAAACTAAAACCAAGCCAAGAAAGGTCAGAGCTGGAGAATAAGTACGTGCGGTAATGAGGATTTGTGAAAAAATAATATGTACTATTTGTTAGGATTAGCATCATACTGTTTCTCTTTTTCATTCAAAGAATAACCTAGAGTTGACTGCTGCTACTAAGAATGTCCCGGCCTGTGATTGCTGTTACATATTTACACAGAAAAATACTTCCTTACAGCTGTTGTCCAACATTTAAATAAATCACACCTCCCACTATATGGTAGAGAAAAGGGGCCAGCACAGCTCTCAGCTGGCAATGCTCAGCTTAACCCAGTGGCATTTATTAGGCCACATGGGTTTAGGCCACAGCATTTATTATCATCTGTGACAACAAGAAAATGTGAGATGAAATACATTAAATAAACTAAAAATACATTGAACATATCTGAATCATAGTTCAATTTCACCAAGTGAACAAACACTAAATTAGCTTGCTCCCCTTTAAGAAAACAAAACACTAACTGATTTCAGTGTACAAGGTAAATTAATCACTATATGCATTTCATTCATGAATTGCACATCTCAAATCTCACAGTGCCACTATACAATATTTTTTTACTTCAAAGTCTGTTCACTGGTTCCCATGAAACTGATAACTTGGACAAAATTGAAGGCATGGGAATGAAACCTCTGAAGTTTGAATAGTGTGGTGGGATGGATTCCTCTACGGACATGATCACATTGTGATGGGGATATCATGATGGACTCAGTTCCCAAGGGCCAGCACCACCAATAAAAGTAAAAATGTCTTGGTAATCCTGCATTGGTTAAAATTATCTTTACAATAGCCCATTGTGGTATTATTAACAGTTCCCTTTCTTATTTAATAAAGAACATTCACCTCCCCCTAACCAAATAACTTACCGCACATTTTTAATTGTCCAAAGGGCTGTGGGGTGTGTGTACGTGCATGTATGTACATATGTGTGTCTATATGTGCACAGGGAGGGGTAATTTTAAGATAAGACCTGTGAGATATCATCAGTCATTAATGTCTTTTCAAATACGGATAAGATAAATTTAAACCTCAAGGTATTATAGATTCCTTAATCCAGTGTTCCATTCTACAGATGCTACCTCTCCAAGGTGATTTTCTTTATACTACCATAGTAAAGAAAGAAACCCCCAGAGCAAGGAGCTGTGACTAAGGCAGAAGCTGAGCTATTGCTCTGCACTGTCTTCCTCACACGAAGCTGTTACGTACTCTACTGTGTCTGCTTACAGCAAACTCTTAAATTGAAGACCTAATCTCCAATGCAACTGTATTTGGAAATAGGGCCTTTAGAAAGATAATTAAGATTAAATGATGTTATATGGGTAGGGTCCCTACAGGATTGGTCTCCTCATAAGTAAAGGAAGAGACACCAGAGATTGCTCTTATTCTCTCTATACACAAGCACAAAGGGAAGGCCATGTGAGCACATATCAAGAAAGTAGCCATTCACAAGCCAGAAAGAAAGCCTTCACCAGAAACCAAATTTGCTAGCACCATGATCATGGACATTTAGCCTCCACAACTTTTAGAATATAAATGTCTGTTGTTTAAGCTGCCCACTCTGTTGTATTATCTTATTGGCAGTCTGAGCTGACTAATACAGAAGGTCATCTTTTAATCATTTCCTCTCCTCTTGCAGCCTCTGAATTTCACCTGTAACTTCCTACCTTCTTTCATTTCTTAACTTTAGCATCCTCCCAAGTTAGAGAAATTAGAGATTTAGTTACTGTCAGTGTTTTTGTCTCTAATGCATTTGTGGATTTTCTTTTTCTAATTCTGCAACATGTGACATTATTTTCTGCTAACCATTCAAACACACCTGAGTGTTGGATCTATGTCTTCTGGTTTTTCCTCTGGACATATTGCTCCTATTATTGTCAGAAGTGTCAGTGGGAGTAGACACAGATTGGACCCTAAATACTGTTTACTTTTCTCATTGGGCTCCTAATTGGAAACAAGTAATGTCACAGATGCATCAAACCCTCTTCTGCACCAGTGTGGTGCAAGAATCTTTAAAACATATATCAAGTCTGTCTTTTAAACATATATTAAGATTGCCAAGTTTTAGGATGATAGTGATGACCTTGATGAAAGACCCTCAGAATTTGAGCTTGTGCCTGTGTCTTGATGCTTAGGACATGCTTCATCTTCATCATATTCATCAAAAGCAGGGGCATCACTTCAAAGAAAGTCCTGAGAGGTCACGTTTAATAACAATAGTAGTAGTAATAGTAGGAAAAAGTCTGTCTTGGTGGGTCATTTATGGGATGAGGGGGCTGTGTATTCTTCTTGCATCAGTACATTTATTTCAGTTCATTCTTTCTTTCTTCTTAGTATATAATTATATCATCTGAAAATGAGGATAATTTTACATTTCTTTTCTAATAATTATACCTCTTATTTCAGTTTCATAACTTATGGCTTTGATTAGTGCTTTCAGAACAATTAGATAACAATGATAATAACAGGCATTTTTGTTTTCCACCTGACTTTAATTGGATTCTATTAAGAATGAAGTCCACCACTGATTTGATATGAATATCATTACAGAAACAACATGTGTTGATGAAATTTTATATGTGAGTTCAGAAAGATATTTAAAAATAAGATATGAGTGTAAATTTTTTCCAGGTTCTTTTTTTTCTGATTTTATTGAAATTACTAAATTGCTTTTTTTCTTTTCTAATCTGTTGCAGAAAGCAATACACTAATTGTTTTCTTAATACTAAACTAATTTTGTATAACAATTATGATTTTGAATACAAAATGGATAAACCAGATTACCCTCTAAGGAATGTTTAATCACTAAACATGTTGAACATACTTCTGTCCTATAAAAGATTCATATTCAATTGTGATCCCAATCAGCAAGTTTTTCTTCCCACTAAAGGGAATAATCAAGATTGTTGGGAGAAATATCAATAACCTCACATATGCAGATGACACCACCCTATGGCAGAAAGCAAAGAAGAACTAAACAATCTCTTGATGAAAGTGAAAGAGGAGAGTGAAAAAGTTGGCTTAAAGCTCAACATTCAGAAAATTAAGATCATGGTATCCGGTCCCATCACTGCATGGCAAATAGATGGGGAAACAGTAGAAACAGTGGCTGACTTTATTTTGGGGGCTCCAGAATCACTGCAGATGGTGATTGCAGCCATGAAATTAAAAGATGCTTACTCCTTGGAAGGAAAGTTATGACTGTTGGGGTCCTTTAATGGACCAGAACCTTGTGGTACAGAGTTGGCGATCAGAAAGTAAAAGAGAGAAGGAGGCTGATATCCCTTGGTTTACACAAAGGACCAATATTGTCCTTGACACAGGGCTTGCATCACTCACCAAGGTACCAGGTGCCCTCTCGAGGGGGTCTTAGAAGCCCCCGGGCAGAAAAGTGAGCACGACGGGTCTCCACGCTCCAGAAAGTCAGCCAGAAAAAGATAGAGAGAGAGAGAGAAAGAGAGAGAGAGAGAGAGAGAAAAGACCCGGGGACCTAAGCTCTAATGGAACAAAGGTGCTTTAATGATTTTTCTATGAGTATATACAGGCTGCAGTACAAGAAACTTCTTTCAGGAATGATAGAGTTCAGCAAACCAAACATACTGCAACGGTTCCCAAGGGAACAAGGAGTAATGTTAGTCACAAGGTCAGGAGACAATCCATATCTAAAGAAAGGGGAACGAGACTAAGCAGTTTTGTCCTAAAGAGAATGTTTACTAAAGGAGGCCCAAGCCTGCCTCACACAATGACCTCAGTCCCTGGGAGCAGCGTGCTGTTCCGCTTGAAGAGGGACAAAGGACTCATGAGAGACAGCACGTAGGAATCCTCCCGTCAAACATTCTCTGACAATGACCAACCTAGACAGCATATTAAAAAGCAGAGACATCACTTTGTCAACAAATGTCAGTCTAGTCAAGGCTATGGTTTTTCCAATGGTCATGTATGGATGTGAGAGTTGGACTATAAAGAAAGCTGAGCACAGAAGAATTGATGCTTTTGAACTGTGGTGTTGGAGAAGACTCTTGAGAGTCCCTTCGACTAGAAGGAGATCCAAACAGTCCATCCTAAAGGAGATCAGTCCTGGGTATTCATTGGAAGGACTGATTTTGAAGCTGCAAATCCAATAGTTTGGCCACCTGAGGGGAAGAGCTGACTCATTTGAAAAGACCCTGATGCTGAGAAAGATCAAGGGCAGGAGGAAAAGGGGACGACAGAGGATGAGATGGTTGGATGGCATCACCAACTCAATGGACATGGGTTTGGGTGGACTCCGGGAGTTGGTGATGGACAGGGAGGCCTGGTGTGCTGTTTGTTCACGGGGTCACAAAGAGTCAGACATGACTGAGTGACTGAACTGAACTGAAAGGAAATAAATTATAGCCCTTTCAATTGCAGCAGTAAATAGCAAACAGACTGCTGAGTATACATAAAGAAGAAAAACAGACATAGGACAGCACATGTAAATTAGAAAGGAGCCATTCTCCCCTTAATGTTAAGTAAATAGAAGCAGGCATTTTGCAAAGTACATTAAAGGAAACAGATTGCAGTACAAATCAACTGGTAAAGACTTGTCAACTGAAAGCAAACTTTGAGCAATTACATTAGCAAATAATTAGAATAACTTGTAAACAGTAGTGAAGACCCTGCAACAAAGGAACCACATGGATCTGTGTCCCTTTCTTTTGTGCCCATAGCATTCTGGGCTTATATCTATTATTCAGTAGTATATCTAGTATTGTAAAGGATTCTACTGAACAATAGGACTTATGATTGCAGTTATGAGAAATAATTCAATGGCATTAAACAAGAAGTAGCCTGACACTACACAGTGGGAGAAAATCTGTCTCCAGCTGAGATTCCAGAAACTAAATAATGATTCTTGTCCAGAGGAGATCTATTTAACTCTCCCCATATTATAAGCATAACAGAAATGCATGAACAGAAAGAACTCTCATCATGGCCAAAATGCAGCAGGCAGAGACATTAAGTGGAATGTAACTTATCATACATCATAGTTATTGGAAGTTCCCATACAGAGCTGGCATCCTATATAATATATTGAAAAGTCAATCTATCTGCTAAGACATACATGATAAAGATTTGGAAAGGAGTATCCTGTAGTGAAAAGATGGTGGGAGTTAACCATCAGGGAGCTGAATCTTGACTGAGATATTTCTACAAGTCCATGAGCAACTACATAAAATCTGATACTATTTTTCTTCACCTGTAAAATAAAGATAAAAATATCTACCATGAGAAGATACCGGAACTAGTTGAAATGTATATCTTTAGCTCAGAGCCATGGGAAGATCCCTTGAAGGAAGAAATGGCAACCTACTTGCCTCGGAAATTCCATGAACAGAGGAGCCTGTGGGGTTACAGTCCATGGGGTCACAAAAGAGTCAGACACGACTTAGAAACTTCAACAACAACAATAATATATGCTAGGATTCATTAAGAAATGGTTTTTACTTTATTATTATTCATTCAATCTCAGAATGATGATAAGCTGCCCATGAAAGAAGGAGACTGCATGACAATCATGCACAGGGAAGATTAAGATGAGATTGAATGGTGGTGGGCCCGCTTGAACAAAATGAAGGACACATTCCACACAATTTGCTGGGACTATACCCAAAAATTAAACCAAAACAAAGGATCTTGGCCTGAAGCTTTGCAGACTTTTTAGTTCATGAAGAATTAATCTCTGTTACCACTAAGAAGAAATAATATGACATTTGTGGCAGAAATTTCTCAAGACTCACTTTAATGACACAGTAATTTGAAAGCCATGAAGAAGTTGCTCTGGAAGTAGACGTAGCTTGGAGCAGTCACTGTTAGCAGAGGATGCTCAGCTTGGTGGAGCAGACCTTGGCAGGAAGCTAACGCACTGTGGTGGGCACAGGTGCCCCATGTTGCACTCAGAAGATACAAAGTGACAATCCTGTTCTGTGCAAGAAGTGGGAACATTAATTGGACTACTGGGGCTTCCTTGGTGCCTCAGATGCTAAAAAATATTCCTGCAATGTAGGAGACCTGGGTTCAGTCCCTGGGTTGGGAAGATCCCCTGAAGAAGGGCATGGTTTTATTATTAATAAAGCTCCTTTGTCTTGGTTTAATTCTTGGGTATAGTGCCAGCAAACTGTGTGAAATGTATTGTTCAAGTGGGCCCACCACCATTCAATCTCATCTTTATCTTCCCTGCACATGATTGTCATGCAGTCTCCTGCTTCCATGGGCAGCTCATCATCATTCTGAGGTTGAATGAATGATAATAAAGTATTATTAATAATAAAATATCATTGTTAATACCCACTTGAGTATTCTTGCCTGGAGGACCCCCAGGGACAGAGGAGCCTGGTGGGCTACAGTTCACAGAGTCACAAAGAGTTGCACATGACTGAGTGACTAAGCACATTCAATAAGAAATGGTTTTTACTTTATTATTATTGAAGCAAATCTAGAGAAATAAAACAGATACTATGAAATACATTTAGATAGAAATGAGATCTAACACAAAGAACTGATATTTTCATTCACTGGGACAAGAATGTGAAACACAGAAAAATATGAATAAAACTTGTGAAAAGAGGACCTCAGTATGCATGAGGACGGAAATGGAAGGCTCTCCCCTAAGCTCTATTAGCTCTTAGTCAAACTTAGCCCCTCAGGTAGGAAAATAGAACAATACATCTGAGTACACAGTGTATTCAAGACCGTTTCCCCATCAGTCAGTCCCTCCCATCAGGAAGATTCCATAAGCCTCTTATCCTTCTCTAAGGGAGGGCAAACAGACTGAAAACCACAATCACAGATAACTAACAAATCTGATCAAATGGACCACAGCCTTGTCTAATATGAAACTATGAGCCAGGCCATGTAGAGCCAACCAAGATGAATGGGTCATGGTGGAGAGTTCTGACAAAATGTGGCCCACTGGAGAAGGGAATGGGAAACCACTTCAGTATTCTTCCCTTGAGAACCCCATGAACAGTATGAAAAGGCAAAAAGATATGACATTGAAAGATAGGCTCCCCAGATCAGTAGGTGCCCAATATGCTA
The DNA here is from genome assembly GCF_023699985.2 of Odocoileus virginianus. Lineage (NCBI taxonomy): Eukaryota > Metazoa > Chordata > Mammalia > Artiodactyla > Cervidae > Odocoileus > Odocoileus virginianus. Next base: position 60,782,946 of record NC_069674.1, on the reverse strand, counting down.
CTGGAGATCAGTGAAGGAATAACTCCAGAAAGAATGAAGACACGGAGCCAAAGCAAAAACACCCAGTTGTGGATGTGACTGGTGATAGAAGCAATGTCTGATACTGTAAAGAGCAACACTGCATAGGAACCTGGAATGTTAGGTCCATAAATCAAGGTAAATTGGAAGTGGTCAAACAGGAGATTGCACGAGTAAACATCGATATTTTAGGAATCAGCGAGCTAAACTGGACTGGAATGGGTGAATTTAACTCATGAACATTATGTCTACTACTGTGGGCAAGAATGCCTTAGAAGAAATGGAGTAGACATCATAGTAAAAACGAGAGTCCAGAATGCAGTACTAGGATGCAATCTCAAAAATGACAGAATGATCTCTGTTCGTTTCCAAGGCAAACCATTCAATATCACAGTAATCCAAGTCTATGCTCCAACCAGTAATACTGCAGAAGCTGAAGTTGAGCAGTTCTATGAAGACCTATAAGACCTGCTAGAACTAACACCCAAAAAAGATGTCCTTTTCACTACAGGGGACTGGAATGCAAAAGTAGAAGTCAAGAAACACCTAGAGTAACAGGCAAATTTGGTCTTGGAGTACAAAGTGAAGCAGTGCAAAGGCTAATAGAGTTTTTCCAAGAGAACACACTGGTCATAGCAAACAGCCTCCTCCAACAACACAAGAGAAGACTACACACAGAGATCACCAGGTGGTCAATACCGAAATCAGATTGAGTATATTCTTTGTGGCTAAAGAGGGAGAAGCGCTATACAGTCAGCAAAATCAAGACCAGGACCTGACTGTGGCTCAGATCATGAACTCCTTATTGTGAAATTCAGGCTTCAGTTGAATAAAATAAGGAAAACCACTAGACCACTCAGGTATGACCTAAATCAAATCCCTTATGATTATACAGTGGAAGTGAGAAATATATTCAAGGGATTAAATCTGATAGACAGAGTGCCTGAAGAACTATGGACGGATGTTCAAGACATTGTACAGAAGACAGGGATCAAGACCATCCCCAAGGGGAAAAAAAAATGCAAAAAAGCAAAATGGCTGTCTGAGGAGGCATTACAAATAGCTGAGAAAAGAAGAGAAGTGAAAAGCAAAGAAGAAAAGGAAAGATATACCTATTTGAATGCAGAGTTCCAATGAACAGCAAGCAGACATAAGAAAGCCTTCCTCAGTGATCAGTAAAAAGAAATAGAGGAAAACTATACAATGGAAAAGACTAGAGATCTCTTCAAGAAAATTAGAGACACCAAGGGAGCATTTAATGCAAAGACAGGCACAATAAAGGACAGAAGTGGTATGGACCTAACAGAAGCAGAAGATATTAAGAAGAGGTGGCAAGAAAACACGGAAGAACTATACAGAAATGATCTTCACGACCCAGATAATGATTGTATGATCACTATCCTAGAGCCAGACATCTGGAATGGGAAGTCAAGCGGCCTTTAGAAAGCATCACTATGAACAAAGCCAGGGGAGGTGATGGAATTGGAGTTGAGCTATTTCAAATCCTAAAAGATGATGCTATGAAAGTGCTGCACTCAATATGCCAACAAATTTGGAAAACAGCAGTGGTCACGGGACTGGAAAAGGTCAGTTTTCATTCCAATCCCTAAGAAAGGCAATGCCAAAGAATGCTCAAATTACCACACAATTGTGCTCATCTCACATGCTAGCAAAGTAATGTTCAACATTCTCCAAGCCAGGCTTCACCAGTACATGAACCGTGAACTTCCAGATGTTCAAGTTGGTTTTATAAAAGGCAGAGATCAAACTGCCAACATCCGCTGGATCATTGAAAAAGCAAGAGAGTTCCAGAAAAACATCTATTTCTGCTTTATTGACTATGCCAAAGCCTTTGACTGAGTGGATTACAACAAACTGTGGGAAATTCTGAAAGAGATGAGAATACCAGACCACCTGACTTGCCTCTTGAGAAATCTGTATGCAGGTCAGGAAGCAACAGTTAGAACTAGACACAGAAAAACAGACTGTTTTCAAATAGGGAAAGGAGTACATCCAGGCTGTATATTGTTACCCTGCTTATTTAACTTATGTGCAGATTACGTCATGAGAAACGCTGGGCTGGATGAAGCACAAGCTGGAATCAAGATTGCCGGGAAAAATATCAGTAACCTTAGATATGCAGATGACACCACCCTGAGGACAGAAAGTGAAGAAGAACTAAAGAGACTCTCGATGAAAGTGAAAGAGGAGAGTGAAATGTTGGCTTAAAGCTCAACATTCAGAAAAATAAGTTTATGGCCTCTGGTCCCATTACTTCATGGTAAACAGATGCGAAAACAGTGGAAACGGTTTCAGACTTTATTTGGGGGGGGGGGGCTCAAAATCACTGCAGATGGTGATTGCAGCCATGAAATTAGAAGATACTTATCCTTGGAAGAAGAGTTATGACCAACCTGGCCACCTGATGTGAAGAACTGTCTCATTTGAAAAGACCCTGATGCTACGCAAGATTTAAGGCGAGAGGAGAAGGGGACAACAGAGGATGAGATGATTGGATGGCATCATTGACTCAATGGACATGAGTTTGAGTAAACTCCAGGAGTTGGTGATGGACAGGGAGGCATGGCATGCTGCAGTTCTTAGGGTCACAAAGAGTCAGACACGAATGAGCGACTGAACTGGACTGAACTTAACACTATATAAGTTTTATAGGTATTTGCATTTATGTTCATGTTAAGGTATAATAATATATGCACCATTTCATTTTGAAGTCTGGGATCCACAATTCTCAAGGAATCTTCTTTTGATCTCCATGAAACTCCATGTTAGATAACCATATACAGAGATAGCTTCAAAAGAGACCCCAGAAATTCTGGAGTCCAGCATGAGTAGAATGAGTAAGCAGTACCTCTTTCAGAATCATGTTTTAACACTTATTTTTGTCTGACTGAATTATGCATCTTATCGCATGTCACCTTGTATTTTCGATGTCTGTTTCAGTGCCTATGACTCATTTGATTGAGAGTTCCCTGAAAAGGAGGGATAGACTACACATTCCAGTATTCTTGGGCTTCCCTTGTGACTCAGCTGGTAAAGAATCCACCTGCAGTGCAGGAGACCTGGGTTTGATCCCTGCGTTGGGAAGATTTCCTAGAGAAGGGAAAGGCTACCCACTCTCATATTCTGGCATGGAGAAGTCCATGGACTACAGTCCAGGGGTTCCCAAATAGACACAACTGAGCAACTTTCACTTTCACTTTTCCCTGAAAATAGGTACAATTTTGCTCACCCTGTGTTTCCCGATACCATGTACAACAAGCAGAGCTGCCTTAGGGCCACTGTAGGACTTTGATGTTTTTTAGAAGTGTCACTCCACATCATTTGAAACATGTTATATTTTAAGAGCCACATTATGGCTCATTAAAAAGATTATTTTTAGTATAAAATCTTACAGATATGTAGTTTTATTTTTGGAATTTGGCTATCAGCCTAACACCTTATGAATGGTGCTAAATTCTCCAGTCTCATAATGCACATAATGCACACCCAGGAATTCTTGCAATGTGAAATAGTCTAAACAACAAAAGTTTTTCAATATCATGAAATTTTAATTGACAGGAACCTTAACTATTAATGAGGTTGTAACAATATTAATTTTGGTAGTTGTTTAAACATTTATTATTTTTAATTCTTATGGATTATTTTCTGTTTTATATTTTGGAATAAATGACTTTTTAGTTCTTTTATACTGTTAATGACCTTTGAAGAGCCAGAAGACCTAAACAGAAGACATAGATTAACAGGCATTGATGGCATATAGTAGGCAGCTAATTAGTGTTTCTGGGTTAGATTGGTAATTTGAGAATATACGCATACCATTGCATATTAGCCAAAGCCATAGCATAATTTATGGTACAATTTTATTTAGTGCTATCACCACTAAGCCATTTATACATAGCAGTTGTTGGCCATGTTGGTCATAATGTTGGCAAATGGAGAAAGAAACATTTCCAGGCCAGAGGTGGAAGTTATCCCATAGATGTCAGCAGGGGGAAACCAATGTGACAGCAGATGAACAGAAGTCCAACCCCCTCAAATTTTGGAGAGGGAAGTTGGGCCTCACATGTATTAGCAGTATTAGAGCCAGACCTTGTGGCTGATACTCATTAAGGGAGAAAGAGCTGGCAAGTGGACTCAAACATTTCTCTGATCACATCTTCTCTAGGGATGCCTGCCTTGACAAACCCTGCTCTCCAAACCATGTGTGAATGACTGCAAAGAACAAATTCTCCTGAGCACAAGGGACCATCTTATTCCTCAGATGTACTGTGACAGAAAGCAAACACCTTTAAATAGTTGAGAGACACCCAAGAGAGCAGTTTGATCAATCAATCCTAGGTTGAGATGGCCCATGTTTGCTTAGTCACCATCACCCTGGTGGCAATTCTGTTACTTTTTAAAGATCCTTTACTTGTCCACACTAGACCTATAGGTCTCAACTGGGTCAGTATCTGCCCAGGAAGCAATACTGCAAGACTGCACTGTCATCACTAGCCAGGCTGAAAACAGATTTGAGTGTTTTTAAGCCTATCTGATTGAATAAGGTTCCTAAAGAAATTTGGTATTTTGACCTCAGACTGTTCTTTCAGTATTGTTCCAGGGTAAGGATCTTGAACACTAGACTTGGAACAGAGTCTTGGTAGGCAGTTAGTTACAACTGAAAATTTAATTTGCCTTAGTAATTTCCAAGTATACCTGAACTTTAATTGGGTATCTAACTCTGAATTATGGTTTTATTTAGAAAGTTAATAAAAATTTTTTCTTAAAATATGTTGAGTATAGAATTACCAGTCATCTGTTGGTATGAAGTTCAGATCTGTACAAAATACATCTCTCAGGAATAAGTCTTCAGAAATTTGATAATTGTATCCATGTTTGGATGCTCTCTTATTAAAGGCTTTTGTGAGGCACACAAATGACAAGTATTGTATTATAACTGTCATACTTTATAAAAAATGACTATGTTGCTAGAGCAAAATTAACTAGCCCAAAGGTGCTAAGCCTTAGAGAGGAGGGCTAGACACTAACATGCATTGAAGTTATACTATGTGTTAATACATAAGGTTTCTATTTCTCTCCTTCTCACTCTATAGATACAGATATAGATTTAGATATAGATATAGATATATACACCTTTTGTAAGCATTGCATCACAATTGTGTTTGTCTATAACTGACCATTTTCAAAGCAAAATCTGTTACCATGAATAATATAAGTCTGGACGATTTGGGAGAACTCTCTTATTTGCTTAATAATTTTCAGTGACTCCCTATCTCCCACTGGATAAAGTTTGAATAATTCTGCCTGCTTTTCAAGGTCCTCACTGGTCTCATTACCCAGTCTGTCTTGTTTCTTCTTCTTTTCCACATAGTTCCTCTGAGCAATGTGGATCAGCATTTGCACTGACCTATAAATATATTATATTCAATGTCACCCCCAAGCTTCGTTATTTCCTCTTCTGTCACCTATGCAAATGTCACCAATTCTTCAAAGATCCCTCCATAGTTCATCATTTAACAGAGTTCAGTGAGCAGAAATACTACAAAGACTATTCTTGTTGTCATCTTGTAAGATAATCTTACCTATAATACAGTAATTGACAAAGCATGGATTTAAAACAATGAAATCAGGGGACATTTCTGGCAAAGAAAGCTTTGAGGCTTTTTCTCTTTAGAATAAAGCAAAATGCATAGCTGAAGGTAGACTTCAAATTCCACTATGCTCCTTAGAATATAATGGGTCACATGTTTCAGGAGACTTAAGGTCAACAATGTGGATCCACTGAACTACTTGAATATAAGCTTGACAAACTCCACTCTTAAAGTTACCAAGTTCTAAAAAACAATCCACAGTATTTGAGAGCTTCCCAGGTGATGCAGGGGTAAAGAATCTGCCTATCAGTACAGGAGATGCAGATGATGTGGGCTCAATCCCTAGGTCAAGAGCATCCCCTGGAGGAGGAAATGGCAACGCGCTGCAGTATTCTTGCCTGGAAAATTCCATGGGAAGAGGAACCTGGTGGGTGGGCTACAGTCCACGGGGTCGAAAAGAGTCACATGCAACTGAGCACACATGCATGCAATCACAGTATTTGTAACTGTGATGCTTCCACATTCATAATAAATAAAACTTGGAGATAAATAAAATATCCATCTTCCTTTTATTTTCATGAAGGGAGACTTCTCTCTAAAACTGTTTCATAACTCAGAATAAAACTCATAGACACTAAGCATAATAGTTGATATTTTCGACATAGGCATTACAAGTTAAGTGCAGCCATCAAAGTCAAACAACTTTTTAGTTTCAAACGACATTCATTGTTTAGATGTTTCCCACACAACGGTTTAATGAAATCAAGTGGTGGTAAGAATTATTTATGGCAAGTTTCTTATATTTAAGGATTTTTAAGCACAATTTTAAAAACTATCCATTTTGGAAGATTGAATATAGTGTAATGGCCCATTCTTAGATACACAGAAATATAACATGCAATTATGCAAGATGATCTGGTTAGAATCTGCTACTTTTCATCTAATGTTGTTGATTGGATGATAATTTCCTTCTATATAATCAAAAGTTTCTTTTTAGTTAAAAAAAAAAAAATCCAACAAGGAAACACAGGCTCTGCGTAGGTACCAAGTGGTCAAAGTCAGACATAGTTCCTGTCCTAGATCTTTCAGGTTTGTGGATAAGACAGAAATGATGCAGCACGAAAGTAACAGCAAAAATAGACATGTTTCCCCCCTCAAGGAATTAGGCTACTGTTAGGGAGGGATAGTATTATGTAAGTAAACAAATGAATACATTATTTCAAATCACAATTTATCTTATGGAGAAAACACAGTTTATAGTGCTGAAAACAAGGAGGGGGCTAATTCTGAGAGAGCTAAAAGATGCTTTGAGAGATACATATGCTGAAGGCTACAGTTTGAGCAGAATTCAGCCATTGAAGCAGTGTTGTGTGTGGTGTGAGTTGCTCATTCATGCCCAACTCTTTCTGACTCCATGGACTGTAGCCCACCAGGCTCCTCTGTCCATGGGGATTCTCCAGGCAAGAATACTGGAGTGGGTTGCCATTTCATTCTCCAGGTTAAGCAGTGTTAGAGAAAGACAAAACCATGTATAAAGGTCCTAGAACAAACAAACAAAATGATCTATTTGTTCAAAGATCAGAGTGTATTCTAAACTAACTAGAACAGAGCATGGAAAAGAAGAGAGATATGAAATAAATTTGTAAAAAAAAAAAATAGATTGCAGGGGGAGTCCTAAGATGGCAGAGAAATAGAATGGGGAGACCACTTTCTCCCCCACAAATTCATCAAAAGATCATTTGACTGCTGAGCAACTTCCACAAAACAACTTCTGAATGCTGGCAGAGGACACCAGGAACCCAGAAAGGCAGCCCCTTCTCTTTGAAAGGAGGTAGGACAAAATATAAAAGACAAAAAGAGAGACAAAATAGTTAGGGATGGAGACCCGTCCAGAGGACAGAGTGATGAAGAAGGAGAAGTTTCCAAACACCAGGAAACCCTCTCATCGGCGGGTCCATGGGGAGTTTTGGAATCTCAGAGGGCAACATGATTGGGAGGAATTAAAAAAGAAAAAGAAAAACCCACAGAATACGCGCCTAACTACAACTCCCATCAGAGAAGTAGCCCAGACGCTCCCGTCCGCCACCAGTGAGTGGGGGCTGAACAGGGAGGCGTAGGTTGCATGATTAGGGTAAGGACCAGGCCTGAATGCCCTGAGGACAATCTGAGGGAGCTAATGTAAGATAGCCAGAGAGAGGAAAATGAAAAAATAGAGAGAGAGAAAGAGAACTTTCCCATGAAAAGCTCTAACCTAAGGTACACCCTGACCAGCTCACAGAACAAACGATTGAGCAAATACCAGAGGACAGCAAGCTAGCTGTGGACCAGCACATCCCCCAGCCAGAGGCAGAGAGGCAGGCAGACAACAGACAGAGCTGGAAGGCAAGAGGCAGTCTCGGCCCCCCAGACAGCATCCTCCACCAAACTGTGAGCAGGCTCGCAGTTCCAAACCAAGTCTTCCTGACATCCTGGACAGTTGACATCTGCCAGGAGGGTCGCAGCCAGAGATCAACTCCCCAAAGGAGACAAACGGCACACCTGAGAAGACACTCTCGCTGCGCACCCGGGAAACTGAGCAGCTGGGACCGGGGAGGTGATAAGACGCACAGCCAACATGGGACAGTGCACTCGCCAAGCACCTGGTCACCTGAACTGCTTGGACCTGAGAAGGGCACAAAACGTGGGCCCGACTGAGTCTGTGCCTTTGTGGAGTACCTGAGAACCTCAACCTCAACCTAACCTCAGCTTAGACCCGGGAAGTGCACAAAACCCAGGGCCTGCTTTAGAAAGTTCCCCTGCAGAGCAACCTGGAGCCTGAGCAGTGTAGACAGGGAAAGCACACACACCATGAGCAGGGGCAAACCCAGTGTGGCCCAGATACTGTGAGCACTCCCCACACACCAGTGATATTTGTTTGCTGTGTTCCTCCCTCCCCACAGCACAACTGAACAAGTGAGCCTAAATAAGTGGCAACCTTCACCCACTTGTTTCAGGGTGGAAATTAGACACTGAAGAGACTCACAAACAGAAGAAGCCAAAATAAAGAGGGAACCGCTTTGGAAGTGACAGGTGCAACAGATTAAAATCCTGTAGTTAGCATTGTCTAAGCATTGGAAGGGGCCTGTCGACCTTAAGAAGAGGCATAAGCTGGAACAAGGAAATATCTGAAACTGAACTGACCCCGCACTGCCCTCAACAGCTCCAGAGAAATTCCTAGATATATTTTTACTATTATTACTTTTTAATTTTTTTATTTTTAAGTTCTTTATTACTCCTTTAATTTTCATTTTTATAACCTATTATTACCTTGCAAAAAAGACCCCATTTTAAAGCAAATTTCATATATATATATATTTTATAATTATTGTGATTGATTTTATTTTGTATTTTTAATATTGTATATTTCAGAGTCTAACCTCTACTCTAGATTTTTAGTCTTTGATTTTTGGCATTTGTTATCAATTTTGTACCTTTAAGAATCTAATCTTCAGCACCCATTTTTACTTAGGGGTGTGATTACTGGCTTGATTGGTCTCTCCCCTTTTGACTCTCCTTTTTCTCCCCCAGGTCACCTCTATCTCCTCCCTCCCCCTTCTCTTCTCTACATAACTCTGTGAATCTCTCCAGGTGTTCCAGGCTGTGGCGAACATTAAGGGAACTGATTACTGGCTAGATTGCTCTCTTCTCTTTTGACTCCCCCTCTTCTCCTCCTGGTCACCTCTATCTCCCTCCTCCCTCTTCTCTTCTCCATATAGCTCTGTGAACCTCTCTGGGTGTCCCTCACTGTGGAGAATCTTTTCACTATTAACATAGAAATTTTATCATCTGTGCTATATGGATGAAGAAGTCTTGAGACTACTGTAAGAATAAGACTGAAAGCCAGAGGCAAGAGGCTTAAATCCAAAACTTGAGAATATCAGAAAACTCCTGACTCCAGGGAACATTAATCAACAAGAGCTCAACCAAAAGCCTCCATACCTACACTGAAACCAAGCTCCACCCAAGAGCCAACAAGTTCCACACAAGACATACCACACTGATTCTCCAGCAACACAGGAACATAGTCCTGAGCATTAAAACACAGGCTGTCCAAAGTCACACCAAACCCCTAGACATCTCAAAACTCATTACTGGACACTTCATTGTGCTCCAGAGAGAAGAGATCCAGCTCCACCCACCAGAACACTGATACAAGCTTCCCTAACCAGGAAACCTTGACAAGCCACCTTGATAGCCCAACCCCACCCACAGGGAGGAAACTCCACAATAAAGAGGAACCACAAACTTCTAGCATACAGAAAGGCCACCCCAAACACAGCAATCTAAACAAAATGAAAAGGCAGAGAAATATTCAGCAAGTAAAGGAACATGATAAATGCCCACCAAACCAAACAAAAGAGGAGAGATAGGGAGTCTACCTGAAAAAGAATTCTGAATAATGTTAGTAAAGATGATCCAAAATCTTGAAAACAAAATGGAGTTACAGATAAATAGACTAGAGACAAGGATTGAGAAGATGCAAGAAATGTTTTAACAAGGACCTAGAAGAAATAAAAAAAAAAGAGTCAATTAATAATGAATAATGTGATAACTGAGAGCAAAAGCAATCTGGAGGGAACCAACAGTAGAATAACTGAGGCAGAAGATAAGATAAGTGAGGTGGAAGATATAATGGTGGAAATAAATGAAGCAGAGAGGAAAAAAGAGAAAAAGAATGAAAAGAAATGAGGACAACTTCAGAGACATCTGGGACAATGTTAAATGCCCCAATATTCAAATCATAGGAGTCCCAGAAGAAGAAGACAAAAAGAAAGGGCATGAGAAAATACTTGAGGAGATAATAGTTGAAAACTTCCCTAAAATGGGGAAAGAAATAGCCACCCAAGTCAAAGAAACCCAGAGAGTTCCAAATGGGATAAATCCAAGGTGAAACACCCCAAGACACATATTAATCAAGTTAACGAAAATCATACACAAAGAGCCAATATTAAAAGCAACAAGGGAAAAGCAACAAATTACACACAAGGGGATCCCCATAAGAACAACAGGTGCTCTTTCAATAGAAGGGAATGGCAGGACATACTTAAAGAGATGAAAGAGAAAAACCTACAACCCAGATTACTATATCCAGCAAGGATCTCATTCAGATATGAAGGAGAATTCAAAAGCTTTACAGACAAGCAAAAGCTGAGAGAATTCAGCACCACCAAACCAGTTCTTCAACAAATGCTAAAGGATCTTCTCTAGACAGCAAACACAGAAAAGGTTTATAAACTTGAACCCAAAACAACAAAGTAAATGGCAACAGGATCATACTTATCAATATTTACCTTAAATGTCAACGGGTTGAATGCTCCAACCAAAAGACAAAACTAGCTGAATGGATACAAAAACAAGATCCCTAATTACTTGTCTCATGCATCCAACCTGGACTGGCAATCTGTTTCACACTTGATAATATACATGTTTCAATGCTATTCTCTCAGATAATCCCACCCTTGCCTTCTCCCATAGAGTCCAAAAGTCTGTTCTATACATCTGTAATTAGCCTCCAACTAATAAAAATAAATGAAAAAAAAAATGAAGTTCACAGTAAAAAAAAAAAAAAACAACAACAACAATAAATCCTATATATGCTGTCTACAAGAGACCCACCTCAAAACAAGGGGCACGTACAGACTGCAAGTAAAGGGCTGGAAAAAGATATTTCACACAAGTGGAGACCAAAAGAAAGCAGGAGTAGCAATACTCATATCAGATAAAATAGACTTTGAAATAAAGGCCATGAAAAGAGACAAAGAAGGACACTATATAATGATCAAAGGATCAATCCAAGAAGATATAAAAATTATAAATATATATGCACCCAACATAGGAGCACCACAATATGTAAGGCAAGTGATAACAAGTATGAAAGGGGAAATTAACAGTAACACAATAATAGTGGGAGACTTTAATACCTCACTCACACCTATGGATAGATTAACTAAACAGAAAATTAGCAAGGAAACACAAACTTTAAATGATGCAATGGACCAGTTAGACCTAATTGATATGTATAGGACATTTCACCCCAAAACAATGAATTTCACCTTTTTCTCAAGTGCACACAGGACATTCTCCAGGATAGATCACATCCTGGGCCATAAATCTACCCTTGGTAAATTCAAAAAAATTGAAATCATTTCAAGCATCTTTTCTGATCACAATGCAGTAAGATTAGAGGTCAACTACAGGGGGGGGAGAAAACTATTAAAAATACAAACATATGGAGGTTAAACAACATGCTTCTGAATAACCAACAAATCACAGAAGAAATCAAAATATGCATAGAAATGAATGAAAATGAAAACAGAACAACCCAAAACCTATGCGATTCAGTAAAAGCAGTGCAACAGTCAAGTAAAGAGAAGAAACGAACATTTTACTAACACCATAACAACAAAACTCAAAATGGTTTAAAGACTAAATGTAAACAGAAAACTATAGGAGACTCCCAAGAGAAAAAAGGGAAAAGAATCAATTCATACTGAATAATTAAAATGAAGGAGTATGAATCACAATATGGAATAAAAGCAAAATACAAGTGGATCTTAATTAAACTATAAAACGATTTGCCAATAAAGGAAACTGTAACAGGAAAAGGCACAAATTAGAAAAGTAATACTTGCAAAACTGCAACCAAAGAAATCAAAATTCTAAAGACCCACACACAAACAGAAATTGAAGACCAATCAAAAAATTCCAAAAACAAAAGCCCAGAACCAGATGGACCACAGTGGAACAAACTCATAAAAGAAGTCAATACACTCATTTACCTATATCAAAATCATCAAAAACTGAGAGGAGGTAACACTCAACCATTCATGAATGGCTCTATCACCAATGCACAACAACTAAACTGAAGATGAGAAAAAAAGAAACCAGTCAATACACTGGTGGAAAGATGCAAAATAGCCACCAACTAGGAGAACAGTAATCCTAAAAAATAAAAAGATCATAACCAAGACCAATTGAGGTTACCACCAGGAGATTGAAAGAGACTTAATATTCACAATCAATCATGTTATATACACATAGACAAATTGAAGAAAAACCTAATGATCATGCAACATAGAGACAAGAAAGCTGTTCATAACAAAAATTCTAACTCATGTATAAAAAATCATAACCCAGTACTAAGATGCATAGAAAATATACCTATATACAGATAAAAGTCCAGAATGAAAACCCAAGCAAATATTAATGACTAATGGAATTGAAAAATGTAATCATACCCTAAAGCAAGAACAGACAAGAGTACCAGTTCAAATACTTGCAACTGTTCTGGAAGTTTTAGGAGAAGGCATGATGATTGAGAGAATAGAATTAAAATGTAATTCCATATGTGAAAGAAGAATTACCTCACATTTTGCAGATGACATGGTTCCTACCTACTGAAAGACCCTGAAGATCCTAGAAAATTATCAGGAGTTAATCATAAATATGACAGTTCAGGAATGTATAAAAATACATGAAAATACTGTATTCAATTACACTACAATTAAAAAAAAATAAAATTACAAAAAAATAAAGATTGCCAATCATCACCACGCAATAAAGGACTAACATATTTAAAATAATCTATCTAAAAGAGAACAAAAGACCTATATATAAATTTAAATACATTGTGAACCTTGAAATCAAAGATGACAAAAATAGATGGAGAAATATACCATGTTTGTGGATCAGAAGAATCAATATAGTGAAAATGAGTATACTATCCAAAGCAATCTATAGATTCAATGCAATCCCTATCAAGCTACCAAAGGTATTTTTCATAGAACTAGAACAAATAATTACACAAGTTGTATGGAAACACAAAAAACCTCAAATAGCCAAAGCAATCTTGAGAAAGAAGAATGGAACTGGAGGAATCAACCTGCCTGACTTCAGACTATACTACAAAGCAACAGTCATCAAGATAGTATGGTACTGGCACAAAGACAGAAATGCAGGGCAGTGGAACAAAATAGAAAGCCCAGAAATAAACCCATGCACCTATGGACACCTTATCTTTGACAAATGAGGCAAGAATATACAATGGAGAAAAGACAATCTCTTTAACAAGTGGTGCTCACAAAACTGTTCAACCACTTGTAAAAGAATGAAACGAACATTTTCTAACACCATACACAAAAATAAACTCAAAATGGATTAAAGATCTAAATGTAAGACCAGAAACTATAAAACTCCAAGAGGAAAATATAGACAAAACATTCTCTGATATAAATCAAAGCAGGATCCTGTATGACCCACCTCCCAGAGTAATGGAAATAAAAGCAAAAATAAACAAGTGGGATCTAATTAAACTTAAAAGCTTTTGCACAATGAAGGAAACTGTAAGCAAGGTGAAAAGACAGCCTTCAAAATGGGAGAAAACAATAGCAAACAAAGCAACTGACAAAGAATTAATCTCAAAAATATACAAGCAGCCCATGCAGCTCAATTTCAGAAAAATAAATGACCCAATCAAAAAATGGGCCAAAGAACTAAACAGACATTTCTCCAAAGAAGACATACAGATGGCTAACAAACTCATGAAAAGATGCTCAACATCACTCATTTACTCATTATCAGAGAAATGCAAATCAAAACCACAATGAGGTACCATCTCACACCAGTCAGAATGGCTGCTATCAAAATGTCTACAACAATAAATGCTGGAGAGGGTGAGGAGAAAAATGAACCCTCTTACACTGTTGGTGGGAATGCAAACTAGGCCAGCCCCTATGGAGAACAGTGTGGAGATTCTTTAAAAAACTGAAAATAGAACTGCCATATGACCCAGCAATCCCACTGCTGAGGATACACACCAAGGAAACCAGAATTGAAAGAGACACGTGTAACCCAATGTTCATCACAGCACTGTTTACAATAACTAGGACATGGAAGCAACCTAGATGCCCACTGGCAGACAAACAGACAAGAAAGCTGTGGTACATATATACAATGGAATACTACTCAGCTATTAAAAAGAATGCATTTGAACCAGTTCTAATGAGGTGGATGAAACTGGAGCCTATTATACAGAGTGAAGTAAGTCAGAAAGAAAAACGCCAATAGAGTATATTAATGAATATGTATGGAATTTAGAAAGATGGTAACACTGACCCTATATGCAAGACAGCAAAAGAGATACAGATGTAAAGTACGGACTTTTGGGCTCTGTGGGAGAAGGCGAGGGTGGGATGATTTGAGAGAATAGCATTGAAACATGTATATTACCATATGTGAAATAGATCGCCAGTCCAAGTTTGATGCATGAGACAGGGTTCCTAGGCCGGTGCACTGGGATGACCCTGAGGGGTGGGATGGGCCGGTAGATTGCAGCGGGGTTTCAGGATGGGGTACACATGTACACTCCTGGCTGATTCATGTGAATGTATGGCAAAAATCACTACAATACTGTAAAATAATTAGCCTCCAATTAAAATAAATTAATTAATTTACAAAAATATATAGAGATTGCAGTCAGATCATCATAACCACATAAGATCTACCATGGAGTTTAAATTACATCCTAACTACAACAAGAGAACATAAAGGGGTACTAAAATAATTTAAACTTTAAGTTGTTCCTCTTGGCAACTAAATAGACTAAGAAATAAGGAAGTCCATTTGGACACTGTTGCTGTCCTCCAAGGAAGAAGAGACGGTATATACTACCAGAGCGCTTGCAAGGAAGATAGAGAGAAACAGAGATCTGAGGTAGATTTTGAAGATAGACTTGAAAAATCTGTTGATGAATTGGCTTGGGTAATGCAGAGGATTAAGAAAAGTAAATTAAGGATGCTGCCCAGATTTCTGGCTTAAGTAACTTAGTGGGTATTCTTCACATCTACTGAGTTGAAGAAGTTTGAAAGCAGAATGAAATTTAAAGCAAGAAGGGGTGGTTGAGAGTGAAATTCAGTCATAGTCACAGAGATTTTGAGATGCTTGTGAAATAGTCTTTTCCAAATGTCAAGTGGGCAGTTAAATATGTATATGAAGATACATTTGAAATGAGCATAACTGAAGGGTTCTCAGTCCATATATGATATATAGAGGGATAGTAATGAGCATTATTACCAAAAGAGAAAGCTTAAAGAAAGAAGAAAATAGGCTCTCACAAGTTCCAGGGCAAAAAGTAAAACTAAACAAGAGATTGAGTAGCCAATGAAATATGGGACACTAGACATCATGCAAATAAAAGAAGAGAGTGTTTCAGGA
Source organism: Odocoileus virginianus (assembly GCF_023699985.2). Taxonomy (NCBI): domain Eukaryota; kingdom Metazoa; phylum Chordata; class Mammalia; order Artiodactyla; family Cervidae; genus Odocoileus; species Odocoileus virginianus. Next base: position 60,767,065 of record NC_069674.1, on the reverse strand, counting down.
AATGTGTTGTATTACTGAGAAGTTAGGTACTCTTTTGGTTTTTACTCATTTGTTGATTAATACCTGGAAGTTTATTGGAAAAGGTAAATACTGTTACCAAATAATGTAACAGTAATAATAATTCAGATAGAGTTGGTAAACTACTTTCACATATATTATCTGACTTGATTCCAACAACAAATATATTTTATTACTGATTGTATTATATACTTAAAGACCCTGGGGTTCTTCCAAGCAACTAATATTTAATAATAAATTCAATATTTATTCAATGAGTTTTGTGGACTCCTGTTGTGAGAGACAAGTTCTAGATTCTGCAGATATATCTGTGAACAAAAGAAATCACTTCCCTGCACTCACAGGGACAATATCCTTTGCAACAATTAAAGTGTACCACACAGGGCTAATAATTATTCAGATGTGCAGAGTTTTGACTTCAGAGATTCACTTTTTAAAATTCTAATACATTTTATTAACAGTTCAGAAGGGTTAAGCATACACACATTGGTGTACAAGAAGCTCACTTTTTTGAATGCTTATCACTGTGGTGAATACAAAAATAATACAAAATTCATGAATCTGAAGATATACTACATTTAGTAAACTAATATATACGGCCATTCTGTGTTGATTTATGACATATTGAGGGAGATCTATTTGCATTTTAAATCTTTCAAGAATCTTACCTATGCTCAGAGAGTTCTTAATAACAGCAATGCTTGCCAAGTTAAAAAGCATGAAAGGCTGTCTTGTTTCTATCTAACCATTTGGGCACTGTCCTGATAATCTATCAATGTAGTCACTGGAACATGCAGGCTCCCTGATCTCCCATGGTGGTGGTGATTTAGCAGCTAAGCCGTGTCCAAGTCTTTTATGACCCCCATGGATTATAGTTCCTCGGGCTCCTCTCATTCTCTATTTTGTTTTCATGGATGAAGTAATTTTTAGAAATCCTTTGATAAAATACAAGGTTGCTAAGTTGGTGCTTTTCTCAAACAATACAGAGAAAAGAAATCTCAATGTATTTAACAACATAAACTTTCCTTCATTTTCTTATCCTCTTTTCCTTTAAGAATTTATTCCTGTCTAAAATAACCTACGAATGCCACAAAACATGTGGCATCTTATCTGTGAAAGAGTCAGATAGCATTAGCACTTGGTGGATTTATCAATATGTCTGGCACTTAATGAGATTTATGTGTGGGTCATTATGACAGGACAATGAGATTTATGTGTGGGTCATTATGACAGGACATATGTAACATTGATTTTTGTGGCAGGATTCATGCTAACTGAACTTGACTATATAATCTTGTGTAAGAGCTTCTGACCTTCTGAAAAACTGCTTTGCATCTGTGCTTGTGTATTGTATAATATCCATAGTTTAGATTTATTTGCCCTTCAAAAGGACCATGATGGTCTCTGTGGCTTTTTTTCTTTTTCCCTTCTGGAATTTACTTTGGCTAAAGAACACTTTCTTTCTAAGAACTGAATTTCACTGTTGCCATAACTGAATCATTCATAAAGCAACTTCAGTTTCACAGAGAGATGTCTTGTTTAACATCTTCCCTGGCATTTCATAGGGTTAAAGAAGACTTAAAACAATAACCTGGGCAGTACATACAGTCTGCAGTCACTGGTACATGAGAGCAGATAAATAACTATGCTATTTCCACTTAAAAAAAAAAAAAGACTTAAATTCCACTGAAGCAAGTGTGAGCCAGATCAATGGTTCTCAGGATGGTGATACTAAGTGTGGGATATTTTGAGTTGTCATAACAAGACTGGGCACCACTTGTTTTTCATGAGAGAGAGCCAAAAATGTGTGTTCTACTGTACATAGTGTGGTATACTGACCAAACATTGTTCGACATTCCACATGACTTCCAAAAATATCCTGCTGGTCACTTACACAGTAACCAGAAAATATCTCTTTATAATCTGAGTCTTAGAGTCTAAGTAAATTTTACACTAAGCATAGTGTATTTTTACATGGTTTTCTCCATAGGGATTTCTCCAAGAATGCCAGTACTAAACAAAATGTGGAAAAATTTTATTTCACTATGTCTGATTTTTAGCCAAGAACTGTTTATAATTTCATAAAACCATATCTCTGACAGCAGTGTTACTTGTGACATTTGAGTCACCAATATAACCAATTCAACATACCTGCCTCAATCTGCATTTGAAACAGTCACATTTCTGGAATCCCATGTAGAGATGCAAGCATCCCACCACTTTGATTTTCTTGTGTGGTCATGACTATTTTCATATTAAAGTGTACCTTATTTCATTTATTTTTCTTTTATAATAAAACAGACCACTATATTGATTTTTAATATTATTACATAGGATATTGTCATTGTCGCTTAGTCATTCACTCATGTCTGTCTCTTTGTGACCCCATGGACCGCCAGGCTCCTCTGTCCATGGGATTCTCCAGGCAAGAATACTGAAGTGGGTTGCCATTCTCTTCTCCAGGCGATCTTCCTGGTCCAAGGATTGAATCTGTGTCTCCTGTATTGGCAGGCAGATTCTTTACCACTGAGCCAACAGGGAAGCCCCTATACATAGGATATAGTATCTACAATTCAATCTTGAAATTTAAAAGGAGCATTACAAAACATCTGTTATAAAAAGAGTTATTAGTTGAATGCTACAGAGAACCTTTGAGTTCTGAAACTTACACAATAAGGGGAACTGTATCATCCCCTCCTTAGAGGGTTTTAGATGCTCTTATTCAGGACAAATTACAGTAGATTCCCCCCAACTATTTGAGAGCACTTACTAGGTATATTAAGAGATGTACACCAGGAATTCACACTTTAGTATCTCTCTATATATGATACAATGGTTTGTTTCATGATGGCCCTGAGCATGAGAACCCCTACTCTGATCTCTTAGATCAGATCACAGTATGGAAGAAACCTCATTCTAATATAATGAGTTAACATATCAAATGCAAAATACTGGCTCCAATTTGTTCAGCCATGTGTTGGTCCTTGAATTGTATCTATCACCTAGGCGGTCTGAGGGCCCTGCTGCCTCAGATAGCTTAAACAAAGAATACTTCTTCCACAGATATATCAATATATCAAACTTCTTTTCTCATTCTGCTTGACATTCCCACTATGACTCAACCTGGTATTAAGAGTCCAAGAAAATTCAGGTAGGCTGTGTGCCCTTAGCTCTCCTCTCCTTCACCCGGCCTCCTTCCTCCAAAGGCTTCCAGAACCATATACAAGTGTGCTCACTGAGGTCTGATGGTCATCTATTATTGCTTTGTGACATAGGTTCAGCTTTTCACTGTAGTCAATGAGCTTTTAATTATATGAAATTCACATATGAAAAGTAACTTTATAAGGTTATGATAAAATCCTGGCCAAAGGCAAGGAAGAGTTTAAAAAATCATCCTAATATATCTAGGTACTTTAGTGTGATGGTTTTTGTATACAGAATCTGAACCCCAAATTCTCAGGTTCCAATGATAGCTGTGCCATTTACCAGCTCTGTGACCTTGGTTTAGGTCCTTAATCTCTGGTTTAGTTCTCCTGTACAATGGTGATTATAATAGTATATATTTATCACACAGGATTTTGCAAAGTGGATTAAACCAGTCAGTTTACCTAAAGTTCTTAAAACAACAGCACCTTGCACATAATAATGATTCAATAAATATTAATTATTATCTCACAAAGCTAATAGAGGTGATGGAATTCCAGCTGAGCTACTTAAAATTCTAAAAGATGATACTGTTAAAGTGCTGCACTCAACATGTCAACAAATTTGGAAAACTCATCAGTGGTCACAGGACTGGAAAAGGTCAGTTTTCATTCCAGTCCCAAAGAAGGGCAGTGCCTAAGAATGTTCACACTACAGTAAAATTGCATTCATTTCACATACTAGCAAGGTAATGCTCAAAATCCTTCTAGCTAGGTTTCAATAGTATGTGAACAAAGAGCTTTCAGATGTACAAACTGGGTTTAGAAAAGGCAGAGGAACCAAAGATCAAACAGTGAACATTTGCTGGATCATAGAGAAAGCAAAGGAATGCCACAAAAACATCTAATTCTGCTTCACTGGTTACACAAAAGCTTTTGATTGTGTGGATCACAAGAAATTCTGGAAAATTCTTAAAGAAAGGAAATACCAAGCCAACTTACCTGTCTCCTGAAAAACCTGTATGCAAGTCAAGAAACAATAATTAGAACTGAACATGGAAAAACTGACTGGTTCAAAATTGGAAAAGGAGTACAACAAGAGTGTATATTGTCAACATGCTTATCTAACTTCTATGGAGAGCACTGATACATCATGTGACATGCTGGGCTGCACAAATCACAAGTGGGGATCAAGATTGCTGGGAGAAATATCAACAACCTCAGATATACTGATGATACTACTCTAGTGGCAGAAAGCAAAGAAAAACCAAAGAGCCTCTTGATCAGGGTAAAAGAGGAGAGTGAAAAAGCTGGCATGAAACTCAATATTTCAGAAAATTAAGATCATGGCATCTGGCTCCATCACTTCATTGCAAAAAGAGGGAGAAGTGGAAACAGTGACAGATTTTGTTTTGGGGGGCTCCAAAATCACTGTGGATAGTGACTGCAGCCATGAAATAAAAAGGCACTTGTTCCTTGGAAGAAAAGCTATGACAAACCTATCAAGCATATTAAAAAAGCAGAGACATCACTTTCCTGACAAAGGTCCATATCATCAAAGGTATGGTTTTTCCAGTAGTCATGTACAGATGTGAGTTGGCCCATAAAGAAGGCTGAGTGCTAAAGACTGATGCTTTTGAACTGTGGTGCAGAGAAGACTCTTAGGAGTCCCTTGGACTACAAGGAGATCAAACAAGTCAATCCTAAAGGAAATCAACCGTGAATATTCATTGGAAGGACTGCTGCTGAAGCTGAAGCTCCAATACTTTGACCACCTGATGTGAACAGCCAACTCATTGGAAAAGAGTTGGAAAAGAGTTACTCATGCTGGTAAAGACTGAAAGCAAAAGGAGAAGGGAGCGACAAAGGATGAAATGGTTAGAGCATCGTGGAACCAATGGACATGAATTTAAGCAAACTCCAGGAGATAGTGACAGATGAGGGAGCCTGGTGTGCTGCAGTCCATGTGGTCGCAAAGAGTTGGACATGACTTAGTGACTGAAAAAAAACAACATATTATCCCTAGGATTGTGTTTCTGTTTCTAGGAATATTCACTTACACTTTCAAAGACATTTACTTTCCCAGATTCTTCAAGTGAAAAATGCTCCTATGTTCATCTTTCAATTGTTCTGTGCTCCAGCAAAAGCATGAGTCCCTTTTTTCTCCAAATCACAATTATGTAAAAATGTAATTTTCAATTACCTTAAGTGTAATTTCCAATGACCTCATGTACTTTAAAGTGTATATTATGCCTTCCTTCTTGTAAAATGTGAACCAAGAGGTGCTTTGAGCATAGAAGGCAAAGGTAGTTTTTACTTAAAGGCTTAGTCATTTTGTTTAATTCTGATTCAAATATATCCTAGATTTGTCTATAAATCCAGTGACACTACACAGAATTCTGGGAACCTTACAGCACTATTTTTTTTTTTTTGAGTATTTGTTTCTTTCAACTAGAGAATAAGATTTCAACCTTCTATTCACATTGTTATTCTGATATATTTGATACCTCTTCATTATTGTTCAGAACACCAGTGATTACTACTGCACCCAAACATCAATTAATGCTTGATGATGATTATGATGTTACGTAGCCAAAACAGAAAAGTCTTTGATTATTCTCTGTCTCTGTGTCATATCTTCAGGGCATATATAAACAGAACACCAGATCATCCCTTCAGACTGACTTGCCTAATAATCAGTAAAGCTGATTTTCTACCCTGAATTTACTGTAACTTTTTTGTCTCACCTAGGAAGCACAGGCTAAAGGTTATGAAGTTCTAGTCTTCTCTCCTCCATATAAATTAATAACACTAGCATTATCCCCTTCTATTTATTTATATTTAAAATACCTGATGTTGTTGTTTTTCAGTCACTAATTCATGTCTGACTCTTTGTGACCCCATGGACTGCAGCATGACAGGCTTCCCTGTCCATCACCAATTCCTGGAGCTTGTTCTAACTTAGGGCCATTGAGTTGGTGATGCCATCCAACCATCTCACCCTCTGTTGTCCCCTTCTCCTCTTGCCCTCAATCTTTCCCAGCATCAAGGTCTTTTCCAATGAGTCAGCTCTTCATATCAGGTGGCCAAAATATTTTGGCCAAAGTATATGTTCTTTTACCTGACATGAGAACTAAGAAAATTCAGCCAGATTTAATCCTTACTCTCAACAGTTTACATTTCTTTATATTTACTTTTCTTTTCCCTTCTATTTTTACAGCAATCACTTTGTGGTTTTTATTTCCTGGATATTGTTAATGGCTGAATTCTAATCACCTGTTTAGAACAAATGGGGTTGATGACAGGTAAGGATGAGATTTACAGAGCCTGAAATCCTGTCCTCAGAAATTCTTCCCTTGTCTCCTGGGATCCATTTTAAGACAGTAATCATTTTATACAGTGTCATGTAATTGTTAAATAACACCAGGAATATACACTCAAATTTTCAAAGAACTAGAATAAATCTTCTATCCATATAGACATAATTAGAATGATACATTTTTATGTCTACCCAATTCCCTTAGATATATTTGCCATATTTCCCAAAAGAAAAGGAAACAAATCCTATGAAATCTGTCAGGGGGTTCCCAAAGGACATTCATTACTTGCTTTAAAAGCACTAAACTTCAGAGAAGCCTGTAGCTGTCCATAATTCAAAGGATTCCTCACTCAAAGACTAATGTCTCTGCTGCTGCACATCATTGTGATTTTCCCCTTATAATAGAGGATTCAGAGGTATTAAAGAGGTCTCAGTAAATTAGCATTCTTTTATGATCAATTTTAATTAATCATTTGAGTAAGGCAGTGTGTCACTACATACATCATATGGAGGAATTTATCACAGTGTCACTTGCTTATTAAAAATTATTATTTAACAATGACCCTTATTATCATACTGGCTCCTTAAGGTGGAGGAGGGAAAGATACAATATGAGGTAGAATGGAGAAAAGAAAGGAAGTGAGAGGAATAGAAAATAGACAATAAAGACAGGGATGCATTATAATATTTAAATGCTAACAGTTTGTCTTTCTTTGTCACTCTTCATGCTTGGCAGAGCAAATGAACACAAAGGTGGAGAAAAGCACAGTATGTTAAATTATTATGGGTACGTCACATAAGCAGTTTGTTGGATGTTTCCATCTCTGCTGGAAGCTGGCTTAAAACTGTGTGACCTATTCTTCAGATGTCAAAGATAAACTTCAGCAATTGTGCGATTCCTCCCACTCTGATAGAGATAAATATGTTCATATTTTTCCCAGCTAATCCTCCTTGTCGGGTGATAACATAAGACGGCATCCGTATGACATACAGAGATTCAAGATAGGTAGACAAGCATCCGGCCATCTGTAATACTGTCTGCTCACTAGGTCATCTTGTTATCAGGGTCCGTTCAGATTAAATAAATTTGCTGCAATTTAATGCAAAAATAAATCCACAAATCTGAATCCTCTAAGGCAATGGTACCAGTCCTTTCTTGCACAAAAGAACTACATGGGAACGTTTTTTAAAATGCTGATATCCATGTACTTTTAAATATAAATTAAATCAGTCTCTCTGGGTTTGTGGTCTGGACATCAGTATCCTTTTTGTAAAAGCTTCCCAAGTAATTCTAGAAGTGCAACTAGATTTAAGAACCACTGTTTAAAGCCTTTGAGAATAGTAAGTGTATTCAAATCTTGTCAAATTTCAACCAAATTTGAAAAAAATGCCAGGGCATTTTAAGTGGATCAGAGATTGAAATAAAAATATATGTGTTTAAAAGTGAGACATCAAAACCAAAAGTAAAGGAACTGTAGGAGAAACGACTGGAACTTGACTTTCAGCAAAAGATTGTTTGAACGCTCACTAAGTACAACAGTTTCTATTGTGGTTAAATGATAAATGTAGGTAAATAAGGTAAATAAAATGTCTCACTAGATAGAATTATTTTACCATAGGTAGTGACCAACGTTTTTACAAACACTTCCTGAACAAAGGATGAAGTGAGCAAAGTGAATGTCGTAGGAAATGTAGGCAAATGTTAGGGAAACCGTTTTGGAAGCAAGAATCTTCAAAACTTAAGTGAAAAAAAAACACTAAAAACTGTGACTCTCTTGCACAGAATGTTTAAAAATCAAGTAGATTCACATCTGTCTGATGGAGTCATGTGTTATAGTTTTACCACCCTATGATTTTCATCTGGTTTCTGTTTCCGAGCTCCTCCAAATTTCCCCAAATCCACCAATTATTTACATTGTTGAGAAAAGAGGAAATTCTACTTGTTAGTCAAAATCAGAATTCTAGGTTATATCCTTCTCTCTACACTTCATATCATTACCCTCAGTACTATTTAGCTCTGAACTCGAGATAGTGAGTTATTTTGGTTGTCGTTCTTCATATTTACTTAGAAGAATGTATAGAAATATAATGAAATAATAATTTTTAAATTGTTTTAAAGACTCAGAGAGACTGAGTAGAGAGGGAGGTAGGAGGGGGGATCGGGATGGGGAATACATGTAAATCCATGGCTGATTTATGTCAATGTATGACAAAACCCACTACAATATTGTAAAGTAATTAGCCTCCAACTAATAAAAATAAATGAAAAAAAAAACTTAACCTACAGTTTACTTCATCTACAAGTTAAAAGAGCTTCCATGAGGTGTGCTGGTGAAATTTTAATTGCAATTGAGTTTGTTTTGTTTTCTTTTTGTCTCCTCTTTTTAAAGAATTCTAAGTAACATGTAGATGAATTAGTCCCTATGATGTATCCATATTGAAAAGGGTATAGGTAAAGAATCTTCCTGTGATGCAGGAGACCAGGGTTTGATCCCTGGGTCGGGAAGATTTCCTGGAGAAGGGAATGGCAATCCACTCCAGTATTCTTGCCTGGAGAATTCCATGGACAGAGAAGCCTGGAGGGCTACAGTTTGTGGGGTCACAAAGAGTCAGGAACGACTGAGCGACTAACATACACACATAGATTCTCACTTGATCTTTCACTGGCTTTCTTCTCATCATCCACTTATGCAAAAAAAAAAAAAAAAAAAAGAATACTGAAGTGGGTTTCCATTTCCTGCTGCAGGGAATCTTCAACCCAAGGACTGAACTCATCTCTCCTGCAGCTCCTGCACTACAGGCAGATTCTCTACCACTAAGCCACCGGGGAAGTCCCTGATGCTAAAAAAAGTACCATAGAAAACATATTCTAGTGAGAAGAGACAGTCTATAAACACAAAGATAAATAATGCCACTTGGAAATAAGACCAATAATTAAAATTAAGTAGGGTGCAGCAATGGAGTCAAGAGTTGTGATTTTAACTGAGATGAACAAAGAAGGCCTCTATACAAATAAGACTTTGGGACATTGTCCTGAAGAAGTGAAGAGGCATATCAAACACTTCTGTCAGATATTTCAGAGGAATATCTACAGAAAACAGCAAATACAAAACCTTGAGGCAGAGGAGTGCTCTGTGTATTGGAGAAAGAGTGAGGATGTGGGAAGGTTGGACAGGCAAGGGGGTATACATGGTAAATAGGGCAGAATGATTCTCTCCTCAAACATATTTACTTGTGATAAACTATTCCTCTCTTCTTCTATGATCTTCATCTTGATCCCTGTCTCTATAAATGAGCATTTGAAAAAAGTTTCAGTTCAGTTCAGTCCAGTCGCTCAGTCATGTCTGACTCTTTGTGACCCCATGAACCGCAGCACACCAGGCCTCCCTGCCCATCACCAATTTCCGGAACTCACCCAAAACCCATGTCCATCGAGTCAGTAATGCCATCCAGCCATCTCACCCTCTGTCGTCCCCTTCTCCTCCTGCCCTCAATCTTTCCCAGCATCAGGGTCTTTTCCAGTGAGTCTCAGGTGGCCAAAGTATTGGAGTTTCAGCTTCAACATCAGTCCTTCCAATGAACACTCAGGACTGATCTCCTTTAGGATAGACTGGTTGGATCTCCTTGCAGTCCAAGGGACTCTCAAGACTCTTCTCCAACACCACAGTTCAAAAGCATGAATTCTTTGGCACTCAGCTTTCTTTATAGTCCAACTCTCACATCCATAGATGATCACTGAAAAAAACCATAGCCTTGACTAGACGGACCTTTGTTGGCAAAGTAATGTCTCTGCTCTTTAATATGCTGTCTAGGTTGGTCATAACTTTCCTTCCAAGAAATACGTGTCTTTTAATTTCATGGCTTCCGTCATCATCTGCAGTGATCCTGGAGACCCAAAAAATAAAGTCAGCCACTGTTTCTACTGTTTCCCCATCTATTTGCCATGAAGTGATGGGACCAGATGCCATGATCTTAGTTTTGTGAATGTTGAGCTTTAAGCCAACTTTTTCACTCTCTTCTTTCACTTTCATCAAGAGGCTTTTTAGTTCTTCTTAATTTTCTGCCATAAGGGTGGTGTCATCTGTATATCTGAGGTTATTGATATTTCTCCCGGCAATCTTGACTCCAGCTTGGGCTTCCTCCAGCCCAGTGTTTCTCATGATGTACTCTGCATATAAGTTAACTAAGCAGGGTGACAATATACAGCCTTGATGTACTCCTTTTCCTATTTGGTACCAGTCTGCTGTTCCATGTCCAGTTCTAACTGTTGCTCCCTGACCTGCATACAGGTTAAGAGTTCCTAATTTAGTTTGACATATTAATAATATGAAAAAGAAGGATAATTCACACATTAACAAGAAACAAGGCACATTCAAGTAGGATTGCTAAGAGTACATATATAAGGGAGTATTTATACAGGAGTGGGTACCCAGAAGCTAACAACAGTAAGAAACCACCACCTGCAGTGTTAGGGAAGAAATGATGCTACAAGTCTTAAAACAGGATCTGTAGCCATGCAAGAGGGGTTGCTCACCACAAGTTATAGGCTAGGCAGCCTCTGCAAATTAGAGACCCAAAGGAGAGGAACCAGGGCAGGTTAATGTCCAGTCTCGCTCTTCTCACACCCATCAGTGCCTCCTATTGACCCATGTCACCTGGAACTCTAAAGGCAAAGAGCCTTGGTAACTTACTCTACCGAGTTCTGCAGTCTCAGGCATAAGGTAGAAAGAGGATTGGGGGTAAGCAAGAAAGGAAAATAGAGAGAAATCAGCACATGCTATATGCACATTCATATTCTGTCAAGCTTTTAGTCCAGAAGCAGTTACAGCAGTAATAGTTAACAAGAATCAAATATGTAAATATGCATGAGTTGTAAGGAGGCAATAAGATAGTCTTCTACTCATTAAAGCCTATGAAGCTTCAAAGGAATTTAGACATTTTTAATTTACCACCCCAAAGAGGAGTTTGTATGCATAAACAAACCATCTATTATTTTTAAGCACTTTTGTATTAAGTCTATTATATTGCCTTAAGGATTGAAGAAATTGCTATTCCGTTCAACTGAGTCATCTCAGACATCACTTGTTTTTCAAGACCTCAAGTGTGTTTGAGAGGGCCCCTCCATAGGGGCATTAGTGGTTCAGTGGTAGAATTCTTGCCTCTCACACAGAAGACCCAGGTTCAATTCCCAGTCAATGCATCATATGATGGTCCTGTTTGTTTGGGCTTCCCTTGTGACCCAGCTGGTAAAGAATCCACCTGCAATGCAGGAGACCTGGGTTCAATCCCTGGGACTTGGGTTCAGTCCATGGGTTGGGAAGATCCCCTGGAGAAGGGAAAGGCTACCCACTCCAGTATCCATTATTAGCTACCTATAAGGATGATGCCCTAGTACTTTGGAGGGCAAGATGCATACAATTGTCTCATTCTTGTTATCTAAAAAGAAACTATATATTCTGAATACCCTATGCCAGAGATCTCTGTAAATTTCCCACTAGATATCAAAGCAGTTGTGTTGCCACAGACTGCGCTTGGAGCTATTACAATTTTACTCTCAAAACTCTATTTTGGAGGCTATTAAAATTAGACATGATGTCATACATTGACACATGTTCATACTTTTCATTAGAATGGGCTCTGGTTGATAAGGATTTGAACTGAACTTATTGTATCTTAAGCCATGATTATATTTCACTCTTTATTATTCTTTTATTAAGTTTCAGGCATACAGCTTGTAGTTTAACATCTGTATACACTAGTGTGGTCATCACCACCAGTCTAGTTACATCTATCACCATACAGTTGACTCTCCTTCACCCATTTTGCATACCTTCTCTCACCTCCTGCCCCTGTGGTAATCAATAATCTCTTTTCTGCATCTATAAAATTGTTTCTATTTTATTTTCTTTGTTGGTTGACTTTGTTTTGTTGCTCTTTTTAGATTTCATTTTGGAATCTAAGAAGAGTATAAGTAAAATCATAAAGTATTTGTCTTTCTTCATCTGAATTATTTCACTTAACATAATATCTCTACCCCTAACAAGGTAGACTGATATCACAAAAACTGTTTCTGCCAATGTCTTAGACCCCAGGGAGAATGTCAACTTGTTCCTGCCTCTCTGCCAGATGCTTCAACATTGGTAAATGGGTCCTCTTCACTGAGGGTCCATTTGTTTTCAATCTGGTGTTTTTGAGCAAGCTTTTGAGTCAAGTGAGTTTGCATGTAAGCCCCTTAAGAGCAAGTTTTACATTTGCTATAGTTCTATAGTTTCTTATACATATCCCCCATTGGTTTTCAAAGCTAGGTGCTTTCTGGACCCTTCTCTCCTATGCTCGATGTAAGGGTTGGGGTATCTGATGTGGAGCTCAAATCTCTCACTCATTGGGGATAATAACTGTACCTTTGTGATCCTTCCCATTATGGATTACCACAGCTGGGATATGTTATTTTTTCCCTTGGCATGGCCATCTCTCTGCTTTTCCTATTCATCTCAATCCTCTCCTTTTACCCTTTGCTGAAGAAACTGTTCATCCAGTTTTCAGGTCCCCTTCAGAGTAAATTACTCCATATGTAGTTGTAGATTCACTGTGTATGCGGGAAGAGGAGAGTTCAACATCTTCCTATGCTACCATTTTGAACTCATTCCTCTTGTGCTGTGATTTTAACTAGACAGTATAGAACTTGGCAGGAAATCATATTGAGGGTTTTCTGTTCTTCTAAGAATATTCTTCTAATATTTTATGATCCTTTATGTGGATGCTAATTCAGATCAACAGCCATACTGCTTTCCATGAGTGTTTCCATTTGTGTATTATTTAATGATTGTATAGGATAAAAAAATGAATTGTTTTTTCAATAACTTTCCAGAGTTAAAGAATAGCTGAGATGAGATCCCTTACCTCATCCCTACTAATAGGGCCAATGTTATTGACAAACTCCAGGAGAAAGGAATTATCAATACATTCGTGATCACAGTGCTTTAAGATATGGTCCTCTCCACTTCAGAGGGTGTACATTCAAAGGCAGAAGAAAAGAACTAAAGATGACAATTAGAATTAAATGACAACTTAGTTATTATTGATCTGCTTCAAAGATCAAAGATGCTCAGAATACACAGAATATCTGGATCACAAAAAAATTGCTGAGAGAAAAGACCCAATACTTCAGCTTCCCCTGAAAAGAAAATTTTGGAGCTGGAAGGAAACAAAGTTATCATGAATCCTCTCATTTCACTAGTGAGAACACCAAGGCTAGCAGAGATCAGGCACCTGCTATATACTCTAAAGTTAATTGGTAATCTAGCCACATTCAGGTGGCTTTCTGAGGAGCAAAGCCTTAGACAAAGAGTCAGGATGAATGAAGTTTACTGAGGGGCTGATCTCAGAAGATATTTGAAACTGAATGAGGGATGCAGGAAAGGGAAAGAGCCCAGCAAGGATAAATCACAGGTAAGCCTAAACCTTCTCCTGATCCATGATGGTGCTGGAGCAGTAAGCACTTTGCAGAACTGATCCCAACTCAGGCAAAGCAGCTGGAGTTTTGTATCCATTAGTCATTGGATGTGGGCTACCTAAAGGTAGGAAATAAGAGTAACTTCCCAGGTGGGCCATCTCTTGAAGGTCTGCTGTGAGCCATGTGTATCCAACTCTGAAACTGACAGGTAGTGCACCAGTCCAGTAACAGAGTTTTGAGCAGGGCATCAACAACATCTTCTATGGAACCAAAATCTAATTCAAGTCTCCAGATTGCTACATACCTTCTGTCCAGCATATATATAATGTTGTTCATAGCTTATTTTTTTTTCTATGCAGAATACCTTAACTCAATCCCTTATGCCTTCTTTCCTCTCATTTCAACAGTAATCAAGATAAGTCAAAAAATTACTAAACTTATTTCCTCCTGCCCCTTTATTCCTTCAGCTCCTCAGAGTTGTAAGAACTGATATGTTCAGTGTCCCTGATGACATCAGGGTACTGTTTTGGCATGGTGCACCCTGTTGTGTCCTTGAATTAGTATGGGTTTTTGTATTGTGTTAATTTGTTGTTCAGCCACTCAGTCGTGTCTAACTTGTTGCGAGCCCATGGACTGCAACATGCCAGGCTTCCCTGTCCTTTACCATCTCCCAGAGCTTGCTCAAACTCATGTCTATTGACTAAGAGATGCATTTCAACCATCTCATCCTCTGTTGTCCCTTTCTTCTGCCTTCAATCTTTCCCAGCATCAGGGTCTTTTCTAATGAGTCAGCTCTTTGCACCAGGGGGCCAAAGTACTGGAGCTTCAGCATTGGTCCTTCCAATGAATATTCATGACTGATTTCCTTTAGGACTGACTGGTTTGATCCCTTTGAAGTCTAAGGGATTCTCAAGAGTCTTCTCTCACACCACAGTTCAAAAGCATCAATTCTTCAATTGATGAAGAATGGTCTCACATACACACATGACTACTGGAAAAACCATAGCTTTGATTATACAGACCTTTGTCAGCAAAGTAATGTCTTTAATTTTTAATATCCTGTCTAGGTTGGTCATAGCTTTTCTTCGAAGGAGCAAATGTTTTTTAATTTCATGACTGCAGTCACACCTGCAGTGATTTTGGAGGCAAAGAAAATAAACTATGTCACTGTTTCCATTGTTTCCCCCTCTATTTGACACGAAGTGATAGGACCAGATGCCATGATCTTTGCTTTTTGAACACTAAGTTTTAAGCCAGCTTTTACATTCTCTTTTGCTGTCATCAAGAGGCTTTTTAGTTCTTCTTCAATCTCTGCCATAAGGGTGGTGTCTCTGCATATCTGAGGTTATTGACATTTCTCCCAACAGTCTTGATTTCAGCTTGTGCTTCTTCCAGCCCGGCGTTTCTCATGATGTACTCTGCATATAAGTTAAATAAGCAGGGTGACAATATACAGCTTTGACGTACTCCTTTTCCTATTTGGAAACAGTCTGTTGTTCCATGTCCAGTTCTAACTGTTGCTTCTTGACCTGCAAACAGGTTTCTCAGGAGGCAGGTAAGATGGTCTGTTATTCCCATCTCTTTAAGAATTTTCATAGTTTGTTGTGATCCACACTGTCAAAGGCTTTAGAGTAGTCAATGAAGCAGAAATAGATGCTTATTGGAATTCTCTTGCTTTTTCTATGATCCAGCAGATGTTGGCAACTTGATCTATGGTTCCTCTGTGTTTTCTAAATCCAGCTTGAATGTTTGGAAGTTCTCAGTACACGTACTGTTGAAGCTTAGCTTGGAGAATTTTTAGCATTACCATGCTAGCTTGTGAAATGAGCACATTTGTGCAGTAGTTTGAACATTCTTGCCAAATTCAGACATGAAGAAAATTGAAGAAAGTGGGGAAAACCACTAGACCATTCAGGTATGACCTAAATCAAATACCTTATGATTATACAGTGGAAGTGAGAAATAGACTTAAGGGACAAGATCTGATAGACAGAGTGCCTGATGAATTACGGATGGAGATTCATGACTCTGTACAGAAGACAGGGAGCAAGACCATCCCCAAGAAAAAGAAATGCAAAAAAGCAAAATGGCTGTCTGAGGAGGCCTTCCAAACAGCTGTGAACAGAAGAGAAGCAAAAAACAAGGAGAAAAGAAAAGATATACCCATTTGAATACAGAGTTCCAAAGAATAGCAAGGAGATATAAGAAAGCCTTCTTTAGTGATCAGTGCAAAGAAATAGAGGAAAATAATAGAATGAGAAAGACTAGGTCTCTTCAAAAAATTAGAGATACCAAGGGAATATTTTATGCAAAGATGGGCATAATAAAGGAAGAAATGGTATGGACCTAACAGAAGTAGAAGATATTAAGAAGAGGTGGCAAGAATACACAGAAGAACTGTACAAAAAAGATGTTCATGACCCAGATAATCACAATTGAGTGATCACTCACAGAGAGCCAGACGTGCTGGAATGTGAAATCAAGTGGGCCTTAGGAAGCATCACTATGAACAAAGCTAGCGGAGGTGATGGAATTCCTGTTGAGCTATTTAAAATCCTAAAAGATGATGCTGTGAAAGTGCTGCACTCAATATGCCAGCAAGTATGGAAAACTCAGCAGTGGCCACGGGACTGGAAAAGGTCAGTTTTCATTCCAGTGAAAGGCAATGCCAAAGAATGCTCGAACTACCACACAACTGTACTCATCTCACATCCTAGCAAAGTAATGCTCAATATTCTCCAAGCCAGGCTTCAGCAACACATGAACAGTGAACTTCCAGAAGTTCAAGCTGGTTTTAGAAAAGGCAGAGGAACCAGAGATCAAATTGTCAATATCTGCTGGATCATCAAAAAAGCAAGAGAGTTCCAGAAAAACATCTATTTCTGCTTTATTGACTATGTCAAAGCCTTTGACTATGTGGATCATAATAAACTGTGGGAAATTCTGAAAGAGATGAGAATACCAGACCACCTGACCTGCCTCTTGAGAAACCTGTATGCAGATCAGGAAGCAAAAGTTAGAACTGGACATGGAACAACAGACTGGTTCCAAATAGGAAAAGGAGTACATCAAGGCTGTATATTGTCACCCGGCTTATTAAACTTATATGCAGAATGTGTCATGAGAAACACTGGGCTGGATGAAGCACAAGCTGGAATCAAGACTGCTGGGAGAAATATCAATAACCTCAGATATGAAGATGACACCACCCTTATGGCAGAAAGTGAAGAAGAACTAAGAAGCCTCTTGATGAAAGTGAAAGAAGAGAGTGAAAAAGTTGGCTTCAAGCTCAACATTCAGAAAACTAAGATCATGGCATCTTGTCACCACTTCATGGCAAATAGATGGGGAAACAGTGTCTGACTTTATTTTGGGGTCTCCAGGATCACTGCAGTTGGTGACGGCAGCCATGAAATTAAAAGACGCTTACTCCTTGGAAGGAAAGTTATGATCAACCTAGATAGCATATTAAAAAGCAGAGACATTACTTTGCCAACAAAGGTCCATCTAGTCAAGGCTATGATTTTTCCAGTGGTCATCTATGGATGTGAGTGTTGGACTATGAAGAAAGGTGAGCACCAAGGAATTGATGCTTTTGAACTGTGGTGTTGGAGAAGAGTCTTGAGAGTCCCTTGGACTACAAGGAGATCCAACCAATCTATCCTAAAGGAAATCAGTCCTGAATATTCATTGGAAGGACTGATGTTGAAGCTGAAACTCCAATACTTTGGCCACCTGATGCGAAGAGCTGATTCATTTGAAAAGACTCTGATGCTGGGAAAGAGTGAAGGCAGGAGGAGAAGGGGACGACAGAGGATAAGATGGTTGGATGGCATCACCAACTCAATGGACATGAGTTTGGGTAAATTCTGGGAATTGGTGATGGACAGTGAGCCCTGGTGTGCTTCAGACCATGGGGTCACAAAGAATCAGATATGACTAAGTGACTGAACTGAACTGAACTGAACTTGAACAGTCTTTAGCACTGCCTTTCTTTGGGACTGGAATGAAAACTGACTTTTTCCAGTCCTGTGGCCACTGCTGAGTTTTTCAAATTTGCTGGCATATTGAGTGCAGCACTTTCATAGCATCATCTTTTAGGATTTTAAATAGCTCAACAGGAATTCCATCACCTCCACTAGCTTTGTTCATTG